>NC_133538.1:110136843-110449968 GCF_048544455.1 Silene latifolia
ATTTTTAATTTCCAATTTACATTTCCACAGCCTGCAGTAAAATTCCCGAATGTATTTTCTCAGGAATCGATTTTTGGGAGGTAACTAGAGTTCTTCTTGCCCTATTACATCATGTAATTAACCGTATTTGATGAATTGTTAATGGTTCTCTCGATTAGAGGTTCCCTTACTTCTTAGCATCTTTGGCGATATCAATATTCGCTTTATTTGTGTTTGTTATCTCTTTTTTGGCTGCGCCGAGATGTTCTCCGTATTGTGTCCCTTACCGTACCGTAGTTGAATGTCTTTGCTGCTCTTGATCGAAGAACTGTTGTTGCAGGAAACCATGCACTCGCATTCTGTAGAGGATAAACTTGGATTTAATGATGTTGAAAAATCGCAAAGTACCGAATCAAAAACCTCCAATTCCTCGCTCACCCTTCTCAGAAACTGGCCTTTGATGTCGATGATCATTGTGTTTAGTATCTTTCAGATGCATGATACCGCATACAGCGAGGTATTTGCAGTTTCCAACCATATATGTTTATTTGAGGTTAACTGATACGGAATCAAGATTAAATGTGAACATTTGATATTTTCGACTAGGTATTCTCATTATGGGCGGTGAGTCCTCGGTCATTAGGAGGATTGAGTTTTTCAACTGACAATGTTGGCCAAGCTCTTGCAGTAGCAGGTACTCCGAGCATTGTTCTGATTTCTGATGACTGTTTTTCAGCCACGACTATATAAACGGAATATATCTTAGTAACAAGGGTGCTCAATGATTATAGGGATTAGTATGTTAAGTTGTAACCTACTTCTGTACCCGGTCTTAGGAAGATCTCTAGGACCGTTGACAGTCACTCGTACTGAAGCGGTAATGTCTCGACACTGATGAAACTTTAGTTTGAGTTTTGATCTCGAGACTGATACTCTTGCTTTCTATGTGAAGGTTCTTAGTATACTTCTGCTAACTTGTCTCCCTTTCACTACTAATTTACGTGGCGTAACTCTCACGCTAGCGATCGATCTTTCTTCTATCCTGTAAAATATTTTTTCGGTATGTATTATAATCTTAGTACCACCTGACTCGCAAAATCCGTGTATTTTCTGATTTATAACCTCTGATTTTGGCAACAGTGTATAATCTCAATAGGACTGTTTCTCCAGCAAAATAGAGCCGTGGTAATATTTCCTTTCGAAGTTGTGTTTCTGTGACTCGCTTTTATTGTCATTCATTGAACTCTTTAATTTGAAATGTGTTTCGGTTAAATTGTTAAACTAGAGTCAAGAACAAAGAGGAGCAGCTAACATAATTGCTCTAAGTATCACGTCGCTCTGCAATGCAATTGGACCGGCCATTGCTGGAACAATGTAATGCTTACTGTCATATTATTTGAGATTGTTTTTGTTATATTATTTTTGTTATGCTGTTATCCAAAGGTAGATAATGTTGCATAGAATCATCTTATGGCGTTAGCTGTTCTGCGATTACTCTTTTAAATTTCAAATAGTTAAACTAATTTTAGTAGTTTGATTAACTATTTTATATGATTAAATGATTGACAGATAAAGATTTATCGTATATATATATTATTTTGGAAGCTTTATCGTTTAGTAGCTTGTGTTGATCGTTTCCTTTACAATCTGCACATTGTAAGTTTACTTTCTTATACACTGAGTATATGTTTAATTTCATTCTACTCTTCTCTCCAGAGTAATCCCTCCATCTCAATCATTTATTTACGTTTTTTTATTCTTTGTGAGAGTTATTTTAATCAAGGGTAAACAAATGTTTGTAAGAGCATCCACATTGAAGAGGAGGTCTTCTTCCTCTTCTTTATTTTTTTTAATTTTTTCATTGGGTATAATATTTTCTCTTATTTTTTGCCACATTTTCCAATTTCTCATCCTCTTCCTCTCTATTTCTCCACATCAAAGAGGATGCTGTGTTCCTCTCCTTTCCACCTTTAAAGTAGGACCCCATCACACTTTTTCTCTCTTATATGGCACAAGGGCCAAAACAAGGACATACTCCATAAATAGAGGATGTCTTCCTTTTCGTCTTCAAAGAGGACACTAAGAGGATGTATACACATGGAAGAGGACATCCTCTTAGATGAGAGAGAGTCCTAAGAGAATGGTGTATCCTCTTCAATGTGGGTGCTCTAATGGGTAGTTTATGTGTCTCGTTAGTTATATAGGATCTTCTATGCTGATATTTTGTTTTCTCGTTAACTTTGTTGTGTTGAACCAGATTCTCTTGGTAATATGCCCAATGGGAGATGATAAAATCCGAGGCTGCCAAGTAGTCTTGTCTCTTCGGCCTTTTTTTTTCAACAACTAGTCAGTTTACATATCGGTTTATATTTTTGAATAGGTTAGTCGTCTAAGTAAATTTGACACATTATGTAGATGAAAATTTTTTGTAATTGGCTTTGGATAATCGATTGATTGTATACAGATATTTTTTGTTGATTATGGAATCATTTTGCATTGTCATCATGTGTACGACTAATATGGGTAACAGCATAATATTTTTTTTTATAAAAAATAATAATTATAGACATCGGATTTTTGCAAAAAAATTGATGTCCATTAATCAAATAGACATCGGTTTTCCTAAAAATCCGATGTCCATTGATCAAATAGACATCGGTTTTCCTAAAACTCCGATGTGCATTGATCAAATAGACATCGGTTTTGCTAAAAATCCGATGTGCAAATTTTAATGGACATCGGTTTAAAATCCGATGTCCATTAATCCACAATGGACATGACCAAACTCTACATCGGTTGTGTATCCGATGTCCATGTAGCGAAAAGTCCGATGTTCATCACAAGTTTTGTAGTAGTGAAACGATATAAATCGATTTTTCAAATCAAATAACTAAAGAATGATTTTTCAAATCAAAAATATATTTTATTTTCAATAAAATAAATTTAAGAAAATAAATTCAAATTAAAACAATAAAATGAATTTACTTTAAAAAGAACATTTAATTTAAATATCATTTAAATTAATAAAATACTTCGTCGACAACGCTCATTCTACATCGTAAAACGAGCCCAAATAATGACAATGACAACTAAAGAATACATGTGTCCTATCATCATCGGGTGTTTGTCGGGTTCTCTATAAATTCCAATATCGACGGATACGGGTATCTACAGAGCCCCCACTTTGACCGGGCTTGGACAAGGCGAAAGTCAAAGTATACCCCAGTCCCTCTCGACCGAGGATTCCATGGTCGTTTATAGTCCATTAGACTTGCGTATATAAGCTCGCCAGCCATAAGAAGAGATCACACCTGAAACTTCGTCGGGGACTAACTCTTGCTCCTGTTGCGTCAAATTGTCATCATTGGTCGTCGACCCATAAAGTTGCATATGTGATGGGTTGAGCCTTATCCTTAGGCGTCTACGTATCCGTTTCTGACGGAATCAAACCCGCGTCGTAGTTCGGCAACTGCTGACACATGCCCAAAGTTCATCATCTGCTGGCGTTTGTCCAAAATGGGACGGGACTTTCCAAGGAGGTCGCCGCCGCTTTCATCATTTGCTTTCAGCTACGGAATTCTTCCATTTTATACTCTTGTATTGAATTGAATTCTTGGTGGATGTCATCATTTGCATCTTGATAATGGTCTCTGAAGCCAATGGCTTCAAAGCCCCCAGTTTGCGATGGCTCAAAAGTCGAAGACTTTAGAGCCCCCAGTTGAAGCATATCTTGCTACATTTGAAACACAAAAACGTACTAGCAATAATCATCACCTAAGCACATTTGGATCATCGATCTTAAAATTGGATCATTTGAGAGATTGGGTCATCGACCTTGAAATTGGATCATTTGAAATATTGGGTCATCGACCTTGAAATTGGATCATTTAAAAGATTGGGTCATCGACCTTGAAATTGGATCATTTGAAAGATTGGGTCATCGACCTTGAAATTGGATCATTTGAAAGATTGGGTCATCGACCTTGAAATTTGATCATGAAAATTTTTAATAATTGGATCATCGACCCGAATTTCGAATTTGTCATCATTTAGGATATTTGGCCATCGGCCCTTCAAAAATTGAATTTTGAATTTTTGAATTTCGAAGGATTGGATCATCGACCCACAAAGATTTCACTACTTGGATCATCTATCCATAATTCGCAGAAAGTTTTTGAAATTTCGGAATTCTGAAATATTTGGCATTTTGAAATCGAACCATGACGGGTGAGTAGGAAATACAACTCAGACACTCTGTATGACCCGTAAATAACGTATTTGGCATTTTGAAATCGAACCTTGACGGGTGAGCAGGAAATACGACTCAGACACTCTGTATGACCCGTAAATAACGTGGGCGTAGCCGGCTACCATAAAACAAAAAGGAAAATAAAACCGCAAGTGTGCACGGGTTTTAATTCAATTATTGACTTATTGGGGGTAGAAATGTAAATTGGCCATTCTGACGCCAAAAGATGACAAACGGGAATCACAAGGTCGTTGGACTTGGGACGAAGATTTCGTATGGCATGGGCGTGCTCCCGAGGGCAGATGGGAATCAAGATCACTTGGCATTGACAAAGAGGATTAAACAAACAGAGCAACAATGTTGGCTTCGCCCAGACACTAAACACAGACTGATTTTATGACAACACTTAGACATCACACATGACTTTTGTCGGGAACATTCTGTCACTCTTCTCCTCGCCTCCTTTCTTTTCAGCGAGTTTCATCATTTCTTGCCACCGCCTTCTTTCTTTTCAGCGGGCTTTTACTATTTTTTGTTCCACGCCTTCTTTCTTTTCAGCGGGTTTTTAATAGTTTCTGTTCCCAATACAAACCCACATCTATGTGACTCATCATCTTTGCCTAAACCATTAGATAAAGCTCATTCTGAGCCTCGATACTATTCATCCGAACCTATATCCTCATCCTAGCCTACATCAAGTGCTAAGACCGACTCAAACAAAGGTGGCTTCATTTGGACTTGGTTAAGACCCGTAAGAAACCGACAAGATGACAACTTGGTTGATGAGTGGATTGAATCCCTTGTTCAGAAGGACTGCCTACGTATTCGCGTGGAGCGAAATCAAATCCGACGTAGTTCGATGATGGTGCATAAACATGGCATTTTGATTGTGTGTAGACACTCAAAGGTTTCACCTAAGGTATCATGTCGTATCCCATTCTAGCCTGTAAGGTACCGTGGTATCCCGTGTCTAGGGTTGGTACAAAAGGTTTTGATTCTTTGGGATGTGGAGCTTGGTAAAAATAGGTTCGTAAGGTAAACCATCAATCTGAACGTTCGTTTTGTGGTGCTAAGGCTAACGGGTTATGGCTTACATCGTGGTTGGAAAGGTGTCTCGGTTTTGACAAAATCCGAGTGCAAATGGGTTGGAAAACAATGTGGGTTCAAATCTCCATATCTGGACCCTAAAGGCTGGGTGTAACAGCACAAGCGGAATGATTCTCAAAATTCCCGACTATCCCTTTGTAACTGTCTGAGGAAGGACTTAAGGGTAGAAAGGCTAAAAATGGCACTAACTTACTATTTTGGCTTCGCCTTTAAACTTTGATCAACATTTGGACATTTCTTTTTTTTTTTTTTCTTCTTCTTTTTCTTTGTGTCTTTTTTTTTTTTTTTTGAAAATGGTATTCTACTCATTCTCCTAGTCAGAAATGGATACACCTTGAAAACTTGGCTTTGCCAACTAATTTAGGTCAGAACAAACAATTCCTTGTTAAAACGGGTTGGTTTCCTTTCTTTTCGAGATGTGGAATGATTTTGTGGGTAATGGGCTTGCCTTATGTCATCGATATGGGAAACAGGGAGCTAGTCTGAGTTTGTCATAGAATCATCTAAGAGCTTGTCATAAGCATTGGTTCCGATGGAGGTTTTCTACCGCCAGACATGGAATAGGTAAAGGAATCAAACACGGGATCCTAGTGTACCTTACATTTTGAAACGGGACATATTTCTACCCCAGGGATCTCTTTGGGTGTGTTGTGCATTTTTATCATGCTTTCGGAATGATTGAGGATTGAAAACAAGACATATTTGGAAACGAAACTGCAACTTTTTATTGGAATGACAAATGCTTAACAGACTCGAAGAATGATTCCTAGGACACACCCTAGGACATCGCGGAACAAACGACTCAAATTCAAGAAAGGAAAGTCCTAGACTCGAGTCGACTAAGATAAGAAAGCAGATCCCGACTCATAATTTTCAAATCTGGTCTTGAGCTTTCTCTTGTTCAGCTGTCAGCGTAGATGCTGGCTCTAGTCCTTGATCCCTTTGATGGTCTGCCTTGATCCTGAGGTACTCCTCTGAGGATCTACACCAGTGATGAAGGTTGGTGAATCGAATTGTCCTTTATTAACTTCGTTAACGAGAGGAGTACATTCTAGAGAGAGACTCCCGATTTGAATTTCATTCTTCGGGTTTGGAAATAATTCAAAGCAATCCACAAATATTTCCCCGATAAACACCTCTTTCAAGAGACATGGGCGGATAAGATTGGAATAATCGACATTGCCTTCGACAGAAACAAAGTTGGCGTGATCGCCAAATGGATTGGTGATGTTATTGGGTTTAACAGTTGGGATCGGGAGTGTTCCATTCTCAATCAAGTCTTGGATTTCGTGCTTCATTCGATAGCACCTTTCAGTATCATGGCCTTTCCCTTGATGAAAGGCACAATAGGCATTTGGTTTATACCATTTACCTTGTTGCTCAGCGGGTGGGTCCGGAGTTGGACCAATAGGCTTCAGCTTTCCTTGGGCTATGAGCCTTTGGAGAGCGTATGTATAAGTGCATCCGATATTACTGAATGCCCTCGGAGCTTGGCGCTGCGCGCTTTCTTCGATTGCCCTTCTAAGAGATTGACAGTTTCAACAAAGTGGGGCGTTGTTTGTGCTATCGTCTTAGAGGACGAGGCCCCTGGTATCCTTTTGGCTTTTAAAACCGCCATTCGACATCATCTTCTACCTTTATCCCGATTCTTATCAATTCTTTGAAAGAGCTAAAATTCTGGTATTTTAGAGCATTACGGTAAACAGGTCGTAGATTCTTTACGAACTTATCTACCATTTCAAATTCATCAGGCTTCTTGGCTAATTTCACGCTTTCAGCGCGCCATCTTGCAAGGAATTCAGTAAAGCCTTCTTTTTCTTTCTGTGTCATCACCTCCAATGTTCTTATGTTGGTTTGAATCTCGACATTATCAGCATAGTGCTTGCAGAACTCCACCGTAATATCTTCGAAAGTGGGGAAGTTCTTAAGGTCAAGATTGTAGAACCACGCCTTCGGGTGTTCATCCAGAGACTGAGCGAAAATTTCAGAGACCATTTCAGCAGGTACTCCTTTCAGTGCTAAGTATCCCTTATAGGCCTTAACATGGTGGACTGGATCTTTTGTGCCCTTAAACTTTGGGATATCAGTGAGCACCATGTTTGTGGGCAACTTATCCTGAACCGGGGCATAGGTCCTAGCATTTTCGTAGTGGATGTTCTTCCCCTGGGAGAGTTTCAGACGGTCTTCAATGAATTTGAACCGTTTCTCCCGATCAGTCAGAGGTGGGGTGGAGGAATCTTCACCCAACTTGGATTTGTTCACATTCATTCTGGCCCTCATGAGGTTCACGGCCTCAGTGAGTTTGTTAATAGCATCTTCCATTGCTTGAAGTCGGGTTTTTGGCGGCCTTTCTACAAGAAAACCCCGAACTGAGTCAATATTCAAATGCAAGAGACCCTTCACACTTAAGGACACGACACCAACTTGACTCAAGCAAAGACTCGACTTAAGACTGACTAACCAAAAGGTTCGACTCACGGTTGGATTTAGACCTCGATTCATTTTAGACTCGACAAAACGACACGACTCAAGCTGTCATAGCTCGATTCTAAACTGGACTCGGTGTGACTAAACCCGTGATTGGACTAACATAGCCCATAGGTTTAAGTGAAACGCCCTAAAATGACCTAGCTTGGACGTTTCTGTGTACTATCCTGGACCAATTGGTCGACCCACATGACTCGAATCCCAAGAGGTGAGCTTGGGTGACCCAACAGGGTCGTGTTCTAGATAATTAGGACGAAACACGCCTAGCCAAACACGGCCAAGACCCGGACACGATTCGACGCATTTCATGCTTGGTTAAGGTTCGAGAAACATTTTGGATTGAATTTGAAAGAAACGAAAAAATCGATTTGAAAATGAGATTTAAAATGGGCAGCATGCCGGCTATAAAAGCTCATTTTGGGCCGAAAAATCTAGTCCTACTTGGGCAGCATTCCGCGTTTTTAAAACCATGTTATTTTGAAAGTAAGTTGTTCAAAAGTTCGGTTTTGAAATTGATATGGAAAATTTGAAAAGACTAGGGAAATTCACCTTGCACATTGTCATTCTCACGTTATAAGGATGTATGTTCCTAGACATTTCTAAGTCTCGGCAAGTCTTCTACAAGAAGGTCTATGCCCTCCATCCTTTTGGGTCTAATAGAGCAAGGGCCTTTAGGTAGAGTACCTAAAAGAGCATCCCCACCATCAAGAACCACGACGAGGCGGAGCGGAAGCAAGCAATGTGCAAGCACCAGGCATAATGGGACGTCGCCTCCCACGCGTCACAAAGAAGCGCTGGGACGGCCCAGGAAAGTCCTTAAGGGTTTATGCATGAATCGTAGCACTACCAGTAATGTTTTACTTTCCAATACTTTATTTTCAAGTTTCACCTCGGAGGAAAAGACCCTAGAAACAAAGTTTAACTAGTCCTCTTTTCCCCAGCGGAGTCGCCAAACTGTGGACAACGCCCGCGGGAACTGCGTCCGCGGGATCCACACTAGGCATTATCGACTCGAGGTTCTTTCGAATCGAATTAAGACAAATTAGAGTCGCCACCAAGTTTTATGGGAACTTGGAACCGTTCAAGTCAACTTTACACCTTTCATCGAAAAGCATAAAGCGAATCGACTACGAGTGATTAAAGATAAAGACTTGTACCCTATATCACTCGATTTGAATGACTCTCGTAATCCAATGGTATTTAGACGGATCCACAAACCATAGATCTTGAGTAAGGGGTGAGGGTACGTGTTAGGAAGCCCATAAGGACGCCTAACCCCGCCCGTCAATAACGGCCTCTACTAAGTCAAGTATCGGATTTCAAACAAGGTAGTAACTACTGCGATATATGATATGCAAACATCGTTTTAAAACCCTAACATGTGAGGTTTCTATGTCGATTTAGATGCAACTAAACTAACTTTGTCAAAGTTGTAATTTAGCATGTGGGTTGATTGATCTAACAACATATAAACGAAACAAACAAGGCTTGATGGGAATGAGGGAGCCGTTGAAATCTACCCTATTACAACCCAGGCATTTCATGCCGACACAACGAGAAAATAGGGATACAACTCGATCTAAATACAATTGCTATATACGACACCACACACGACACATGGCCATTTGGCCTAGGAAAACGTACACAAAGGGGTGGCCCACGGTTTATATAACCCACGGCCTTGGGTCACTCCTCACAATGCGTGCTTTCGCTTAATCTCATCGAATTAGACATTAGGCCACACACCAAAGCATGCATTAACATAAATCGGGCCATGTCGCTTTAAACAACATGCGATTTACTACGCTCCTATATGAATTGGAGTACAACTATCTAACCAAATAAGACTAAGGTTTTTGTAAATCCTTTGACTCGACCAAATAGAAAACTAATTACAAACGAATTACAAGAAACGACTCGATAAACAAAAGGTAATTACAAAATACGAAACAACGATGAACAAATGATATAAAGAAGAAGCAAGAAAGACAAAAGACACGTCCACACCCACGGCCAAGCCATGGCCATCCTAGTTCCTAGGTTAGGTTCATTAGGTTAGATAGATTTGCAAAGCGATATGGGATATACATTAGAAATCGATGATAAAAGAGGTCAGAAGGCTTCGCCTAAAACCGAGTGTTCTACACGGCCTAAAGGGTCAAATTAGGTCAAGTTCGCTAATTAAATTAACTCGTCGAGTGTTAATAAGAAGGTGCTAATCACGCACTCTTATACTAGCGAGAAATCAGGTGAAAAGAGAGATGCATTCAATTAGGTTATAGAATTGTTAGCCGATTTTAATCCTTGTGTTGAAGCACCCTAACATGTCTAATTAAGTTATTAAAACGATCTAATGTCGTCTAAATGAGTCATATGTTAACAAACAGGGGTCGAACTAACATACGAAGGGTCCTAGGGCCGGTCGAATTGAACGAAACAAGCGAGGGGTCAAAAGCGAGGAACGAAGTTAGAATCCATTTTATTAATGCCCTACCTTGAACACGAGGATATGTAAATGAGAAGGGGGATACGACCGACTGATGTGGCAGATTTCTTTCCCGACTCAAGTCAACACGGGTGTTCATGGTGGTACTTTAACTCATACTCAGACTAAACTAGTTTCATAGTTAACGATATCAAACGATGCAAAACGATAAACAATGTAAAACGAACAATGAAAAAACAAACATAAAAAGAACGAAATAAAAGGGAGAAGAGGAGGATTTGATGCACCCTCAACCTACATGTATCATTGACACCGTCTTGGGTCGTAATCGATTATCTCGAGAGGCCGTCGTCGACGAAGGAACAAAGCAACAAACACGTTTTTTGTAAATCTGGACAGCAACTTTCAAACTGCAATTTCTCACTCGTTTCACGGTGAAAATTAGATTTAAAAGATGTTTTGAAAACTAGAAAGAGAGTATAATAAATATCTTAAAGCAAACCATGCTCATTTTGAGTTATTTGGCACGAAAAACGAGCACAAACAGAACTGGACAGACAGGAAAAGCCGCAAAAACAGAGTGTATGACACTCTGTTTTTCGAGGGGATTCGTGTACTCTCAAGGTCAATTTGGCTCATGAATCTTTGTTTAAGATGTAGATGGGTGTTATATGGTTAATTAGGAATAAGAAACTCGAGTTTTAATGGAGATTTGAAGGGGAAACGAATGGTATTTCGAGAGAGACACAAACTGTTTCTCAGTTTGGATGTCTCGGTTTTGTCGAGAGTTTTGAGAGGCAATTAGGGTTTGTTTTTGGAGATTAATGCTGGTGAGTGACGGTAGTATGTATGGAGAACTTAGAGGAATGAAAGTATGGCAGATGGGAGGTATTTATAGGGAGTTAAAGTAGGGTAAAAGAGAGCAACAAGCGATCGGGCTCCTGTTTCAAGTTTCGCTGCTGCTGTCCAGCAGCTTTCGTGAGCTCGTGTAGGGTTTAGGAGGGGTGTTTCTTGGCGGTTAAGCTAGGTTAATATGGGTAGGATACTAGGGTATGGTTTAGGGTTAATGGGCACGGGTTTAAGTGGTGTTTGGAGCGGGTTTGGGGCTTGGCGAAGCTGAACACTGGTAAGGGAAAGGGTTGGTTGTGCGGGCTGTTTGGGACAGGTTATTAGCTGGATTGGAGGGAGTTTGGACGTGGGCTTCCATGGGGTTAGGGCCTGGTTATGAGGATGAGTGATGGGTTGGGTTATGGGTCAAGAGTTGGTTCGAGTTTGCTTCGAAAATCGTGCCCAAATCAAGTTGAAAACGAGCTCAAAATCGCGTATAAAACCATTGTAAAAAATCGAGTTCTTCAAATACGGTTTATAAACGATATAAATCGATTTTTCAAATCAAATAACTAAAGAATGATTTTTCAAATCAAAAATATATTTTATTTTCAATAAAATAAATTTAAGAAAATAAATTCAAATTAAAACAATAAAATGAATTCACTTTAAAAAGAACATTTAATTTAAATATCATTTAAATTAATAAAATACTTCGTCGACAACGCTCATTCTACATTGTAAAACGAGCCCAAATAATGACAATGACAACTAAAGAATACATGTGTCCTATCATCATCGGGTGTTTGTCAGGTTCTCTATAAATTCCAATATCGACGGATACGGGTATCTACACATGCAATATAATTTCATTGATAATTAACAAAATTTTATGCATATTAACACATTTTAAGACGAAAATAAGATATAATATGCTATAAAATTCAACAAAATTCAAAACTTCGACTCAACTTATCTCATGACCAGATTGTTACATGCAAAATAATATTTTGTGATAAAACTAATTTTAACAACAAAATATTCATTTTATCAATTTTATCTTATAAAATGTTGAGACCGTCTCAACTGACATGCATGATAATAACAATGATCTGATACCACTTGTTAGTTTAAGACCCTCATTAGACACTTCTAATGTCGTAAAATTACTAGTTAATTTTATAAAAAAATAGTCTTAAAACATGCATGCAAGCAAACATAAGATTAAGGAAGAAATTTTCTTACAATGTTAATTTGGCTATAAATGGGCACAACAAAAGACTCATTCTTTTGTTGTTCTTGTGCTAAAAATGGTGGAACCTCCTAAACCCTTAATTACCAAAATAGGTAATCTCCTTCAAGTAGGACCTAAGATTAAACCCAAAGATTACTAGAATTATTAACTAGATAATAATAGTAATTTTCCTTGTTTTATTATCTAATATTATTACTCTAATAATATTAGATAATGTACATTATTTATTGTGAATTTATTTGATGAAGATCAACTAATTGATCAAGAGTAAAGATGATAAAAATGGTCTTTATTTTTACTTCATAAAAACCGGCCAAAGAGATGATTTTGGGAGAATTTTTTATCTTAAAATTGTCAATCTCATGCATGTGTGTGTCAATGAGTATATATATATGGAGTGAATTGTAAAGAAATGGAGGACAATTGTTAGTGGGTAGTAACTAACCACATGGTAACAATTTACCATACATTTAGGCGACAAACAATGTTTGTCCGGGTCCATTTCGACTTTCGATATTTGTCTCATAAATACTTATAAGTCCTATATTTAATTATCTTATATAATTAAATATTAATTTAATTATTTAACACTTAAGTAATATAAATTAACAAAAAATATCCACTCAACTATTAAGCAATATTAGACCATTTTATCAATATAAAATATGTCTTATAAAACCCCTTTAGCTAATTTTACAACCTTTTGTAAATATAAATAGTTAATTACCTCCGCCTCACAATATACACACACATATAAAAATTAGTAATTAACTTATTAATTACTACATCCCTTTTATTTATTAATCAATTATCTCATAGTTGAATAATAAATTCATTTGGCCTGAGTTCGTAACTCGTCATCAAATAAAATATTCACTTGAGTATATAAAAGTCATTATTTATTTTTTTTGGTGGAATGTAAAAATTATATTAAAATCAATACGTCCATAAACCACACACACTATTTTTCCATCTTGCGAGGCCTATCACAGTGACTTTTTTTTTAGTAGCTTTAAAGAAAGTGTTTTACATTCTAGTGGTATGGCTCTGAGGCCATACCTATAACTACAACATAAAACCTCAAAGAACGACTAATTACATAACGTAAAACAACAAGGTAATTGCATCGGCTATCTATAACATGTTGATGACGTACGACGGATGTCTGAACACGAGCTGAATCTCAAAATACACAACAATCTTCAAAGGACGAGTAGCGTTGTCCATAGGAAAACATCCATCTTTGCTAGTCTTGATTGATGAAGTTTCGGAGAAATACCTACAACAAGGCTAAAAAAAGAGTCTCGGAGATTCATCTTCTTGGCAATGATAATCTTCCTCTGGAAACAACGACCCCCCCCCATAAAATTACCCTTACTCGCCTTAGTCGATACAGCTTCAAAGAAATACCTACAACAACTCCCAATACAGCGTCTTAGAGATTCATCTCCTTCTCTGTGATACACTTTATCTGGAAACCCACGAACATCTTGACCCAACGAGAGAGAACAAAGCGCACTTACGTCACAAGGACGTAGAAAGAAATGACGGAAAGCAGACCACTGAAATCTGACTCCAAAGGAGAGTAAACTCCTACACTTTGGAACACAACACCCGCTGACAAGAACCTCGTTTTCAATAAAATCGAGTATAAAGGTGGGTACAACAGGAACAAACCACTTGGACATCCCTCTAACAAAAATCATCTCTAGAGACCACAGAGAACTAGGCTCAACACAAACCCTATACAAAATACCAGTCGTAGAAACTAACCCGTGGGGAAGGGGACAGGGCACCCCAAACCACCAGGTGTTTAATAAAAGGAACAACCTAAGAAAAAGAACTTCACAAACACGACTTCAACATTAAGTGAAAGCGGATCCCACCACATCCGATCCGAACCAACAACCCCGCCCAAAACCCAGTAGCCCCACACCACCATACCACACTGATCACAAAACAACAACCCCACCCACGACCACAAACCAAAGACAGTAACGGAACCAACGGACTAACCAGACCCCAATCCGACGACACCGATCAAACTGACACCAAACACACCAAAAACAAGACCCAACACCATACAAAACTCCTCAGGACCATCGGCCTACATGCAACTAGATCAACCATGAAAGACACGGCAACAAACACGAACCCGACCCGGAAAAGGGACCATCCAGCAAGGAAGGACCGGGAGAAGTCAAACAAGAATAAAATCTAATCTTTGTGGCCAACTCCTATCTAGACATCATACAAGCTGTAGTCTAGCGAGTACAGACCTCTTCAACTCCTTCACAAAAAATCCAAAAACAACTCCATAAAACACAAAACATACAAGAAGAGAAGGACACATCGACACAACTCGACCAAACAAGAGGTTGATTTCTACCAGGGATGGGGGAAGGGGCGAGGGGAAGGGGTGCCATGCCTGGGTTGCATATGAGGCTTTCAATGATAGGACAGAGAATTGTAGGAGCGGATAAGACAGAAGAACAAATCAGGTAGTCAGCCAAAGAGACCATTGGACGGTCCAATTAGAACCGAACGCCGTCAAGAGAACGAAAATCGAGGTCCAAACAAAGGGGAAGGAGACAGCGATGGGGTGAGATTAATCACCGGAGATAGGCCATGGGAAGGCCTCATCTCCGATGATTTGAAAGGGCGGACATGGAGGGCGGTGTGTGGTCAAAGAAGGTGGCGGAGCAGACGAGACTTAGTTTTAGGGTTTTTTTTAGGAAAATGAGAAAGAGAAAAGTTAGAGAGAGAAAAACGTTCCCGAAATCTATTTTCTTCTTGCCTATCATAGTGACTACATGTTGGAGTAAGTGTCCCCGACAATAATGCGATCATAATTGTCGATCATATTGATCACATATTTAAATCTCATAACAAGAATACGAAAGGGATGATACATTACATATATAGTCAACTGGTCCACACATATCGGTAATGATTGGCTGGCTAGAGTTTGACATTAGTGTCGTGCGACGGTGGTGATCAGTTGATCCCTTGAGGTCACACCTAAAGGACGATTCCCTTAATTGAAAATGGTTAATTAATTATATGTCGATACAGATTAATTAATTCCTTAAAATGGAACAAATTATTATCATAAGAGAGAAAATGACATCTTATTATAATGTGATTAAATAAGAATTTATTTAGTAATTTAAGAATTTATATTACTAAAATTAATCGGTGTTTGCGAAACACGCGAGATGAGAATGATAAGTTAGTTATAATTACAAGATGTTGTGAATTATACTAACTAGTATTTAAATGACCTATTTATGTGAAAGTAATTTTGAATTACTAGTCAATTTGTTAAATGTGAATTATTTAATTTGTAAATGATATTTAATTTGTTAAATGTGCATTTTAAATTAAAACATGACATAAGACATGTCACATGTCACATGACATACAATTGTACAATTGACAAAAATAAAATGGACTACATATTACACATGATAACCGAAAATTGGTAGGCAATTTTAGAAGTTTTGTCTTATTCATTTGTCTTATTCTTTTGTCTATGACATTTGATAGTGATTTGACTATGACAAAGGCTTACACTAACTAGTCTTATGAAGACAAAAAGGAAAAAGAAAAAGGGTCCTATAACCCTCCATACCCACCGGTTTTTCACATGCAACAATTGAGAGATTTTTCTCAATTTTCCATTCTCTCATGTTTTATGATAAAACACAACACTCTCTCTCTTGTTCTTCACAAAAATTATTTTTATGAATCTAATTTGTACAAATAAATCACTAATAATACTAGTAGTAGTATATGAGTATTAGTAATCGGTTTTAAAGTAAACCACATTACAAATATCTAGTACATATTATTTTGTGGGATTTTGGGATAGTCTTGGGTGCTACTTATTGGAGGGCTTCTATTTGAAGTCATGGATGATCATCCTAATGTATTTTAGAGCTCAAGAACAAATGAAGATAGGAGACCTTCATTTGTGCCCATTTGGCCGAATTTTTGATAGTGAGAAAACGATTTTCTCATCTCTTGTTATTTAGTTTGCATGCATAAGATCAACAATTTAATTTTATGACTAAATTAAATATCACATATATGAATATGTTATATAATGGAATTAGTGAATCCTAACAAGTGGTATCAGAGCCTTAGGTTCTTTGCATGCAAATCGATTTATAGTTTTTTCCGAGTTATATGATTAACATACAAAACTAATTAATTTGGATTTATGAAGATAAACCTTAAAATAGCTTTGCATGTTAAAAGTTTCTGGTCCTAAGTGATTTTTAGGACATTTTGGTTTATTTATGGATTTTATTGTTCATTCTATATAATATTGGCATTAAAATGTGATTTTTATGATAAAAATGTCATTTTTTGACTAAAATTAGCTAAACTTTGAATTTTACAGTAGTTTTTGGATATGTTTTCACATATATTATCTACTATTGGCCTGCGAAGTTTCATGATAAAATGAGTTGTTTTGCTCGAAATATGGATTTTTCAAGTTAAAATCGTATTTAAATGGGTAAATAGGTTAATATGAGTTATATTTCGAATCTGGTCATGAAAATTTAGTATGTTGTCACATGCAATTTTAAAAGATGTGTGTAAAATATTTGGCTATAATAAAGTCTTTATTCATGATTTATGAATTTTTGATGAAAAATCACATAAATAGTGACTATAATTAGTAAGAATGCTAAAACATACTTCATGACTAAGGAAATACATCACATGTTGCATTTTATCATATATTTCAGATCTAAAAGTGAAAAGTTGATGAATAAAATTTTTGTCATATTTTTATGGTCATAATTGTTAAAATCGATAAACCGCAACATTGTTTTTCACGATAAATTTTTGAAATTTTTAACCTAAATTTTGAATATTATGAGTGTCATGGTATTTTTCCAGAATGTTCATGAGTTTAAATTTCAAATTTCGAATTTATTTGAAATTTTTATGATTTAATTTGAAGTTTTAGCATAATTTTGTATTTTAGGTCCATTTATGAACAATATTAAGAAAATAAGTTTAATTATTGTCAAAATGTTAGTGGAGAATAATTTTGAGTCCTAAGATGGTTTGGGTAATTAACTTGTGCATAAATATGAATTTATGTAATTATTGTGATTTTAAAAGGTTAAATCACGCAAATCCGTAAAAACCGATTAATATATGATATTGGCTTCTTAAAGGCGATTTAGCATAAAATCGAGCATGTTCATACATATTATAATGCTGCATTTTATTTATGATTGTCATATTTTAATTTTATGTAATTTTTTGAATTATGTAATTTTACTTAGTATGGCCTTAGTTTCAATTGGTATTACCCGAAATGTATGGGAATATCGATTCAGTTCTAATTATTGTGATCTCGTATCACCGTTTTGTAATTTAATAGATTTATTTTTATTTTATTACAAATGTATAATAGGAAATTATGTAATTCATTTTGTAATTTAATTATTCCGGAGTTCCTTGAAGACGGTGCCATTCGAGAAGGCGATCCATCAAAGAAAGTGTTGCCTTGAAATGCGTGCCAAGACCGAAGCTCAAAGGACCAAAGGAGTTGGTTTCCGAATTTGTAATAGTTTATTAGATTTACTTTTTTAGGAAGGCCATACTAGGATTTTATTTTTATGCTTTGCATTTTATTTATATGTTGCATGCATCGCTAAATCGCCATAACTAAACATGCATTTTAAATCGAGTTTATCGACCGTGTCAATGACAATTATCGTAGTTCACCGCTTTAGTTCACTTAAAACGTGATAGATAATAAATTGACATGACCTCTCGCTAAAATAAACAATTGAGACTTAGCCTTACCAAAAAGTAGAAACCATGAAAACCTATTTCGTGAGGGAGTGCGCTCGGCCACACCGAGGTATAAACCTTGCTATGTAGGGGAAGTGAGTGATAAATGTCTATCCACCGAATTCATGTTGATAAGGGATGAATCGGCTACACCGTGCCCAAGTTAATATGGATTTGGATCATGGACACATTTATTCGAAATTTGGGTTGAACTCAACAAAAGTATTCTCGACCATTGTCGGATGTGTTTTGGGCTAAAGATAAATATTAATGTAATTTTATCGACCAAGAGTTCTAAAAGTAGAATCAATTAAAGAGTTAATCCACCGAGTTATATTGATAAGGGATGAATCGGCCCTATCGTGCCCAAGTTAATATGAATTTGGATCGGAATCATTTATCATAGCTGAGTAGAGGTCACTATGTAAATGCTTTACTTGTTATTATATTTACAAGTATTATTAAAGCGATAAATGTTTTGTTTTCATTATTCCGTTATCATATTGTTCTATTTCTTTACCTCAAATTATATACGATATCATTTCGATTTTAGTTCAAATCTCCATTAAAACATTGTAACTAAAGACAAAATTTGAATTTTTCTTCTAAAAACCTCGTATTATCCATTGTGAGGATCTCTTGTGAAGAGTATAGATAAAAGTTATTCGTGATCAAAAGGGTTTTTGATTGTTGACTAACATATCTACTTACAATGAATTGTTTCTCATATGCTTAATTGAGTTAAGTACTTTGAAACGTTACATCATTTTGGTAACTAGATTTATTTGAAATCAAAATTGACCAAAATACCGCAACCACTTCAATGAAAGTTTTAAGACTACAAAAATAAATTGAAGAGTAGTCTTCATGAAATTAAATCTTTGCTTCTCTAAGCAAATATTCATTGAAATGAGTGGGAGCATTCTCTTAATCGTTAAGAAAGGACAAGGTTCAGGAAGTAAAGATTGGAAAGGAATTGATAAGATAAAGGCAAAAGTAAAGTTATTGGGAATAACATTATTAAACCTATCAATTTCGACCGATAAAAGTTCCCATTTTGAAAGTGTTGGACACTAGAAAGGATACTACCCCAAGTTGTTAAAGAATAAGAAAGTTAGTTGTGGGACATCTAATAAGACTTAGTTATTTATTTATTTGATTGACATAACTTTTGCTAGTACCATTTTGTCAATATTAGAAACCGATGGTGGTTTTAATCATTGTATGCGATACATAGGATGATTAGAATATGACGACTAGCATCAAATAATGTAGAGAGATAGAGTCATTGTGTACTCAATCTAGTTTTGGGTTTAAAGTTGTACCTTAATTAGGAATATTAAGTACATGGACCCTAAATAAGAATATAATTTTGTTAAGATACAAAAGAGGTTTCACTTTTTCTGACCCCATACACTGCGATTTGATTTATGGCTAGCCCAAAATCAAGGTGATTATATTCTAAACCAAGCTAGAGGGATATATCATGTAGATGATGCAAGACTCATATTGGTAACCCAGATTTAATCTAAATTCTGGAATGATAAACGCAAAGAGTTACCGAGTACTCTAGGAACCATTAGATTGTTAATCTTATGGTATATGCATATCTTGTATTCAAAGCAAGATTCCTCGTGCCTTTTGGTAGAAAAGGAGATTGAGGATGCAAATCATTAATCCAGAAATGTTGATCATTTTCTTTTACCGACGATTAAGTTGATAGTGTTCACTTGATAAGATGCACAGAGAAGTCTATGAAGAAGTACAAAGAGTTCAAAGACGCACGATTTGATCGTGATGGGATTATCAAAGTGAAGACTTTGATATAAGCCAAAGGAAATGTGATATAGTATCACAAATTAATCTTTCTTAGCACGCATTATGGGATAATGTGTGGTTGGATAAAGAAATCAAACGCTATTCGATATGGTTTGGACTTCAATCAAGTTACTTTAAGTTATTTGATCCTTTTGGGGATTTTATCATTTTGTCTAAATTATTTTTTTCCACTAAATCTAAAACGAATCATATGAGATATGAAATGGTAGAGTACCATGCTTGTACGTTTTCAAAAGAAACAAATGCTCATTTTTCCTTACTATAATCACGAGTACAACGGGTTTGTGGTTCGTGAAGCTGTCTTTCTAGAATACAAGTTTATTTCTAGAAGACAGAGTGGGAGAAATTATTCAAGAGCCACAAAGAATGTTATGTCGCAAATTCAAGAGCCACAAAGAATGTTATGTCGCAAGAAACTGGTCTTTCTTGGCTACATGAGACGTTTTGTGTAAGATGTTGTTTCTTCAAAACCTAGGAGGTTAAAGTCATCACTTGTTGAAGATGATGAATTAGTGTTACTTTTAGAAAGTAAAGAGCTTGCAACTTACAAAGAAATTGTTTGATTCAAGTTGATTACTTCTGGAAAGTAATGAACATATGACTCACATGAGAGTGTTTAAGTCACAACTCAATACAAGGCTTAGAGCCATGAAAATCCGAAATAAAAGGCTTGATTAGTGACAAAGGGTTTTGCACTAATAAATAGAGATTTCAAAGCTTGATTGGTAGCAAAGGGTTTTTCACTAGTTGAAATGCTTAAGTCTATTTAGATCTTCTTAGGAATTGTGTTTCATTATGAGATATATATAGCGAGTGAATCAAAAACCCACTTCTTCAATCAGAAGGGATGTATTCAATACATGTCTTGAGTTTTGTAGATTCTTGCCATTCCAAGATAATGTGAAACTTAAGAGAGGGTCTTAAGTAGGACATCAATGAGTTGGAATCAATGTTTTGATCATGTTATAAAACTTTTCTCGATAGGTCGAGAAATTGTGTTTATACATGAAGTTTAGTGGGAGTTATGGTAATTTTAATTAGTCTAATATGTGGATGACATATTGATCATTGGGAATGATTTAAGATTTGGAGAAATATAGTACATCTTTAATATCCGGATTTATGGAGATAAATCTACATGATATTAATGTCAAATAAGGAGTCTTATGTTGGTAAGATTCATGACTAGTTCAATCGAATTGAAAATATTTTATTGATTCCATTTGCTTCCGCTGCCGAATCAATTAAATAGGAAATGATGTATAACACTTCATATGCTTTGAGTATGATGAATTGTTTCAAATCGAATTTAAGTAATAGTTACCAAGTAAGCCATAAAGATTACCCTTAAGTGCTTGCAGAAGCATTAAGGATGTAAGGCAAAGTGTTTTTGATGAAATTTTGTGTAAGGGTGTTACACAAATGACAATTGACAATTGAAATTGCGCATGGTTTCCGACAAAACCATAATCAAAACACATTAGGATGGTTAAGATACCATTGTGGCTATGTTATTTAAGAAATAGATTTTCTAGAATCATTCTAGACAATAAAGAACAATGAGATATATTTACAACGGAAATTGAGTACACTTGCAATCATGGAATGTGCAAGAGGGATGAGTCTCGCACACTGTGAAAACAGTGGGAGCTATTTTAAGGCAAGAAAGCCTATGTCTAGATTGGATCTATACACGTACTCATAAAGTTTTGTAATGCAAATGTATACATTACGAAAGGAAAACAAGTATGTAG
This sequence comes from Silene latifolia, assembly GCF_048544455.1. NCBI lineage: Eukaryota > Viridiplantae > Streptophyta > Magnoliopsida > Caryophyllales > Caryophyllaceae > Silene > Silene latifolia. The sequence continues at coordinate 110,158,611 of NC_133538.1, forward strand.
CAAGGTTGAGCAGGGAGTTGCTAAGACCTACTTACAATGCCTATACAGAGGCTTAACATGATGAGTCATGTCATTTCAATTGGATTGAGATGAACAACTACATACAAGATCAAATTAGATTATAGAATATGAAATAATAATCAGGCATTGACTATTCATATGTGATAATCGCATTTGTCGTTACATCCAAACGGGTTGTATGACGATATTGAACCCCGTTAAAGTGAACCCGGATTAACATAGTATTCGCCCATAGTCACTTGTATGAGGTGACGTCTCGAAGTGACTAGAGTGTAATGCGATTGATGGCAATTTCAGTGCCATATAGTCATGTGAGATGACTAGTCGATCACATAGGCAGACTGTTAGGAACACTTTGTCGGGCAGTGACCGCTTATAGAGTTCTGGTAAATTTATATAGCCTGGTCGTGGCGAGAGCTACTATAGTATTCTAATGAGTCGATTCTTTTGATTAAAGACTGTTCGCCTAAGATGGCACAGTTTCACATTAGCTTTGATTTATGTTACTACGAGCTTCGTAAATTGGGTCAAATGGGCATATTTTGGGTTATGATGGTTGTGGCTAGTCGAAGGGAATAGTGCGATAGGAATTGTCCATCCCTTTGTCAGGGTTAGAACAATATCTAAGGGCCACTCGAGGAGTAATGAACTGGAAATGCGTGGCCACGCTCGGAAGATATCTATGGTAGATAATTCCGGTCAAATAAGTTATTCTCCAGATCACGGAAACCACTCTCGATATGATCACTTGCAAGTACGACCCGAAAGAAACCTTGCATTGAGTGGGAGATAGTAATAGGACAAGAGAATTGGTGGCGCACACTTGTCAAGGACAAGTGGGAGATTGTTGGAGTAAGTGTCCCCGACAATAATGCGATCACAATTGTCGATCATATTGATCACATATTTAAATCTCATAACAAGAATACGAAAGGGATGATACATTACATATATAGTCAACTGGTCCACACATATCGGTAATGATTGTCTGGCTAGAGTTTGACATTACTGTCGTGCGACGGTGGTGATCACTTGATCCCTTGAGGTCACACCTAAAGGACGATTTCCTTAATTGAAAAAGTTAATTAATTTTATGTCGATACAGATTAATTAATTCCTTAAAATTGAACAAATTATTATCATAAGAGAGAAAATGACATCTTATTATAATGTGATTAAATAAGATTTTATTTTGTAATTTAAGAAGTTATATTACTAAAATTAATCGGTGTTTGCGAAACACGCGAGATGAGAATGATAAGTTAGTTATAATTACAAGATGTTGTGAATTATACTAACTAGTATTTAAATGACCATTTTATTTGAAAGTAATTTTGAATTACTAGTCAATTTGTTAAATATGATTTATTTAATTTATAAATGATATTTAATTTGTTAAATATGCATTTTAAATTAAAACATGAGATAAGACATGTCACATGTCACATGACATACAATTGTACAATTGACAAAAATAAAAGGGACTCCATATTACACATGATAACCGAAAATTGGTGGGCAATTTTAGAAGTTTTGTCTTATTCTTTTGTCTATGACATTTGATAGTGACTTGACTATGACAAAGGCTTACACTAACTAGTCTTGTGAAGACAAAAAGGAAAAAGAAAAAGGGTCCTATAACCCTCCATACCCACCGGTTTTTCACATGCAACAATTGAGAGATTTTTCTCAATTTTTCATTCTCTCGTGTTTTATGATAAAACACAACACTCTCTCTCTCTCTTGTTCTTCATAAAAAATATTTTTGTGAATATAATTTGTACAAATCAACCACTAATAATACTAGTAGTAGTATATGAGTATTAGTAATCGATTTTAAGGTAAACCACGTTACAAATATCTAGTACATATTATTTGTGGGAATTTGGGATAGTCTTGGGTGCTACTTATTGGAGGGCTTCTATTTGAAGTCATGGATGATCATCCTAATGTATTTTCTAGCTCAAGAACAAATGAAGGTAGGAGACCTTCATTTGTGCCCATTTGGCTGAATTTTTGATGGTGAGAAAACGATTTTCTCATCTCTTGTTATTTAGTTTGCATACATAAGATCAACAATTTAATTTTATGACTAAATTAAATATCACATATATGAATATGTTATGTAATGGAATTAGTGAATCCTAACACTACATACACTCTACCTCAACAACGAGAACCCTTACATTATACTACAAGAAACCAATAAACTGCAGCCAGGTACTTGGTATACAATGATGAACAACCAGCATCCTCTTGTAAAATCTCAGGCGGATAATGTCTTGCAATTCAGCCAATAGCATCGTAGGCCTGATCAAAACCTTATCATGTCTGGATCTGTTCGTGGCCTGCCACGCCAGATAAATAACACCATAGATAGAAGCACATATGATCTCTTTCTGCACTAGTGACCTGCATCTCAGCTTAGTACACCATTCTAGTGGGGAGTATGATGGAATTGTCACACCTAACCAAGAGTTAACCAGATCAAGGCAATTTTTACTGTATCTGCACTCAAAAAATAAGTGTCAATGATTTTTCAGCTATTCCAGGCACATATCACATGTACCATCAATTCCCATAGCAAAATTGACCAGTCTATCCTTGGTTGGGAGCCTCTGCTGCACATACAACCATCCTATCATACAATGTTTAGGCACATTCAGAATACACCAAACCATAGGACACCAAGTCACACTATCTCTGATGCCCATGATCCAATCATACCCTGCCTGAGTACTATAGTTACCACCATTAGATCACCATTGGTCATGGTTGTATTCCCCTTTCATTTTCTCCTTTTTCTTATAGATTTGGCGCCAGGTCCAAATGGAATTAGCTGAAGGACTATACTCAAAACAGTCCTTTCCTTTTATATAAATGTCATTGATCTATTTAATCCACAAGTGATCCTCCTTATTCACAATCCACCAGCAGAACTTCCCAATCATTGCTTGGTTCCATACTATGCACTATTCCCAGACCCCTCTCTTTCTTCTCTTGGCAAACCTTGTCACATGAAACAGGAGGAACTTTGAGGAACTCTTCTGCTCCAGCCTAGAGATAGTTTCTGCAAATGCTCATAATCTTCTTAATAACAGTGGTGAGGATAATAAAAACTCTAGCCCAGAATGAGTGTAACTAAGATAACACACTCTACACTAGTGTCAAACTCCCTGCATAACTCAGCTTACAAGCCCTCCAGCCTGTAATCCTCCCAATCAACTTCTCCGCTAGTCTACTACAATAACCCACTGAAATCCTTTTATATGTTATGGGTATACCCAGATATCTAAATGGGAAACTCCCATTAGTAAACCCAGACAAGTGCAGCACCCTGTTCACCACATTGATAAGCATGCCATTAAAGTGAATATCAGACTTATACTTGGTAATCTCCAAACCAGATGCCTCAGAAAAACTGGCAAAGGCCCTAAGCAACACTATTATAGAGTTTTCATCCCCTTTACAAAAAAGAAGGAGATCATCTACAAAACTTAGATGGCACAGTTTGAGAGTTTTGCACATAGGGTGGATTTTGAAACCATTAGCACTAGTGACAACATTTAACACTCTTGTTAAATATTCCATACACAATGTGAAGAGAAGGGGGGATATAGGGTCGCCTTGCCTAATCCCTCTCTGCCCCTTAAAAAATACAAAAGTGGAGCCATTCAAAGCAATAGATAAAGTAGGTGTGGTGATGCATTCCATAATCCACCCAATAACTTTTTGAGGAAACCTCAAAGCTGTAAGCATATGCTCAATAAACTCCAATTCAATTGAGTCATAAGCTTTTTTAAGATCCACTTTCATAATACATCTAGGGGAGCAACTCTTCGTATTATAAAGCCTTCCCATATCTTGGCATATTAAAATGTTATCCACTATTTCCCTTCCCTTTATAAAAGCACTCTGATTATCACTCACAATATCAGGCAGAACCAGAGCTAACCTATTACAAATCACCTTTGTAATGCATTTGTATAATACATTACAACAGGCAATGGGCCTGAAATCAGATACGGCAACAAGCCTATTCTTCTTGGGGATTAGAGTTAAAATGGTAGAGTTCACCTGTTTAAGCAATCTACCATTCTGGAAAAATTCAAGCACCTCTTCCTCTATATCCTTGCCAATGATAACATAGGCATCTCTGAAGAACTGACTATTAAAACCATCAGGCCCAGGTGCCTTAGAAGACGGAATAGAAGACAGTGCTTCCTTGATCTCTTTAGGTGTAATAGGTTGTAAGAGCATGTTGCTATGATCCTCAGTGACAGTTCTCCCATTTCTCACAGAAGGATAGTGCATTCTAGTCACTGCTTTATGAGATCCAAGCAGTGACTGATAATATTCAACGAAGGCTTCCTCCATACCATGCATTTTTGTTCTCACTACCCCATGCATGTCCTCAATAGCTGGTACCTTGTTCACCATCCTTCTCCCCTTAATATGAATATGAAAGTAATGACTATTACTATCTCTCTCAGACACCCAGTGGGTTTTAGCTTTCCGAGCCAAAAAACTATCCCTAGCCCCAGCTAATTGCTTGTACACCCCATCAGCTGTTCTTTCGTCTTCCTGTAATTGCCTATTGGTGGGATCTTGGTGCGGTGCAGGCTGAATTATGTTAAGTTGGTGCTGAGCAAGATTAGCACTGGTTTCCACATTGGCATATGCTGTATCATTCAACTCTTTAAGTGGCTGCTTTAGGCTCTTCATTTTTCTCACTATTTGATACATTTTCCTCCCATACATAGGTCGAGTCCACACACTAGAAATAGTAGGTAGAAACATTGTATCTTTTCTCCACATATTAAAATATTTGAAGCTTCCTCTTTGCCTGGCTTGCTGCTTCCACAACTCCACCAAACAAGGACAGTGATCATAGAGCCCCTTAGGAAAGAAAGAAGTAATTGTCTCAGGGAACTCAATGATCCAATATGCATTGACCATAGCTCTGTCTATTCTACTAAACACTCGATCCCCAGGTTCATGCTTATTGGTCCAGGTATAATATGCCCCCGAGCATTTTTAAAATCTCCAAATACGGTCCAAGGGCCTTGCACCAAACTCTTCATCTCTCTCAATGACTCCGATAAAGGATGCCTTTCAGCCACCCTATTTTTTCATACACCAAAGATAGCCACGACCTACACCCAGTAGCTAAATAATGCACCTTAATATGGATAACTTGTTCCTCTCTACTAATAACATCCACACCATAAACATTAGCATTCCAAATCAACCAAATTCATTCCCTTCTCTATCCCCAGCATTAACAACTAAAGACTAGTTATTGCCTAATCTATTATGTATCTTATTAAGAGACCTACTTCTAACTCTAGTCTCAAGGAGTCCAAATAGTTCTATATTATTCATATGCAGGAACCAGCGAATATCATTCTGCTTATTTGGACTACTGAACCCCCGGACATTCCAGAAACCAATATTAGCCATAATCAGTAGGTCCACCCCCACCCTTTTCCACACCAATACTATTCTCTGGTATGATAGGTGATACTAAATGAGCCTGAGAAGCTTGTCCCCCATCATCAGCACTAAATCCCAATTTAGCAGAAGAATTTAGAGATTCCGGGGAAGTTATATTACCTCTTTGGGATAGATGAACTCGGTGCTTAGCAATCCATGTAATTAATCTTTAAAAGTTAATATTTATACAAGGAATTAATTAAATTGTATTGTATACAAATAATTAGGTTTTTTTATTTTGGGCGTCATTCTATAGGTGTGACCTAAAGGGCTCAGTTAATCACCGCCGTCTTACGACAGTAACGTCAAACTCTAGTCAGTCGAGCGTTATCGATTTACGTTGATCAACTGACAAATAAAATATATTAAGGGGGTGTTTGGTTAAGGGTGTTGGAATGGAATGGAATGGATTTGATTGATTCTAGTGTTTGGTTGGGGTATTTAGGAATGGAGTTAGAATCTTGATGGATTCTAATTCCACCTCAACCCCTTAGAATCACATATCTACCTTCCTACTCAGGTTTCTAACTCCATACCCTTCCATATAAATTTAGATTGAACCAAACAATAACTAATAGGTATGAGGTTCTAAATCCATCCCCTCCTAGTATCTCATTCCATTCCAATCCATTCCGACCTTTTGAACCAAACGGCCCCTAAATCCTTGATATTCCTTTTATGAGATTTATTTTATAGACGCACTATTGAGGAGGACACTCACTCCAACAGATACGACACGACATTTCGATATTATAAAATAGACCAAAAAATAAAAAATTTGCACAAAATAGCCGTATCCGATACTTTAACATCGTGTCGTGTTCGATACTATACTACCCTAATCAAAATAACGTAACTCTAAACATTGGAATAATTATCATACCTCATATGTTTGTTATATTAGTTTCGTATTAACTAAACCTACAATTCCTTTACATTTATCCAATTTTTGAGTGTATACGGTCGGGTTTAAACTCTTACGTTACGCTAAATTTGTGAGTGAGTTTGAATAATTTAGTTGGGTAATTTAGAACGTGATACGTTTTCAAGCTCAAGTATCTGGTATGTTTCGAATGTAGCGTCACATCGTTCTACATTTCTCCTAGAATGTCAAAATACCAAGCTATTAAACTACACAAACTGTGTACACTAACCCAGCTAATTGGTACGGTGTGATGGAAGAAGTCCTTTTCTTTTTTTGTTAATTAGAAATGTATAATTTGATGATGAAGATAAAGATGTATTTGTTATGATATATACTGATGTATAATATTAGATATAGTTTATTTTTAATATTATATTTTATATTATATTTTATTAATTAATTTAGTAGATTGTGAATTATGATAAATTCACCTTTTTATTAATTTTGTAATTTTGTATGCATTTACCTAAATAAGAAAACAAGTGAGACTTTCTTTCATTAAACTATAAAATTTTATTAACTCAAAATTATAATCTTTTAATTAAAATAACATAAAATTGGTGAAGTATAATACTATAAATTATAAATTTCTAAATCCTTCTTTAATGCAATGATTATTACTTTAGAAAATGACTTATCACATACTAACTGATTAACTTCCTGACAGAATGAAAAAAAAATCATTTAAAATAATTGGAGAAAGTTTACAAAATGAAGAGCAAATTATAAAGAACTCCCTTATATAACCCACTTTTTATAAATAACCCTCTTTTATAATTTTTTCTTTTCTTTTTTTTTTAAAAAAAATACTACCTTTTAAAACCTGATTTTGTATAGATCACTCCCAACTCACCTAAAACTGACTCATTTTTGAATTCTCAGGTTTAAAAACCATTTCCCCTCCATTTTTAACTAGCATATGCTGTGTACTTCCCATTATACCCTTCTTCGATATTTTGTCTATTTAATTTCAAATTACCACCAAATAAAATTTACACTCCTCTTTATATTTCCCTCTCCATTATTGTATTTAAGTTGGTAAGTATTGCTCATCAATTCATGTTGTTGGTACTCAAATGTGAGTTGCATATGTTGTCTTTCATAACTAGTATTCCTAGTCAATTCATGTATTATTGTTGGTACTCAAAATTTCACTCATCCACCTTGCTTACTATTGTTCGTAGCATAAAACTACGAGAAAAGCATAGAAATACGTGCATGAAAAGGCCTAAAAAGACTATATAAAATGCACGTATCAAATCTCCCCAAACCAAACCTTTACTCGTCCTCGAGTAAACTTAAATGCAAACTAATGGAACGGATAAGATAACTCAGAGCTAGCTACAAATGCCCACTTAAACCAATTTAATGCAAACAAACTAACACTTATAGAAAACAGTCAAATGCAAACGAGTTATAAGATGTTTATAATAAAGCTGAAACGTTGACCTTGCAAGACCTTAATAATGGACTCTTACGGGTCACTCTTCTCTCATGAAGCAAAGGGTGAACATATATATATAAGAGAGAAAGAAAAATAGTCGTTCACCTAAACTACGACCCACATAAACATGCATGCGACTAATATGATAGACAATTCTAGCTACCGTACACACATTCCAACCAAACAAGGTCCTGTCACAGCCGAGGGCTTACAAAAATATGGTAAAGTGAGGAAATGGGTAAGAAAAGGCAAAACATTTATGGGAATGTGGAGGTATAGGTGATCAAGCTAGTACCTAAACAAAACCATATAACAACATCCATTTCTAACTCAATTATGAATTAAAAACGAGTGCCCTTCAATTTGCATAACACTCACCAAACCGAACTGAAAATCCTCCTCAAATGATATAGATAAAGAATAGGAGCGACACCGTCTCATCAAACAACATCTCTTTTTTCGAGAACTTTTCTTTCTATTTTTTATTTTTTCTATTTTTTTTTAATTCCTTTTTTTTAAAATTCTTTTTTTCTTCTTTTTCACGTCTTTTTTCATCATCCTCCCTTTCTTCTTAGATTACCAACTCCGAATCAACAGAATACGAGCCAAACTTGGCACAATGAAATATATACCGCAACACATACACTAAACTAGTTTGACAAGGCAGGCTAAATTTGGGATGTAGCTAAGGGTCAACAGGCAAATTTGGCTAATGTGGAGTTAAATGAGTAAGAATGAAAGAAAGGGAAATTGTAAGCATCTCCCTGCATGTGACACCAACGACTAACCCGAATGTATGATGGCAAAAAGCAATTGAATTTCATATACGTGCAAATTAATGAACATGCTATGCAAGGAGTAACTACTCACAATCCTACATGAAACTGGTCATAAATGACACCAGTTTATAAGGCTCTAATCCTTAGAAATTATAAGTAGGTTGCCAAAATTTCAGGTCAAGTCTATTCGTTCACCTAAATTTTAACATTAACTCGTAGATATGCAAAAGACAAAGCTAAGATAACAGTTTATTGCAAGGCTTAAGCAAAAAGACAAAATACAGTGCAATTTCATCATTGAAATCAACCGTTCCGACTCAACCTATATGCTAAATAAACGTGAAATTTTTTGAATTTTTCTAATTTTCTAATTTTTATGGGATTTTAAATTTTATAAGAATAAACAACAATGCAAACAAAAATTAAACGTGACAACAGAAATGCAATAAAAACAATATGCAGAACAGATATGGATGCATAACCTCCCCAAACCAAACTGTACAATGCCCCCATTGTACCAAAACATGGAAAGGAAATGCAAACTAAAGGAAGAAGATAATAAATACGGAAAGCTTACAAGATACGTGAAAGAGGGACCTCCCCAAACCGACCGTGAACATGGGAGGTTGCTAAAGGCCCGGAATACCGTCACAGGAACCTAATCCAAGTCAAAAACACTCGATGGCACTCGAACATTAGTCGATCGAGTGAAATGGGCGTCTAAAACTGCTCGATCAAAAGGAAATTAGGTCGATCGAGTAGTTCTCTCTTTGCAGGTGCTCGATCGAGTAGGACAACTGCTCGATCGAGAGGATTTTTCATCAAAAGTGCTCTATCGAGTACAAAGTACTCGATCGAGTGATCCTCAGTGTGTTCCTGCAAAACGCAATAAAAACAGCCGCAAACTAACAAAACAACCATACTGATATAGTCTAAGGTATGAAAACCATTTATTACAATTGAAATAAAATAAAAATGCAAAATAAAAACTCCGGATTGCCGCCCGGGTAGCGCTAGCTTCAGTCAGGTCCCAGCTCGACCTTCTTTTTCTTCGAGCCTCTCTAAACAGTCATAATCAAAACAGCTCAAAGCGCGCAACATTAAATCATAAATATGCGCATGTGCTACACAGAAATGTAAGTAGCACCACAGTAGAATAAAGAAATAGGAAATAAAATTGTACAACCATTTAAGCCTAACAAATTTCCTATGTGAGCTCCTAAATTTATCCACCAAATAAAGGAGCGCAGGAGTAATTGACAATAAATTAGGGCTCCGTTTCAGATTAACAAGATTAAGATGACACGGACGGTGAAAATTCGTTAAATTATACGTCCACATGGGAGGGGGTATAGCTTTAAAAGAAATAGCACGATTCAAACGAGGTAGCGTACTTTGAATATGAATAACAATAAAATTACCGCTAATTACCTCAGGTAGGTTGCTCTCAATGGAATCATAGATAAAGGAATTTATTACCTCTTCCGTGCTAGGAGCAATTACCGACTCAGCTGTCCTTTCGTCACCCTTCTCAGTGGATTTCGTCCTATAAATCGCAGCCTCAAGTGCATCCAACTCGGCCTTGAATAGGGGCGACTCACCGTATCCATTATCATCATCAAAATTGTCATCCAAAACGAACCCAAGCAACAAATCATTGCTCTCGATGGCCAACTCACTCGATCGAGCAGAATTATTACTCGATCGAGGACTTTCCTCCTGCATTTCACTCGATCGAGTGATTTGAACTACTCGATCGAATGGCTTTTCTGGAAATTCACTCGATCGACTAATATAAGTCACTCGATCGAGTGATTCTTCCTGTACAGCGCTGAAATCATCGTGTAAGGCAGTGAAATATGATAGAAATTAGTCATCCGAGTCATAAAAATCATCCTCAGCATTGGGCAACACGGTTTCTTCTTGGGGAAAACCGATCTCGGTACAATATACCTCTTCTGGTTGCCAACTATCCGACTCAGCAACTAACTGAGCAATTTTAGACTCGAGCTTCTCAAATCGCGCACAAGTGTCTCTATCACCTTCTTGCACTTGGAATGCAAGTGCCTCCAAGAGAGATTTCAGCTCCGCAATCTCTTCTTTCTGTATATCAGGAGGTTCTTGTTGCGGTGGCCATTGATAGGGTGGATGTGGCGGCACAACTACAGCTGCATAACTAGCTCGTCCCCAAAGCCTGAACTTGAGGACCTCGTCATTTTCTGCCATACAAGAAACTGCATTGTGCTCAGCAGCACCACATCTCCCGCAGTAAATCACCTGCTGTGCCATATAATGGGACATAGGTGACGGGTCAAAGGTACACAAGCCTTCCCTTTGACAATATTTCACTTAGAACTGTCTAGGTAGAACATGTAAGGCCTATCAAAACAGCACTAAAGAAAAAGATTAGAACGGTCTCAAGGGAAAAATCCCCTGAGGCTAAAAACAGACAGAATTAAAGAAATAAATAAATAGTTGCCTCTCCGGCAACGGCGCCAAAATTTGATACGGTCGTTAAGTACCAAAAATAAATACCTAAATATAACTAACAGAAGCTAGCGATAAGTGGGGTCGATCTCCACAGGGAGGCGGTTTACTATCTACTTGTCTATTCGGTCTGTCTAAGGTCATAGTGGGGGTTTTAATTGTTTTAACTAAACTAAAGAGACTGAGGCAAGAGAAATCAAAACAAGAGAAAATAATGATGAAATACAGGGGTAAATCAGATAAAAGAGAGAAATATGCTAGGAATCGGTCTACCGTGGCAGCTACACTATCGGGTCAACTGAGTCGATTAAATTATTGATAAGAAGAGCGAGGGCGTCACCTTTCGGTCCTTAAACCTACGATTATAACCTTTCGGTCTCTAATCGACTTAGGGTCTCCCTAACTTAGCTTTCGCCATAATTAGGTATCACCTATTGTAATTAAGCAAGTCTTCCCTTCCAATCTTTCGATCCAGGTCGGGGGTAAGTAATTAATCGGTCTCCTGCATCCATTCATTCATCCTAATCGCAATTATATTGCTTAATACAAATCTTGTCGCAAAACTAATCTAATCATGTCGATCCTAACATATTGCTACCACGGTTTCCCTAGTCCTAACATATTAAAGGAATTAGCTACGCATGGCTCAGGATACTACACTAGCAATGGCTAATCTAATAACGTAAGACATGATAACTAAATAGAGAAATAATAAAAGCAATAAAGGAACAAGAATCAATTAAAAGGGAAAGATGGAGAAGAAGAGTTACAGTAATAAATCCGGGAATAAGAGAGAAACAAAGTAACAGAAACAGTGTATTGGAATAATAAGAGAGGAGAAGCCCCCAGCAAAAGCACACATACAAATGACGAAATACCTTCCTATTTATAAGAAAATAGGATTTATTTAACATAATGACGGAAATAAACTAAAAAGCCCAAGCCCGTAGGAGAATCTACTCGATCGAGTGGTTTTAAACTACTCGATCGAGCAAACTCAGGCTCAAACCGCTCGATCGACCAAAAGAAATGCTCGATCGACTAAACACTAATATGAAACTGGTCGATCGCCCAACTAAAGTACTCGATCGACTTATTACTTGACCTAAAACCACTTGATCGACTAGGAAAGCATTCGATCGAGTGAAAACTAACTTCAGCAGCTACTTGTTATCGTTAGTGAAGCTTTGACTTGTCCTTTTAGCTCCCGAAATGGCTTCACGCATCCCAAGACAACTATATTTCCGCTCCAAATTCACTCTTCCTCCAAATGCATGCAAATCGGACGGTAAAAGACTTGGTTTCACTACTTTTTGGCCCGTTCCTACAATTAAGACAAAGTAAACCAATGTAGCATATTCGGGCATTTCGTAGCATAAAACTACGAGAAAAGCATAGAAATACGTGCATGAAAAGGCCTAAAAAGACTATATAAAATGCAAGTATCACTAGCATATCTACTTTCCTCTTCTCAGCCCTCTCCCTGACAGCCACTGATCATGTTGAATTGCTCTTGGGCCTCCCACCTTTGTTGACTGGTTGCTCTGTATTAGGTGCAGTATTCTTGCATGTGCTTTTATAGTGCCCTAGTTCACCTCATTTGCCACACTTGTTTTTCTTCTTAATTCTCTTCAGATATGGTGGTCTTTTCTGAACTTGACCTTCACCCTTTCTGTTCTTCTTTTCTTGTGTGATGGTCTTCCAGGGAGCTTTCTAAATGGTGGTGGTACAGGTCTTGGATACTCAGTTCTCTCCCATTGTTTTGGCCCTGGTATTGGAGCTATAAGTAATTCATATGCCAGCTTGTATGTTGCTTTGCTGTACATCTCATCTGTATAGTCACTATGTTGTTCACCTTTAATTTCAACTTCATACCTATTGTCAGTGGCACCCAACAATGTACAATACCTACTTTCATCATGTGCCCATTTGAAATACTTTTCTACATATGGCAGCAGTGTCCCTTCAAACTTCTCCACTCTACTCCTTTTCTCACAGTATCTCTTTATACCTTCTCATCCATTCCATATAGGTGAGAATAGGTTAATCTACAGCCTCTCTAAAAACAGAATTGAATGATTCACAGATGTCGTTTGTCAACATGTTTGATTTTGCAGTTTTAGTGAATGCATGGCTAGCTAGATCAATCTTTTGGATCAATAGCACTTAAATACTGATAAGCATCAGGAGTAAGTACTTAATTCCTTCAATTTCAAATTTAAAGTCAGCCTGCATTTGTGTTTAATATTCCATTAGAAAATTCACTCAAACATAAGTGAATGCATATAAATAAAAAATGCTTACAAACAAAAATGAATGCATAAGTTTTGAAAATATAAAGAAGGTACCTTTGTTGAAGCTCTAGCAGCATTTCAAAAGTATTTTTGAATAATTGACCAGTGAAATTAGCCCACACATGTGTAACACAAAACCTAAGATCAGCTTTTGGAGCAACCAATGATAGGGCATCTAATAATCCCTTCTGTCTGTCTGACATGAAAATAAGACCTTCACCTTATTCCTTCCCACCACCAATGTCCAAAAGTGAAAGATCTAATAACCAGTTCCATGTCTTTCCATTCTCCACTTCAACAATTGCCCGAGAAATTGGATAGATATTATTGTTGCCATTTTTTCCCACATCAACTAAACACATACCAGGAATGCACCTTTTAGATGGCAACCATCCACACCCACAATAAGTCTACAGCTCTTCAAGAACCCTTCTTTTCATGGTGAAAGGCATATGTAAAGCCTTTAAAATAATGACACTTTTCTATCAATAGCATTTACCACTACATATGCAGTTGAGCCAGAGTTGTATTTCTTCAAAATGTTTGCATAATCCCAAACCCTCCCATATACATCCAGTCCATTACCATGAAGCATCAGCTTGGCTTTAGCCCTAGCCCTCCAACATTTACCATACCCAACATGAACCAGTAAATCTGTATACACTTGTTCTTGAAATTATTTCAACTTCCATGAAGTATGTGTCCTAAAATCTTCTAAGTACTTATTTGTGTAGATACCCAGTATCCACACCTTCCAAAAAACACCCGATGATGATCGAACTACAACGTATTTTTGATATGCATGCGTGGGTTAGTTATATATGAGACGGTTTAATTCGTTACTCGGATATGAAAAATAATTTCAAAAATGGTTTTCTAACTTCATTTGCATTAAAACAACACTATTTAGAGTTTACACCGATTCCGGACCCAAAACCGACTCCGAAACTCACAACCCGAGCCTCGAACATAAAATGTAATGCCATAAATGGTTATAGGGCGTCATTTGCATTAAAATAACACTAGTTAGAGTTAAAACCGACTCTGGACAAAAATCGACTCAAAATTGAAATTCCGACTCAACACGGGTCAAACTCGAGTCAAGCACACAAAATACCTACCCTAAATAACACCTAAAATCAAGCTTACAGGACTAAGTAACCACAAAAAACAAATACAAAACAAAAAAAATCAAAAGATTGGAAAAAAGAAAAGAAAAATCCAAACTTAAAAAGGACAGGGCCTCTTTCCGTAGCAATAGAGCTCGCGCTCCTTCTGGGCCTCTGATTAGCCACTAAGCAAACTCAACCGACTTACCACCCCATTTGTCTATAAATACACCCTCATGTGCACCTCTTTAGGTTACGCGAGAGTCCGCCCCTCACATATCCCTTAAAATTCTAGACCCGACTTCCTAAGTCACAAATCGACACACGTTTTGGACCTACCGATCCAAAACGCAAGCCTTACACATTTTGTTCGGTACCGTCGCCGTTGCATTCGACCGAACCATTAGACCAACTCAACATTAATCAACATATTTTCAAACAATATATTTTCAACATATTTTCAAAACAAAATCCTTTTAAGGCACTCTTTTCAACTTATTTTGATACCGAGTATCACATAACGAGAAAACCATCTCAATAGTAGTCTACCTCGGAAACATCATAACATGTAAGTTTGAGGGTGTAATATCACACTTATTTTATGTATTTATAGTTTTCATGACATAAAAAACATGAAGAATGCATAACACGATCCAAAAATAGCAGAAATGAGCCAAAACCAGATTTTGGTCTAAGACAGAAATGGCTTTTTAGACTGAAATCCAAACGTGTTTGTGTTATCTTTCTGCAAAATTTTCTTTTTACATCCTTTGTTTTATTTTACGAATTTTACCACTTTAATTTATTTTCTTATAAAAACTTTTTAACCATTTCCAAAAATCATCATTGGTTAAGTTATACCATGACGGTTTTATCCCCTGTTTCGATGATACTTGTTGGTTAATTACAAATTCATGAGTATTTAAACACCCTTTTGTTTGATTTACAATTCTTCCATTTATTTACGTTTGCAAGCCTTTTAGTCATATTCATAATCATCCTTGGTTCATTCATACCATGTCGGTTTAATCCGAGTATGATGATAAATGTTGACTTATTACAAAGCAATGAACTTAACATAATTCGTTCATGTCAAACATCTTTATTTCATTTTATTTTTTTTATTTTTTTTATTTTCATTCTATTCTTATCTTGACCATATTGCATGTCGTCCTTGGCTAACATATTTGCCATGTCGATTTATTTCGAGTACGATGATAAACGGTTGAGCTTACACATTATACACTTTTATTTGTAAACTATTCATGTCAAGCTTGCGAATCTAAGTCCGACACGAAATGTTACTAATATAATGGTAAATACTCCAAGTCATAAAAACCGTATTCAAAACATTAGAACAAAAGCGGTCTTAACGACCTTTTCAACAAAAGCGGTTTTTAATAACCTTTTAAAATGGTTTTGACAACCTTTTGGAAATCCAGAAGGCTCATTTGGACCGTCACATTGCACGCACCCCAATGAGCTCTCTATTTTCAAACTTTCACAAACCTAAGGAAGGTTCTTTGTCACGCCGATAGGCTCGCGCCGCAATTGGGCTGCCTGGCACTATTCTGTTTCGTTTCAACAATTGTCTAGGATGATCCCGATTACGGTTAAACCCGAATGCACACGGATCAGATTGATGAGTTCACATTTTACACATTGTCATTTAAACACACTTTTTCAAACAAATAGATCGTGTTAAGCACCATAACCTACCTCGGTAAATGGATGTTTAATTTCCATTTTTGAATGAAAATCAACTTAAATCCAACTCGACCTCAATTACTTGATACTTGGATAAACAACCGACTTAGCAAATACTCATATGTTAGGTTAAACTTTTGGATGCGCATTCATGCATTTAACCGGTTTTATCAACTTTTGCACCAGCAACCACGATCGATCAGTAGAGGTCGCTAACGCAGGCGGGATTAGGTGTCCGATTAAAGGGCTTCCCAATACGTACCCTCACCCCTTACTCAGAACCTTTGGATAGTGGACGACCTTATCCATGGCAACGAGAGTCATTCTAGACATAGAATGCTAAAGGAGGACGAGTCCATATCTTTAGTATCTGTGTCAAGTACGGCTTCATGCTTTGTTTGGTCAAGGTATAAAGTGGATCTTGAACGGTGTCCAAGCACTGCTTAATTGCTTGGTGGCGACTCCGAACATCTTTCCACGGTTTCGAGACCTTCATCGAGACGAAATCGACCAATCAAAAGCGATCCGGTCGAAATAATTTCTACGTCCCCGATCGTGGCTTTTCGACCGTCGTATGTCCACAGATTGGCATGCGGGTGGCGCATGTCCACAGATTGGCGACTCCGCCGGGGAAGACTAGGATAATGTCTTTGTGATCCTTAGATGTTGAAACTCGAACAATATCATTAGTTAAAGTGCATTGATTGATATTATAGTCATAAGTCGGGTTCCTTGTCCGGGCCCACAACCTAACCTTTATCGACCAATTGGCCTGTCTCGTCGGTGTGAGTTTTCTCATCCCCGCGTTTTGAATCCCGATTGCGTCAAGCATACCATTGACGTTACACTATTTTGTTTCGTCAAAGAGGTTTCACTTCTGACGTGAACGAGGCTAGGGCACCAACCTTACACACTTTATTTGGATCGGCATCCCTCTCGAAGATCGAGGATTGATCTATAATTCTATTAAACATTCTAATACGTTTTTTTTTAATTTTAATAGTGAAAGTACATTTTGAAGATGAAGAAATTAACGAAAAAAATTGAAAAAGATTTGACCCATTTAAGACCTATATCCTATGGATATGGGTATGGATCTGAAAAATTTGGACCCTGTGGATATGAGTTGGATATGGATCCAACATATATAATATGGACATGGATATGGATCCTATAGGACCTTACCCAGAACCTACC
This sequence comes from Silene latifolia, assembly GCF_048544455.1. Classification (NCBI taxonomy): domain Eukaryota; kingdom Viridiplantae; phylum Streptophyta; class Magnoliopsida; order Caryophyllales; family Caryophyllaceae; genus Silene; species Silene latifolia. The sequence goes on from NC_133538.1 coordinate 110,176,070, forward strand.
CATTGCCATCCCTACAAACCACCCTTTTCAAACCAAAACCCGTGTCAGTATGATGCATAATATAATGAACTGCAAGTGCTTATGTGCTATGTGATCTTAAGTCTTTCCGTGTCATTTTCAAAACTTATAAAAACACCTTTTTACGCTGTTATAATGGCCATTTCAAACCTCGGTCTTCTGGTGACCGTTGCAAAAAACACTCTTTTTACGCCGCCGTGATAACGATTTTAAAACCCGGTTTTTTACAACCGTTTCAAAAACACCTTTTCATGCCGTCGTAATGACGATTCCAAAACCCGGTTTTTACAACCGTTTCAAAAGCATCTTTTCATGCCGTCGTGATGACGATTTCAAAACCTCGTTTTCACAACCGTTTCGAAAGCACATTTTCATGTCGTCGTAATGACGATTTCAAAACCCGGCTTTTACAACCGTTTCAAAGGCATCTTTTTATGCCGTCGTAATGACGATTTCAAAACCCGGTTTTTAGAACCGTCTGAAAAGCACCTTTTTATACCATCGTAAAGACGATTTAAAAACTTGGTTTTCTCAACCATATCAAAAGCACCTTTCATGCCGTCATAATGACGATTTCAAAACCTGGTTTTCACAAACGTTTGAAAAACACCTTTTTACGCTGTCGTAATGACGATTTCATAACTCGGTTTTCATACCCATTGTAAAACACCTTTTCACGCCGTCGTAATGGCAATTTCAAAACTCGGTTTTCAAAAGCGTTTCAAAAACCCCTTTTACGCCGTTGTAATTTTCAAAACCGTTACAAAAAAATCTTGTATGCCGTCGTAGTGGTAATTCCAAACCTTGGTTTTGAAAACTGTTTCAAAACACCGTTTTCAAAGCCGTCGTAATGACGAATTTAATCCTCTTAAATCTTCAAATTCTAATGCCGTTTTCGAAAACGAATTTACCCGTTTTCTAAACCGTCGTAATGACGATTTCCACCCTTGCAATTGTACAAATTTCAAATAGTGGTTGCAAGAATGAAGTTGACCGTTTCCTAACTGTCATAATGACTAATTTTACGATGGAATTATTAAAATAAAAAAATTAAATAAAAAAGAACAATGAAAAACTCGATTTTTGAAAATCAAAACACTATATTTCAAGCCGTCATAATGACGATTTCAACTCTCGCAATTTTCCAAATTTTAAATCGCTTTTTTGAAAACGAATTTGACCCTTTTTCAAGCCGTCGTAATGACGATTTTAATTCCCATAATTTTCCCGAATTTCAAATTGCTTCTTCGAAAATGAATTTCACCGATTTCCAAGCCGTTATAATAACGATTTCAATTCCCGTAATTTTCACATATTTGAAATCGCGTTTTCAAAAACGAATTTGACCGTCTTCCATGCCGTCGTAATGACGATTTCAATTTCCACAGTTTTCCAAATTTCAAATCCTATTTATGAAAACAAACTTAGCCATTTGCAAATTTTCAAAATCAAACCTTTGAAAACGAATTTAACCGTTTTCAAAATTTTTAAAATCAAGTCTTTGAAAAAGAATTTAACCGTTTTCAAAATTTTCAAAATCAAGTCTTTAAAAACGAATGTTATCGTATTCAAATTTTCAATACATTTTCAAATCTTTGAAAACAAACTTAAGCTTTTTTAAATTCCCAACCCAATTTCAAATTCTTGAAAACAGATTTAACCTTTTTTCGAATTTTAAACTCAATTTCAAATCCTTGAAAACGAATTTAACCGTTGTCAAATTTTTTAATCCGTTGTTAAGCCTTTGAAAACAAATTTAACCGTCTTCGAATTTTCACCCAATTTCAAATCTTTGAAATAAATTTAACCGGTTTCAAAGCCGTTGTGGTGACGATATCAACTCTTCCAGTTTTAAACTCACGATTTTCAAATCCGCAATTCTGAATTTCGAAATCCGTCTTTGGAAACAACGCACCATTTCCTAAGCCGCCACAACCTTCAATTGTTTCAAACCCGTCTTTTGAAAATAAACCAGACCTTTTCAAAGACAAACATAAACAACTTTCCCGTTTTCCAACCTCATGTGAGTAGCGAATCCCGCTTTTGAAAATTTCTATTTCCAAAAATCCTCTGTAGATAACATCGTATATCAGTCGATCTTTCTGATTCAACCTAGAGTCATGTCGAGTCGAATCTAAATAATGTCGAGTCTCTGCCAAAGTTAGTACCTACCTCTTGGTCTAGGTCGTGTTGCCTAATAGTCGAGACATCTTCAATGGTGTTAGCAGAGTCAAATCTTGTCGGGTTTTAAAACCCATTTGTCCCCTATATTACGGGTCAAAGGTCAAGTTTCTATACGTGTCTTTTCCACCGGCGTCGCGTCATCAACACACCTCCAAATTGCGTTCAAAGTCATTTGTCTAGGCATCAACTTGCCAAATTCGACACTCGAGTTTAAATTCAAAATCATGCACCGTGAGTTCAAACACGAGAAGTCATTGACGATTTGTCGTGTAAAATCTAGTCATACCGCCATGTCTTCCACAACATAAATGCGTTTTTTACATATGTGTCGTGCTTGCCGTTGTTTTTGCAATCCCTTGCGAAGACAAGTTATAACGCCTATCATTGTGTCAAATAAGAATCCCTTGGGTGTCTTCGATCGCCAACAAGAAACTCAAGAGGCCAATCAATCAACGCTTGCCATGACTCATACCGAAATCAACAACGTGGTCATTCGACTCCTAAATTCCGTGGAAGACTTGAGCACTCGTCTCGTCCGTGTTGAGGACCAACTAACAACTTAGAATTTTCCCTCTTCTGATATAGAGCAAAGGGTTAAGCTCCTTGAAAAACGACAACTTTCCAACCACAGAACAAACCCTAATTTGAGGGCTACCAAAATGAATGAAGCCAATTCCTTAGTTGCTCTACCAAACAAAACCGGACGAGCCTATAGATCCTTCTTTGATTTGGGTATACCTTACGCTATGGCCTTACAAAGGGTAGTCTCCAAAGGGAAACTCAAACCAATTAGTCTAACTCTGGACCATCTCCCAAACAAGCGAGGTCGAAGATGGGATGGAAAATTATTTTGTCAATATCATATGGGTCGCGGACATGATACTGAGATGTGTCTCTGTCTAAAAGGCGCCATCTATGATATGATTGAAAAGGGTGAATTACCACTACCTCCCTCAGCAAATAACAACACCAACCCTCTTGAAACCCCTATTGGACACAGTGAGGAACCCTTCCTGGACTGCTCTCATCTCATATCTCCTAATGATGAGAAAATTCATGCAATTGATAAGGATGAAATAGAAACTAGGATACTTATGTTGTCCGTTGCCATCAACAACATACTCTCAAAGCTGTAAGTGGCCATCGATGATTTGAACACCCGAGTAGCTAATTTGGAGAAACGGTATGGTAAAACAGAAAATGAACCTAAAGCAGACCAACAAGGAGAATGCCAATTCTCAATTCACCAACCAATGAGTGCTGGATATGAGGAATTATCTGATTATTCCCACATCTAGGAACCCACCAACAAAGAACATAAAATAACTTCACCAAAATCCCCATTAAAACACCAGGCAATATCCCAAAAGCTTTCCATTGACAATGACCAAATCCTATTTCCACTCAGGATTAACAAAAACAAAACTCACAAATAGATCCCTAAAACTACCAATGGTGGAACCGAGGGAAAACATCAAAGGGTATTGAGAAATTAAATATGGAAATGCAATATGACACTGCTCTGGAGATAGTTGCTTCAAAGGGACTACTGCAACCAATCGGCCCGACTCCGGATCCACCAGAAAATAAGAAAACCCAATTCTAGATCGATAATGCACACTACATGTACCACCAAGGGAAAGGTCATGACACCGAAGCATGATATAAGTTAAAGAATGCCATTCAAGATATGATTGAAGAAGGCAAAGTCTTAGCCGCGCCTCGTAGCGAAGACAATCATCTTGGATGCCTCAAGTCAAACAACAAAGTTGAACGTCCTCAAAGGATATTCACCAATCTCGGCACAACTTATGTCGCAGCTCTTCAAAGGCACATGACTGATGGTAAGCTACAACTAATCGGGCCTACTCCAGACCCACTTACCAACAAGAAAACGCGTTTCTTGGATGGTAACGCCTATTGTAAATATCATCAGGGAAAAGGTCATGATACTAAAACATGCCACAAACTGAAACATGTTATTCAAGATATGATCTGACGGTCTCATCTCTAAGCCAACCAATTGATGAAGACAACTGTAACTGGTGTCTCATTCTGCACGGGCATAACAGTCTCATAGACTATAGTCCTCCTATCGTCCCAAACAACGTGAGTGAAGTGCTCAAGTTGGTCAATGCTCAAGATCAAACATTCGAGCCACTGGATGCTGAGAAGGAGATCTTCGAAGAGGGAAATAATGAGTAGGAACCCGTATTTGAGATCGACTCAGAGTCCGAGTCCGAGTCTTAGGCTTTCTAATATTCATCCTATTGTCGATTTTTCACTTTCTACGTGATAACTGGGGGTTATCCCACGAGTCATGCAAGTACTTCGAGTCTGTGCCAACCTCTTTTTTATCTAAATAAAAGTAAAACTTTCAGCTTATATATTCCTTTTCTCTTCCTTTATCGTTTACGTGACAATAAGAATTGATTCGAGAATGATTTAAAACCAATAGCACGTTCCGTGTTAGTATGACTACACTCAAGTGGCGTACCTCCCTGAGTTGCAAAGGATCCGAAACTCCATGTCCATTTCCTTTACCTATTCCATGTCTGGCAATAGAAACCTTTAAATTAGCACCCAATTTAGAATAAGCTTTTAGAAAAGGGATTCTATGACAAACCCAGATAATGAACATAATGATGGATGGCCAACCCATTCCCCACAAAAACATCCCATCACAAAGCACCAACCGCTCACTGCCGGGTACGTCCTCGCATGCACCTTCACCATCCTCGAGCGGAAAGATCGACCGGAAAGAACGAGCGGAAACAACAAGGCAAACCACCGAATCAAAACAAACCAACAACAACCAAGCGAACTAACAACAACAAAGCCAACTGCCAATATAAAGCAAACCGCCAAAACAAGGAAAACTACCAAAGTAACCAGCAAAGTAACAAAAAAAAACACACCTCTAGAATGAGACCTGGACTAACCAAGGCAAGCCTCTTCCCAACAAAAATATCCTATCACAAATCACCAACCTGCATCTTGCAAGAATGACCCATTCCTTCACGAAAAAACAAAAATACCCCAAAAACACAAACAAACATCTAACAAAAATGTTTGTCTAACGAGAATAAAAAAAGTCAAAAACCAGAAAGTGGTCTACCACTTCGATGCTCTTGGAGGAGGATCCATTAGACTAGAGCTCCACAATGGTCGTGAATTTGATCGTGACGAAGTGCATGAACAATAGGTAGCACTAACATGTCAAAACAATGACAACACAGAAGGGACAAGCCACCTTCCCAATTTCCCAAAACAAAGGTCACATTCAGAAGATCTAACATCCCATGGCCAAAGCAAAAGCTGAAGCAAAAACAAAAGCCAAAAAGCGATTCACTCACCCAAAAGCCAAAGCAAAAGCCAAGGCCAAAGCCAAAGCTAAAATCAACCCACCCAACGCCAAAGCAAAAGCAAAAGCCAAAAGCAAAAAGCCATTCACCCAAAACGAAAGTCAAAGTAAAAGCAAAAGCAAAAGCAAAAGGCCAAAGCCAATCCATCCAAATCAAAAGCCAAAGCCAAATGCTACTCACCCAAGGCCAAGTCCAAGGCCAAGAGCCAAGCCAAAATAAAAAGAAAACAAGACTAAAATCCTTTTGCAAGAGGTGGAGATCCAAAGAAAGCATCACACCAAAATCGAGGACTAATAAGTCCAAAATACCAAACACCAAAACATACGATAAAAGAGCTAAAATAATAGCTGAAGACTGATCAATTAACAACACACCCAATCTTCACACCAAAATCAAGGACCAATAAGTCCCAGGCACCAAAACACGAAAACTTGATCAAAGAGCTAAAATAATAGCTCAAGATTAGCCAACTAATAACACACCCAAACTTTCTACACCCCTAAGTCCTTCATGAGACTATTATAGGGAGACATATAAAGGATTTCGAGGATTTACACCTTAACCTTTATGTTCCAGACATGGAAATCTGAACATGCATTATTTGCCAACCCTTTCGTGCTCGGGCCGCATCAAGCCTGAGACCCTGTAATACCTGTATTTTATTTACCTCAGTCAAAGACTAGATATTCTTAACCAAACCAGTTATAACAATACCCCTTCATAAATCCTTACATATCCCAAGTTGTCACTATTCACATCCTTCCTTTCAATCTTTTCATTCTCACATTTCTCAGACTTACCTACGTCTCTGACCATGTACCATTACCACCACCCTACATAAACCCACGACCATATCACTCACGACCACATCACTCACCATACCTCACAATGTTCCCTTCTTGAGACTGTTATAGGGAGACCTATCTTTTTATGCTCATTGCCTCAATAAATTCATCAATCTTCCCTTCCTGTTTCTACTATCCATCACAATCACGTAAAATCTATATCTTCTCCACCAAACTCATAGCCATCATAAGGTGGTACTCCTTACATCTTAGGATCTTGTAACTTACGCCTCAGGACTAACACATATGTAAAACAATGCATAAGAAAGTAAAAGAACGTCTTTAAAAATGAATATGATATGCAAGGAGGTCAAATGATAAGGATACGACCAATACATGGGTCACTAGATCAAGTATAGCCTACTCGATCGAGTAGGCGAAGATCAGAAGCACGCATATTAAATTACCATGGCTACTTGATCGATTACAGGGTACTCAGTCTAGTACAAAGAGGTACTAAGTCTACCCTCCTTAGATAAGTTCCTAAGTCCTATTTTACACCCTTAGATCATAAAAAATAAATGGCCAAGATTTAAAAAAAAAAAAAAAAAAAAACTAAGATATAAAACACACCAAACCCTATTCAGCCAGCCACTCTCACAAACCCTAAACACACCTCTCTCTCATCATTCTCTCTAAACCCTCTCTATCTGTCTCTAAACTCTCTCATCTCGCCGACACCACCACCACCGGTCTGCTACCACCGGTCCCTCCCTCCACCACCGACCACCACACCTCCTCACCATAAAAACATTGTCCTCTCATTCTCCTTTCTTTCGTCTTTAGATCTGCCGCGCCTCTCCTGCCGCCTTCTTTCTCTCTGCCGCCTATACCACCAGCCACCACAACAGCCCTCTCCTCCGCCGTCATCTTCTTCTTTTTCTTCCTCTTCTCCTTGCTTCTTCCTCCTCTCGCTGTCGTGAAATTTGTTGTCGCCATCCCCAATACCAGCGCACCACCACTCGTTGTCTCCCTCTTCCTTATTTGAAATCTCGTTTTTTCGCCTTTTTTTTGGTGACATTTTCAGATCTGAAATTTTTTTGGATGGTGGTGATGGTTGTTTGTAAGGGTAGTAGTGGCACGGAAGTGGTTCTGCCGCCTTTCTCTTTGTCGCTTACTACCACACCCTTTTCTCTCCTCGGTGAGAATCTGAGTTTTAAAACTGTTTTTTTTTGTTTAGATTTCCTTTTTTTTGGGTTGTTTGTTGCGGTGGTCAGAGGTCGACCGTGACGGTGTTGCTGGCCGTGGGGTATGGGTTAGACAGTTGGTCGTTTTTTATTTTCAATTTTCAATTTTTTTTTGTATTTCTTTTCTGATTTTTCCTCCATTTGCAGTGGTGGCAGATCTGGATGGTGTCGTGGAGGCGGTGGGGGTGCTGAAGTCATGGCGGGGCTCGTGGTTGGTGTTGGTGGTTGATGGTGTCGATGACGTTGGATGGATTAAAGTCACTTAATTGGAGTGACATATTGAACAATTAAAATTACATAAAATACATATATATAAAATCACTCGGATATTAAAGTTTTACTCGTATATAATTAAAGTTTCATTTGTAGACTATTAAAGTTTCATTCGTAGACCATTAAAGTTTTAGCGGCATGGATTAAAGTTACAAACGCTATATGGACTTTAAAGTTATTTTTTACAAGGACAAAAGTTACGCTCTAATATGGACTTTATACTCGCCGGACTTATATTACATAAATTCAAATTATTATAAAGCTACAATTCTAAAAAAAAAAAAAAAGTTTCAAAAATTATGACTAAAGTAACAATCGAAAAATATTAAAGTTAAATTTACAAAATTACAATATTTACATAAAATTTATAAATTAGAAAAATTAAATAAATTAAAATTTTTATAATAGAAATTGTCTAAAAAAATTAATGTTTTAATATTTAGCACTAAAGTTTCACTTGTAAAACATTAAAGTTATATTTATAAATCAGTAAAATTTAATAATTTCTAACTTTTATATTAGAAATTCTCTAAAGAAAATAAAATTTTAATTTCTATCATTAAAGTTTCACTCGTAAAACATTAAAGTTACATTTATAAATCAGTAAAATTAAATAAATTCAAATTTTTATTTAAGAAATTATCTAAAAAAATTAAAGATAATAATTTTTAGCGTTAAAGTTTTACTCGTAAAACATCAAAGTTACATTTATAAATCAGTAAAATTAATCAAATTCAATTTTTTATATTAAAAATTGTCTAAAAAAATTAAAGTTTCACTTGTAAACCACAAAGTTTCAATTTTTAGCATTAAAGTTACACTCAAAAATCAATTTTATATATTAAAAATAAAATTTTATAACATAATTATTTTTTTTTATAAAATGACATTAAATATTAAAGTTATAATTGTAAAGAATTGAAGTTACACTCATAAATTAAAGTTACATTTATAAACCACTAAAGTTTTGATCTTAAAATTTTAAAATCTCAACCATCAATCTTAGAAGATCAATGCCTATGATTAGGACTTAGGTGGACTCGTTTGAACTTGCCTCTCTCTGTCTCTCTCTCTCTCTCTCTCTCTCTCTCTCTCTCTCTCTATATATATATATATATATATATATATATATATATATATATATATATATATATATATATATATATATATACATACATACATACATATCATCATATCCTTCTAATATTACATGCTACTAATATCAACCAAAAAATAAACATCAATCATCACTTAAACATATTGCGCATCATACTTCACATACTTCTACCATTCCATCCAATTCAACAACGTACTTCACCCAACTCATATACTTTGAAGACAATAAACAATTAGCGATTCCATAACACTCCCGGTTCAAAGTTACAAGGGCATGTTCGTGACTTTAGGACGTCTCCCAAGCCTTTGCATTAGTTTCAAACAACTCTACCCGGGTTCATTTTAATTTGAATCTCTACATTCATTAGATTCATTGGTTACAGGTTCCAAAATCGTCGCTCTGATACCACTTTGTAACACCCCTATACACAAAGGTGCCTTACCAAGACCACGTTAACATATAGAGATGCTACCATCTCGGTTACCTAAGGTATAGTAATCAAAGGAGACCATAAAGAAACACACTTTAAGTTTATAAGTTAAATATGCACACAACTTAAACCAAAACTGGAAATATAAAATACAACCGTCTCAAACTGGAATCCAAAACTGAAATAAAAGACTGTCAAAAACTGTAGCGGTATACTAAGACACATAAAGTGATGACTCCATCCTAAGCAAGATCCCGGGCGCAAACCAAGGCATACCTGCTAATCAACTGCTCACCATTCCCCAAATGGATCACCATAGTTTTCAAAACATTTAAACGGGGTCAATTACTGAATAATCAAAATACGCAATACAGCAACATCCAATTACACAAACACATTCCTCCAACTCCAGTTCATCACCAATCACTTGACTACACACTAAAGTGTGTATGTAACACCCTTATACTCCAAGTGCCTTATGACAGGGCTGTCGTATATTTGTAAGAGTCCGTCTATTTGGTCAGAAATGGGGGGTTTGTAATTGGTTTTCTTAACTAAAAGGTTTAAAGGAAGAGAAGCAAGGAAAGAGCAATAAAGACAAAAAATGAGAATAAACTATCAATAGAGAGGGGACATGTCAGGATTTCGGTTCACTACGGTATTCCAGTGACTCAACTGTAAAGTACTTAGATAAATTACTATGAGACGGATATGGAAAGGTCCTTCCGGTCCGCTTTCTACTCTAGATTCCCACTAACTTAACTTCCGTCCTCGTCAGGGTAGTCTATTGTTCATAGCAGGCCTATTTAGTCCAATCTTCCGATCCAGGATTAAATTTAACCAGATTTAAAGGGTGACTCAAAAGCGTGCACTCAACTAAGTCAGTAAATTCAGTTATATTGCTATGGAGACAGAGTCTCACAATTAATTCATCTAACCTATTTACTATATCGTCACATTTCTACCGTAGATCCCCTAATCCTAACATGAAACAGATTAGCTACCCATGCTATTAATATTGTCAACACTAATAACAAAGAATAAACCAACATTAGACATAATGAAACAATAATTGAATTGCATAAAAGATATTAGGGCAGAAAATTAAAGGAACAAAACAAGTAATTAAGATGAATAAAACAAAAGATTAAGAATAAAAGAGAGTAAGGTATTACAATCACAAGAATCCAGCGTAAAGAACAACTAAATCCGAGCGAGAAAATCCGAAAGCAAAAGTTACAGTGAAAAAGAGAAAACAACGTAGTGTTTACAGTGAAAGATGAATGATAAGATAAAAACTGAATGCTAATGACCTAGTTATTATGCGTTTAAGTAGAAAAATTACGAAGTCCATAAGCTAAAAACAAGTTCACGGACTAATTAATGCCCATGAAAGACAAAACCACTCGATCGAGTAGTCTGAAACAGCTCGATCAAGTACTTCTCCAAGTAATCTACTCGATCGAGTAGAATTGTTACTCGATCGAGTAACTCCTAATTCCAGCTCCATTGGATCGAGTAATATACTACTCGATCGACCATTTCCAGCCAGAGAAACCACTCGATCGACCAATAAAACAGCTCGATCGAGTATTCTTCTTTCGAAACCGCTCAAACTCGTGACCGACTGCTCCGTAGACCGTTCCTTCACGCATCCCAATGCAAGATCTCACTCTGAAAAATCCCGTCTCCTCAAAATGCATGTAAAAAGGGACGAAAATGGTACGATTCCACTACTTTTACGTTCATTTCTACAAAACGGACAAAACGAACCAAAGTAGCCAATCGGGGCAAAATGTAATATAAACAGTACGAAAGTACATATAAATACGCGCTAAAATAGGCTAAAAAGACTATACAAAATGCACGTATAAAATCTCCCCAAACCGAATCTTTACTCGTCCTCGAGTAAACTAAAATGCATCTAATGTAACGGAAATGAAAACTCAGAGCTAAATTAACTTGTCTACTTGAACAAATTTAATGCAACAAAAATTAACAGTGGTCACTCTTCTCTCATGAAGCTGACCTATCGACCTTGCAAGACCAACAAAATCGGACTCTCACGTGGTCACTCTTCTCTCATGAAGCAAAGGGTGAATATTATATGTAAAAGAGAGAAAGAGAAGCAGTCACTCACCTAACTGCGACCTACATAGCATGTATGCAAAAAAAAATGAAAGACGATTCAAGTACTAATGCACACAATCCAACCAATAATGTCCGTCACAGCCGAGGGCTTACAAATGATATGGGAATAGTGAGGGTCAGGTGAGAAATGGCAAAACAAGTTATGGTAATGTGGAGGTAAAAGCGTCAAGCTAGTTCCTAACAGGACCATATAAGACCGTTCGAATCTCAACCGACTGAAAAATAGAGTACAAGTGCCCGTCATTTAGCACACAACTCACCACCCATTTACACTATCTCCTCAAAAATATGGAATAAAGCGGAGGAGTGAGACCGTCACAGAATGAAAATAAGCGTATACGGTCTCGAAAATCAAACCAGCTCAAATGATTTTCCATTTTACCTTCTCTGGTTACTTCACTGTATAACATGATTTCCTATTTTTTTTTCTTTTTTTTTATATACACGTCTTTCCTTTTTTTTCCCTTTCAATTTCAATTTTTTTTTTTCATTCTCCCTTCCTTTATTTACACCAACTCCAATCAAAATGATGCAGGCCAAACTGCAGACGGAAAAATATACCACAAAAGACGTACTAAACTAGCTTGACTAGGCAGGCTCAGTTTGGGATGTAGCTAATGGGTCAAAAAGGCAAGTTTTGGCTTTAGTGGAGGTGAATGGATGAAAAATATATGAAAAGGGAAAAATTTGTAAGCACCTCCCTGCATGTGACACTGACCACGAACCCGAATGTAGACAAAATAAAAGAGTGAGATGGGACATACAAAATACGAATTTACCCAAACCAGCCATAAAAACCGGGAAAGTGAGTAGACCAGTAGCTACTCGTCAGGCTCGTCGTCACGCACGTCCTCCACCATCACCGTGTAGTGTGGATCCACCTCCTACTCTCTCCTCCTCCTTTACTCAGCTCGAGCTCTCTCCGCTGCCGCCGCCGGGTCCTCGTCCTCGTCGTCCTCCTCCTCCTCCTCACTAGCAGACTACGGGTACCCCTCAGCTGGGAACCGGTAGAAGGAAGGGTGTGGCCAACCCTCTGGGATCGGACGGTGTCGCCTCATGTGATAATCGTATAGAGGGAACAAAGTCAAAGCTATGTCCCGCTCCATACGAGCTTGTCTCTCTGCAATCTCAATCAACAAACCGTCACGGCGCCCTTGGTCCATGACCGAGGATGCCTCAAAGGGTGGTGGAGGTATGAAATTAGCCGGTAGCACCGGCTGTGTCTATGTCTGGTCAGCAGGCGCCGGAGTAGGAGTAGAAGTAGGAGTCGGGATAGGAGCGACCGTGGAAGACTGGCCACTCGCAGTAGGTGTGGACCCCTCTCCGGTATCAAGTCTACGCCGCTTCTTAGCGGTGGGTAAAATAGTAGGAGGTCAGATCGGTAGGTGGTAGTCTGGAAAAAGGTGGTGGTCGGGCGCCCCGTGCAACAGTGTGCAAAGGGGCAAGACGAGGCAGGGTGTCACAAGGAAGGTCTACGGATAGGGAACCATCTATCTTCCATGTCCGGTAGTCTGTGGTCAGCCAAGTATAAGAGTGCATGGCAGCTAGGGCCAGATACCTATCATCGTCTATATAAGGTAAGTCACGAGACAAGACGGTGAGGAGAGAACGGGCAAGAAAAGTGGCTATGCCACCGCAGACGATAGTACCCATGACCCTCTCTGCCTGAGCCTGGAAGTACTTGGCAGTCAAATAAGCGATGTTGAGGGTAAAGGGACCCTCGCCGTCGATGTTCAGGTAACCGCCTAAGATAGAAAGCTCGTTGTTGTTGATGTTGTTTGGCTCCTTTCGGCCAAAAATAGTACTTCCCATCAGTCTGAGGAATTAAAGGGCGGGGGGAAGGTGGACCTGGGCGTGCTTTCACTCGTGAAAAGGAGTCTGTGCCAAAGCCCGCCAAAGCAGACTAATGACCTTCCTAGGGGCATAAGTGTCGCCCCTGAAGGAAAGGTCGAGACGGGTACCAAACTCCTCAAGTGTCATAGAAAATATCCGGTTAAATAACCGGAAGGACATAGAAAGACTAGTGGGGACAGCATCGTGTGCCCCGGAGGAGAAGGTAAAGGAGCTGAAGAACTCAAGGCTCAGCTCCCTAAAGGTATGGCCACTCATAGTGATAAGTCCGGTCATCCCCGTGCCCCGTAGAAGCTTACAGACTGGCTCATAGAAGCCGAGCCTCTGTAGTGACGTACGGCAAAGAAAGCGCGTAGGGAGAAAGTCACATTCAACTAAGTTATAAAATCTAGTACGATGTACACCATTAACAAAAATTACCTACGGGAACTCAGGTTGGGAGTCGAGGGTGTCGTCCACTCGAATTGTAACACGACCAGCAGCAAGTGTAGCACGACCACGACCGCGGCCTCTAGAACCTGAAGTAGAAGACCGTCCAGTGACGGTACAAGGAACTAGGCCCGCTCTGAAGGCAGTTGTGACTACAGGTGAGTCTGCCACAGGAGTGCTCACCGTGGCTAAGGTAGAAGTTGTAGCTACAACAGTAGATGCAGCAGAGACCGCCACTGAGGAAGAAAGGCTAGCAGCAGTGTTAGTAGGTGAAAAAATAGTACCGAAAGTGCTAACAAGAAAAACAGAAGCAATGGTTGCGGTACTAGCAAGTATGGAGGCGGTGGTGACAGCAGGGACCGCCGTCTCAGGCAAGGACGGACTGATAGTAGAGCTAGTGGAAGGCACAGAGCTAGAATCCATCCTAAACAAATAGGGCAGGGGAATTTGATAAGAAAACAGCAGTTAAACAGCAGAGAATTCCCAAAGACAGTCGAAAAATTCTACTTATCAGCCCAAAAATTCCCAAATTTTCTATAACAAATTCGAATAAGATGGATAGACAGCAGTAGGGTAAGGGTACCAGTTGACGAATGCAGCACATTAAGCAACAATTGAAGCAATAAAGCATATGGCAGCAGGAAAAACCCAATTCATAGTCGAAAATTTCGACTGACAGGAACCCTCATCGCAAATTTCCAATAAAATTCGAAGTAAACATGTGAAAATCAATGAAGTACGGGAATTAATCATCAAGTAAGACAAATTGGGCAAAGAATCACAATGATAGTTGAAAAAATTCGACCCCGGATGAAAACCGAACCCTAATTCCTAATTTACTTCATAAAAAACAAAATTAATGAAATTAAAATGCAAAGAAGTATTAGAATTACTTAGCTGATGATAAGGAACCTACAAATATCAATTAATCGACAAAACAAGCGAGAATGATGATTTTTGATCGAAAAATCGCGAACCCTAATTCCTCTAATTGACCGCGTAAAACAACAAGAATCAAGGGGAAAATAGATGGCAATGGACGATTAATTAGCAAGGAATAAAATGTAGGTGGTGGATTTGGTAAATGGGCAAGAAAATGGAGGATTTTGGGGTTTTTCTTTTGATCGCAAATAAGGAGAAGGGACGAAATAAAGAAAGGGGATAAGAAGTAATAAGAAAAAGAAGGAAGTTAAAGGAACTCCCTACGTATCCTTTGAAAAATCACTCGATCGAGTGGTTTAAAACTACTCGATCGAGAGCTTCTTATATTCATCTACTCGATCGAGTAAAAAGTTACTCGATCGAGTACACTCCTCTTCAGCTTTTGTCGATCGAGCAGTATGGGATCATTCGATGGAACAAAATTCACTCGATCGAGTACAAAAAGTACTCGATCGAGCTCTTTGCCTCGTGTAAGCCTTTGAATTTGCGTATAACTCCCCAAACTTGCATAAAAACACTCGCAAAAATATCCCAAAATACCAAATACAAAAAGTAACAGTCTATAGTCTTCTAATCTATGCTAAAAATGTCTAAATTCTAATTGTCCTAATTGAATGCAATAAACAAATCCAAAAGAAATTAAAAATTGTTTTTACAATTTGTTACATGGGGCATCTTCACGCTCACTTATCAAAGCAATTCAATAGCCCATCGGAGGGCTTCTGACTGGAGGACGTCACCTCAGCAACATTAATCGTCCTCTTCAATTTCCATGAGCTTGAACTTGAATCGTTAGGAGGAGAATAGTTGACGTCCACATACGCGCGAACTTTTCTCGTCCTTACTCCTTTCTCACCAGCTTTAAGATCATCGCTCCCACTTTGACTGACATTAATCACACAATAACCATTGACAACTCTTTCATTATTTTCATCTGTACCTCTAGCAAGGAAACAGACGAACTTTCCTCCTTTTTGTTCTCAAACTGAGGCGGAGGGGTCACGATAGCAGCACAATATTCCAAATTTTCATTTGGAGTGTCAATAAGAGGGTCAGTAGAAGAGAGGGCATTGCAAGGCTGAGCTTGCATGGGAGCCCTTCGGGACTTAGACTGATGGAATATCAATTCCTCATCCCCAACCTGGAAAGTCAATGTCTTACCCCCGGCGTCTATCACTGCACGGGCAGTAAAGAGAAAAGGTCTCCCTAAAATGATAGGGGTATGAGTATCTTAGGGGATGTCAAGTACAACGAAGTTAACGGGAATAAAGAATCTCCCGATCTTAACAGGTATGTCTTCTATGACACCTAGTTGCCGTGATATACTACGGTCGGCCATCTGAACAGTCATATTTTTGCAATTAAACTTGGTCAAACCAAGTCTCTTAGCCAGAGACTGTGGTAAGACACTAACGCTAGCGCCAATATCACATAACGCGTTATCAATTAAGTGGGTACCAATATGACACGGAATCGAAAAACTACCCGGATATGACTGTTTGGTAGGTAACTTATTCTGAACTAGGGCCGTCCCTACCTCGGTCAAAGCTACCATCTCATGGTCGTTAATGTGCCTCTTACGTGATAGAAATTCTTTCATAAATTTAAGGTAAGAGGGTACCTGTGTCAGCAATTCGGCGAATGACACAGTGACTTGCAAGCTTTTCAGGAGTTCGGCAAATTTGCCGAATTGTTGATTACCCTTAGTACTGTGAAAACGCCTCGGGAAAGGCACTGTGATGGGTATCTCGAGCCCTTTGTTACTCTCTTCCAATGTATTAGCCGGATCAAGCTCTAAATCCTTCGAACGAGACTTCTTTCCTCTAGAACGAAGTCTTTCAGGAGATGTTTCAATCGATCGAGCACTATCAGGCTCTCGACCAAGGTCTTCTTTGTCAGCAGCACTCGATCGAGCAAAAATATCACTCGATCGAGTAGAATCTTCAACAAAATCATTCGATCGAGCAGTTTTATTTACTCGATCGAGCTCTTCTTTTTCCTGTTCACTCGATCGAATAGAAATTCCACTCGATCGAGTCCTTTCTTCAGCATTTTTACTCGATCGACCCCCAGAAATTAGTCGATCGAGTACTTTCTTTGTCGTCAACTCTTTTTCTTCAACAGAACACTGTTCATCAGCAGTAATTACGTTCCTCGGGTCTGATTTCAGCAATTCCGGTCCCTCATATGAACGACCGCTCCTCAAATTCATTAAATTTACCGTTTCATGTGGATTCTTATCAGCTTGTGACGGTCAATGACCCTACTTCCTCGTAGATTGGTTCGCGGCTAACTGGGCAACTTGAGTATCAAGTGACTTAATAGAGGCTTCTTTTTGTTGGTCACTTAGCTGCCACTGCTTTGTCAAAGACTGCAACATTGTCTTCAATTCAGCTAACTCGCTTACCCCACCTGAGGAGGATGCACCGTGATTGGGTTGAGGAAAGGAAGGAGGCTTTTGAAAGCCTTGTTGAGCCTTGTGAGGTGGGACATACGGTTGCTGCTGATGTGGTGGAGGGGTAGGATTGAGCACATTTTGACTTTTTCACCTCAAATTGGGATGGACTGCCCCTTGGTTATTATAATAGGAACCCCCTCCTTGCCTGTATTGTTGAAAAGCAAGGACGTGTGCCTTCTCTATAAGACAGTCAACAGCAGTGTGACCGTCGTTGCTCCCACACCTCTCACATGTGACGGTCTCCCCTTTAGTAAGCAAATGGACCGTCTGAGGCTCTCCAGCATAATGCAGCTCCAATTTATCAAAACGAGCATTCATGGCTTCCAGCTGAGCCACGACTGCCTTGTCAACCGCGTGAACTGTTCGAATACCATCCCTCGGGTTCCAATACTCGACACAATGGGTCGCCATCTCCTCAATAATCGCCCATCCCTTATCATCATCAGTATTCTTTTGAAATCTTTCGTTGGATGAAGCATCAAGTATGGCTCTGTGGTCATTGTACAATCTATTGTAGAACTGATTAGACAAAAAACACGGGTCAAAACCATGGTGAGGAAGAGACCTCACCAACCTCTTGAACCGGCATCAAGCTTCATAGAACGTTTCATCCGGTGCCTGCTTGAAACTAGTGATCTTGGTCCTCAGCTGATTGGTGCGCTGCGGAGGGAAATATCTCTTATAAAAAGTAAGAGCAATGGTCTCCCAGTCTGTGATCCCCGCGGCCGTATGGTCCAAGTCAGTCAGCCACTCCCTGGCTGAGTCAGTCAAAGAAAAAAGAAACAACACCTCCTTAATTTTGTCTTGAGTTACCCCCTTTGTGGCGGGGATAGTAGAACAGTAGTCCGTAAAGACCTCCATATATTCCCTCGGGTCTTCACGTCCCACACCTTTAAAGATAATTCTCTCCACCAGATTGATATAGGACGGACGGATGTCAAAAGTATTTCCATCCTCAGTCTGGAGATTGAAACCTTTGGGAATAGCTGATGCTTTAGGCTCCGAATGACTTGCAATATTCGGCATCTTTACTGGTTGGTTTACAGAACTGAAAGTGTCTTCTTCAAAAGACGGGTTTTCTGTTTCTAAGAAATGCTGAAGTTCGGGTTCGAAAGTACTCAAGGCTTCCTTTCGTGATTCTCTTTGCAGACAGAATCTATACCTGAACAGTCTCTCTGGCTCAGAATCAGCTGAAACTAACTCCAACCTGTTTGACCTAGGCATACACAACACTGAAAGAAAATGAATAAGAATTGCCTCAAGGAATAAGAATTCCCTGAGACGCATAAAATAAACGAAACAAAGACAGATAGGGCAATTGCCTCCCCGGCAACGACGCCAAAATTTGACAGGGTTGTCGTATACCTCTCAAAAATAACTAACAAAACTAACTATATAGCTAGGTAAGTCAGGTCGATCTCCTCAGGGAGGCAAGATATCTGTAAAAGTCCGTCTATTTTGTCACAAATGGGGGGTTTGTAATTGGTTTTCTAAACTAAAAGGTTTAAAGGAAGAGATGCAAGGAAAGAGCAATAAAGACAGAAAATGAGAATAAACTATCAATAGAGAGGGGACATGTCAGGATTTCGGTTGACTACGGTAGTCCAGTGACTCAACTGTAAACAACTTAGATAAATTACTGCGAGACGGATATGGAAAGGTCCTTTCGGTCCACTTTCTACCCTAGATTCCCACTAACTTAACTTCCGTCCTCGTCGGGGTCTAGTCTCTTTATCATAGCAGGCCTATTTAGTCCAATCATCCGATCCAGGATTAAATTTAACCAGATTAAAAGGGTGACTCAGAAGCGTGCACTCAACTAAGTCAGTAAATACAATTATATTTCTATGGGGACAGAGTCTCACAATTAATTCATCTAACCAATTTACGATATCGTCGCATTTCTACCGTAGATCCCCTAATCCTAACATGAAACAGATTAGCTACTCATGCTACTAATATTGTCAAAACTAATAACAAAGAATAAACCAACATTAAACATAATGAAACAATAATTAAATTGCATAAAAGATATTAGGGCAGAAAATTAAAAGAGCTAAACTAGTAATTAAGATGAATAAAATGAAAGATTAAGAATAAAAGAGAGTAAGGGATTACAATCGCAAGAATCCGGCGTAAAGAACAACTAAATCCGAGCGAGAAAATACGAAAGCAAAAGTTACAGTTAAAAAGAGAAAGCAACGTAGTGATTACAGTGAAAGATGAATGATAAGATAAAAACTGAATGCTAATGACCTAGTTATTATGCGTTTAAATAGAAAAATAGAAACAGCTCGATCGAGTACTTCTCCAAGTAATCTACTCGATCGAGTAGAATTGTTACTCGATCGAGTAACTCCTAATTCCAGCTCTATTAGATCGAGTAATATACTACTCGATCGATCATTTCCAGCCATAGAAACCACTCGATCGACCAATAAAACAGCTCGATCGAGTATTCTTCCTCCGAAACAGCTCAAACTCATGACCGACTACTCCGTAGACCGTTCCTTCACGCATCCCAATGCAAGATCTCACTCTGAAAAATCCCATCTCCTCAAAATGCATGTAAAAAGGGACGAAAATGGTACGATTCCACTACTTTTACGTTCATTCCTACAAAACGGACAAAACTAACCAAAGTAGCCAATTCGGGGCAAAATGCAATATAAACAGTACGAAAGTACATAGAAATACGTGCTAAAATAGGCTAAAAAGACACTAACGGTATCACATTACCAGGACCACTTAAAGCATGGAAATGCGACCATCTCGTTTATCCGAGGCAATGTATATCATATAGACAATAAAGAAACGTACTTTATTAAATATAATTAAAGCGATATAAGTCCAAAACCAAAACTGTCAAAAAGAAATACAATTGTTCCAAAAAGCTAACTCAAATGAAATAAATAATTGCATAAGACACAGCGGAAGACTTCTAGACATCTCGTGGCAACTCAAACCAGCTATCCCATGCGCGTCCATCTCATACCTGCTCAATAACTGCTCACCACCCCCGACTGGATCACCACTATTTTCAAAAGATTTAAACGGGGTCAGTTACTGATTACCCAAAAATAATACAACAGAAACAATACACAATCATCCTGATACGTGCATTTTATATAGTCTTTTTAGGCCTATTTATTCACGTATTTCTATGCTATTATCGTAGTTTATGCTACGAAATGCCCCGAATATGCTACTTTGGTTTGTTTTGTCTTATTTGCAGGAATGAACCAAAAAGTAGTGAAATCAAGCCTTTTACCGTCCGTTTAGCATGCATTTGGAGGAAGAGTGAATTTGGAGCGGGAATGTAGCTATTTTGAGATGCGCAAAGAAGAAAGATAGCTAGGCGAGCAAAGGAAGAACTTCAAATTGCTAGTGCCTACTTTGAAGAGCTATATCTCGAGTTATACAACAGATATTTAGGTGATTCTAATTGGAGATAAAAGCTTGTCCTCTTAGCTTTCCAACGCCATCGGAATCACCTTGTTTGCCCAAGTAACGAAGAAATGACAGCCGTTTGAAGTTCAGTGCGCAAAGCAGGAAATCGTTGCTGGAAAGTACTCGATCGAGTAGATTTATGCTCGATCGAGTCCTTTTTCTACTCGATCGAGTAGATTCAATTTATGGTTTACTCGATCGAGTAGATTTTCTACTCGATCGAGTGGTTTAAGCTTTAGTTTACTCGATCGAGTGGTTTTATTCCACTCGATCGAGTGGTTTCACTGATGGGTTGGGCTTTTTAGCTTTAATTCCGTCAATTAGGTTAATAAATCCTATTTTTCTTATAAATAGGAGTAGGACATCATTGTAAACTCTCCCCCTTTTCATCTGACATTATCAGACATGGCTTCTCCTCTGGAACTTTATCATACACTGTTACTTTGCTACTGTTCTTTCTTCCGGATCTATTTTAGTAATTAATTCTTCCCCTTTCATTTCCTCTTTAATTTATTGTTTATCATTCCTTCTTCTTTATTTCTTGTTCTTACTTATTCCATGTCTAGCTAATTCCCCTTAGTATGTTAGGATTAGGGAAGCCGTGGTAGTAATATGTTAGGATCGACTTGACTTGATTAGTCTTGCGATAAGAATTGTATTAGGCAATTTAATTGTTATTAGGTTGAATGAATGCATGCAGGAGACCAATTTATCTAGTTAACCCCGACCTGGATCAAAAGATTGGAAGGGAAGGCTTGCTTAATTACAATAGGTAATACCTAATTAGGGCGAAAGCTAAGTTAGGAGACCCTAGGGCGGTTTAAGGACCGAAAGGTGACTACCATAGCTCTTCTTATCAACAGTTTAATCGACTCAGTTGACCCGATAGTGTAGCTGCCACGGTAGACCGACTCCTAGCATATTCCTCTCCCTTATCTGTTAATTTCTCTCTTTCCTTTACCCCTTGCTTTAATCTCTTAGTCTAGTCAAAACATTTCAAACCCCCGATAATGACATTAGACAGATAGAATAGACAAGTAGATAGTAAACCGCCTCCTTGTGGAGATCGACCCTACTTACCGCTAACTTCTGTTAGTAGTAATCTAGGTATTTATTTTTGGTACAGAAACGACTGTATCAAATTTTGGCGCCATTGTCGAGGAGGCATCTATTTATTTATTTGTTTCATTTTATCTGTTTTTAGCCTCAGGGGATTTTTCCATTGAGGCCGTTCTAATCTTTTCTTTGAGTGCTGTTTTGATAGGCCTTACTGGTACTACCTAGACAGTTCTAGGTGAAAGATCGTCAAAGGAAAGGCTTGAGTACCTTTGACCCGTCTCCTATGTCCCATTATATGGCACAACAGGTGATTTACTGCGGGAGATGTGGTGCTGCTGGGCGTAATGCAGTTTTTTGTTTGGCAGAGAATGACGAAGTTTACACGTTCAAGCAGCGCAGTCGAGCTAGTCAAGCAGCTATAGTTGTGCTGCCACATCCACCCTATCAATGGCCACCGTAACAAGGTCTTCCTGATATACAAGAAGAAGAGATTGCGGAGCTGAAATCCTTGATGGAGACACTTGCATTCCAAGCGCAAGAATATGATAGACAATTCTTCTCGCGAGTTGATAAGCTCGAGTCTGTAATTGCTCAGTTAGCAGCTGAGATACAGATAGAAGAGATCGCGGAGCTGAAATACTTAATGGGGACGCTTGTATCCAAAATGCAAGAGAGTGATAGACATATGGACGCTCGAATCCTTGAGCTGGAGTCACAAATAGCCCAGTTAGCAGCTGAGTCGGATAACGGGCAACCAGAAGAGGTATACCTTGCTGAGAGCGGTTTTTCCCATGAAGAAACCGTGTTGCCCAATGCTGAGGATGACTTTTATGACTCATACGACGAGTTTCTATCACATTTCACCACCCCACACGAGGATTCCAGCGCTGTACAGGAGGAATCACACGATCGAGGACACATGTTTTCTTAAAATGAGATTTAAACATGTGATCATCATGATCGACAGTTGTGATCGCATTATTGTCGGAGGACACATATTCCAACAATCTCCCACTTATCCTCGACAAGTGTGCGTCACCAATTCTCTTGTCCTATTACTATCTCCCACTCAATGCAAGGTGTCTTTCAGGTCGTACTTGCAAGTGATCATATCGAAAGTGGTTTCCTCAATTTGGAGAATAATTGATTGACCGGAATTATCTACCATAGATACCTTCCGAGCGTGGCCACGCATTTCCAGTTTATTACTCCTCGAGTGGCCCTGAGATATTGTTTCAACCCTGACAAGGGGGTGGACAAATCCTTTCGCACTATTTCCTTCGACTAGCCACATCCATCATAACCCAAAATATGCCCATTTGACCCCATTTACGAAGGTCGCAGTAACATAAATAAAAGTTAATCTGAAATTGTGCCACCTTAGGCGAATAGTCTTTAGTCAAAAGAATTGACTCATTAAAATACTATAGTAGCTCTCGCCACAACCAGGCTATATAAATTTTTCAGAACTCTATAAGCGGTCATAAGGCCCGACAAAGTGTTCCTAACAGTCTGTCTATGTGATCGACTAGTCATCTCACATGACTCTATGGCACTTTAACTTGCCATAAATCGCAACACACTCTAGTCACTTCGACACGTCACCTCATACAAGTGACTATGGGCGAATACCTTGTTAATCCGGGTTCACTTTAACGGGGTTCAATATTGTCTCTACAACCCGTTTGGATGTAACAAAGTATAAAAGGAGTTTTCAGATTTAAAAAATAGAACGACAAATGTGATTATCACATATTAATAGTCAATACCTGATTACTACTTCATATTTTTATAATCCATTTTAATCTTATGTGTAGTTGTTCATCTCAATGCAATTGAAATGACATATGACATGACTCATCATGTTAAGCCCATGAGAAGGATTTGGTTAGTAGGTTTTATCAACTTCTTGTACCTAACTCAACCTTACTACACACTCGTTTTTCTTTGTAACGTATACATTTGCATTACAAAACTTTCTGAGTACGTGTCTAGATCCAATCTAAACATAAGCTCTCTAGCCTTAGAATATCTCCCACTGTTTTCACAGTGTGTGGGATCCATCCTCTTGCACATCTCATAATTGTAAGTGTACTCAATTTCCGTTGTAAGCATCTCTCATTGTTCTTTATTGCCTAGAACGATTCTAACAAATCCATTTCTTAGATAACATAGCCACAATGGTTCCTTAACCATCTTTAGGTGTTTTTAATACGGTTTTTGTCCGAAACCTTATACAATCTCAATTGTCATTTGTGTAACACCCTTACACAAATTAGTTAATTGCATCAAAAACACTTAACTTTCCATCCTTAATGCTTCCTCAAGCACTTAAGAATAATCTATATGGCTACTTGGTAACTATTACTTAAATTCGATTTTGAAACAATTCATCATACTCAAAGTATATGAAGTGTTATACATCATTACTCATTTAATTAATCCGGCAGCGGAAGCAAATGGAATCAATCAAATATGTTCAACTCGATTGAACTAATCATGAATCTTATTAATATAAGATTTCTTATCTGACGCTAATATCATGTAGATTTATCTCCATAAATCCGGATATTAAAGATGTATTATATTACTCCAAAAGTCTTAAATCATTCCCAATGATCAATATGTCATCCACATATAAGACTAATTAAAATTACCGTAACTCCCACTAAACTTCATGTATAAACACAACTTCTCGACTTATCGAGAAAAGTTTTATAACATGATCAAAACATTGATTCCAACTCATTGATGTCCTAATTAAGACCCTCTCTTAAGTTTAACATTATCTTAGGATTGCAAGAATCTACAAAACACATGACATGTATTGAATACATTCCTTCTAATTGAAGAAGTGGATTTTAGATTCACTCGCTATATGTCTCATAATGAAACACAATCCCTAAGAAGATCCAAATAAACTTAAGCATTTAAACTAGTGCAAAACCCTTTGCCACCAATCAAGGTTTGATATCTAACAATTCACTTGGAATTTATTTCGGATTTTCATGGCTTTAAGCCTTGTATTGAGTTGTGACTTAACCACTCTCATGTAAGTCATATAATCATTATTTTCCAGAAATAACTTGAATCTAACAATTTCTTTGTAAGTTGCAAGCTCTTTACTTTCTAAAAGTAACACGAATTCATCATCCTCAACAAGTGATGCGTTCAACCTCCTAGGTTTCGAAGAAACAACGTCATGTAGCCAAGAAAGACCAGTTTCTTGCGACATACAATTTTTGACACAATTATTTTGTGGCTCTTGAATATTTTCTCCCACTCTGTCTTTTAGAAATAAACTTGTATTCTGAAAAGACAGTTTTACGAGCCACAAACTCGTTGTACTCGTGATTATTGTAAGGAAAAATGAGCATTTGTTTCTTGTGATAACTTATAAACATGGTACCCTACCATTTCATATCTCATATAATTCGTTTTAGATTTAGTTGGAAAAATAATTTAGACAAAATGATAAAATCCTCAAAAGGATCAAGTAACTCAAAGTAACATGATTAAAGTCCAAACCATATCGAATAGCGTTTGATTCTTTATCCAACCACACATTATCCCATAAGGTGTGCTAAGAGAGATTAACTTGTGATACTATATCACATTTCATTTGGCTTATATCAAAGTCTTCACTTTGGTAATCCCATCACGACTAGATCGTGATTTATGGAACTCTTTGAACTTCTTCAAAGATTTCTCTATTTACCTTATTAAGTGAACACGTTAGTGTCAACTTAAATCGTTGGTAAAAGAAAATGATCAACCTATTTTGGATCAATGATTTACATTCTCGATCTCCTTTTCAACCAAAGGTACGAGACATCTTGCTTTGAATACAAGATATGCATACACCATAAGATTAACAATCTCATGGTTCTAAGAGTACTCGATAACTCTTTGCGTTCATCATTCCAGAATTTAAGGTTTAATCTTGGGTTACCAATTTGAGTCTTGCATCATCTACATGATATATCATTCTAGTTTGGTTTGAAATATATTCACCTTGATAATGGGCTAGCCATACATCAAATTGTGGTGTATAGGGTAACAAAAGTGAAACCTTTTTTGTATCTTAACAAGATTATATTCTTTTTCAGAGTTTATGCACTTAATAGTCATAATTAAGGTACAACTTTAAACCCAAAACTAGATTTAGTACACAATGACTCTATCTCCCGACATCATTTGTTGCTAGTCGTCACATTCTAATCATCCTATATATCAAATACAATGATGAAAACCACCACCGGTTTCTAATATTGAAGAAGTAGTGCTAGCAAAATATATGTCAATCAAATAAACATTTATAGAAGAAAGTCTCATTAGATGTCCCACCACTAACTTGCTTATTCTTTCAATAATTTTGGGTAGTTTCCTTTCTAGCGTCCAACATTTAAGACAATGGAAAATTTATCGGTCGGGATTGATAGGTTTAGTATCGTTATTCTCAATAACTTTACTTTTAACATTACCTTGTATCAATTCTATTCTAATTTTACTTCTTTGAACTTCGTCCTTTTCTTAACGGTTAAGAGAGTGCTCCCACTCATTTCAATGAGTCTTTGTTTAGAGAAGCAAAATTGAATGTCATGAACACTACTCTTCAATTCATTCGTTTAGTCTTAAAACTTTCATTGAAGTGGTTGCGGTATTTTGGTCAATTTTGATTTCCTACAAATCTAGTTACCAAAATGATTTAACGTTTCAAAGTACTTAATTCGATTAAGCACATGAAAAATAATCCATTGTAAGTAGATATGTTAGTCAAGAATCAAAAACCCTTTTGATCATGAATAACTTCCATCTATACTCTTCACAAGAGATCCTTTTAATGGATAATACGAGGTTTTTAGAAGAAAATTCATATTTGTCTTAAGTTACGATGTTTTAATAGAGATTTTGAACTATAATCGAAATGATATCGTATAAATTGAGGTAAAAAAAATAGAACGATGCGAATGATGCGACAACGGAATAATGAAAACAAAAACATTTATCGTTATAATAATACTTGTAAATAATTTAACAAGATATGAGCATTTATATAGTGACCTCTACCCAACTATTATAAATGATTCCAAGATCCAAATTCATATTAACTTGGGCACGGTGTAGCCGATTCATCCCTTATCAATAGAACTCGGTGGATTAACTCTTTAATCGATTCTACTTTTAGAACTCTTGGTCGATAAAATTACATTAATATTTATCTTTAGCCCAAAACACATCCGGCTATGGTCCAGAATACTTTTGTTGTGTTCAACCCAAATTTCGAATAAATGTGTCCATGATCCAAATTCACATTAACTTGGGCACGATGTAGCCGATTCATCCCTTATCAACATGAATTCGGTGGATAGACATTTATCACCCACTTCCCATACGTAACAAGGTTTGTACCCCGGTCTGGCCGAGCGCAGTCCCTCACGAAATAGGTTTTCATGTTTTCTACTTTTTGGTAAGGCTAAGTCTCAATTGTTTATTTTAGCGAGAGGTCATGTCAATTTATTATCTATCACATTTTAAGTGAACTAAAGCGGTGAACTACGATAATTGTAATTGACACGGTCGATAAGCTCAATTTAAAATGCATGTTTAGTTATGGCGATTTAGCGATGCATGCAACATATAAATAAAATGCAAAGCATAAAAATAAAATCCTAGTATGGCCTTCCTAAAATAGTAAATCTAATAAACTATTACAAATTCGGAAACCAACTCCTTTGGTCCCTTGAACTTCGGTCTTGGCACGCACTTCAAGGTAACACCGTCTTGATGGACCGCTTTCTCGAATGGTACCGTCTTCAAGGAACCCCGGAATAATTAAATTACAAAATGAATTACATAATTTCCTATTATACATTTGTAATTAAAAATAAAAATAAATCTATGAAATTACAAAACGGTGATGCGAGATCACAATAATTACAACCGAATCGATATTCCCATACATTTCGGATAATACCAATTAAAACTAAGGCCATATTAAGTAAAATTACATAATTCAAAAATTACATAAAATTAAAATACGACAATCATAAATAAAATGCAGAATTATAATATGTAAGAACATGCTAGATTTTATGCTAAATCGCCTTTTAAGAGCCAATATCGTATATTTATCGGTTTTCATGGATTTGCGTGATTATAACTTGTTAAAATCACAATAATTACATAAATTCATATTTATGTACAAGTTAATTACCCTAACAATCTTAGGACTCAAAAATTAGTCTCCACTAACATTTTGACAATAAATTAACTTGATTTCTTAATATTGTTCATAAATGGACCCAAAAATACAAAATTATGCTATAAATTTCAAATTAAATTATAAAAATTTCAAATAATTTCTAAATTTGAAATTTAAACTCATGAACATTCTGTAAAAATACCATGACACTCATAATGTTCAAAACTCAGGTTAAAAATTTCGAAAATTTACCAAGAAAAACAATGTTGCGGTTTATCAGTTTTAACAATTATGACCATAAAAATATGAGAAAAATTATTTTCATCATCTTTTCACTTTTAGATCTCAAATATATGATAAAATGCAACATGTGACGTTTTTTTTTTTAGTCATGAAGTATGTTTTAGCATTATTACTAATTATAGTCACTCTTGATGTGATTTTTCATCAAAAAACCATAAATCATGCATAAAGACTTCATTATAGCCAAATATTTTACACACATCTTTTAAAATTGCATATAACAACATACTAAATTTCCATGACCAGATTCGAAATATAACTCATATTAGCCTATTTACCCATTTAAATACGATTTTAACTTAAAAAATTCATATTTCGAGCAAAACAACTTATTTTAACATGACAATTAACAGGACATCAGTAGATAATATATTTGAAAACATATCCAAAAAACACTGAATAATTCGAAGTTTAGCTATTTTTCGTCCAAAAATGACATTTTTATCATAAAAATCACATTTTAATGCCAATATTATATAAAATGAACAATAAAATCCATAAATAAACCAAAATGTCCTAAAAATCACTTAGGACCAGAAACTTTTAACATGCAAAGTTATTTTTAGGTTTATCTTCATAAATCCAAAATAATTAGTTTTGTATGTTAATCTTATAACTAGGAAAAGCCATAAACCGATTTGAATGCAAACAACCTAAGGCTCATGATACCGCTTGTTAGGATTCAATAAACTCATAAGTTTACATATTCATATATGAATCAATTTATTTGGTCATAAAATAAATACAAGATCTTATGCATGGAAACTTAATAAAAGGAGATGGAAAAATCAATTTCTCACCATCTTATTTTCGGCCATTTGGGCACCAACAAGATCTCCTTCTTGTCAGTTCTTGAGCTTTCCAACAATGGATGAACAAGGTTCAAATTAGAACCTCTCCCAAAAGCATATACCCAAGGAATACCCTTAATAACCAATATTATTATGATCTAGTAACAATATTAGTCTTACTTAAAATGACACAAAATATTAATTTGTTCTGTCTTATTTCGGTCAAGAGAGGAGAGTTTTATGAGGTTTTTGTTTCTCTAAAATTATCACAAAAGTAGCGAGTAAAGGATTTTTCTTACACTAGAAAAATATAAGAGTAGTGAGTGAATAATAATAGAAAAGCCCATGTCTTTTCTATGTAGAAAACCGGTTGGAGGGAGAGGAGTGAGCCAATGCATGAGTTTTACATTCTACCCAAGACAAACTAGGCATGCAAGGCTAAGAGTAGGTTATAATCATTGTGTTTTCTCTTATTAAAATAATCAACACAATGTACCCACTAATACTCCCTCCAATATTTCGGTACATACAAAATAAAATGGAAGGTCCATTTTATTTTGTCATTTGTCAATTGTGACATATGTGACATGTTACTTGACATGTGAATTTGTAATGTATTTTTAACATATTAAAAATCAACATACTCATAAAATATGTCATATACAAAATCCACTAGTAATTCGTAATCACTTGTACCAAAATGGTTTATCAAATTATAAATTACAATGTCTTGTGTTTATAATAAATTATTCATTCAATTTCAATTGTTTCGTAAACAATAATTTTATCTAAGTAATAAAACAATTCGATTACTTAGGCCGTATCTCATTTAATCAAATTACAATAAGACACGTTAACTTTACTCACAAAATCATC
Source organism: Silene latifolia (assembly GCF_048544455.1). NCBI lineage: Eukaryota > Viridiplantae > Streptophyta > Magnoliopsida > Caryophyllales > Caryophyllaceae > Silene > Silene latifolia. The sequence goes on from NC_133538.1 coordinate 110,206,004, forward strand.
CGTCAATTTTAAGCAATTTAATTAACTCAGACGGCATACGATTAATTAAATAATCAATTAAGAGTATTTCCCTATAGGTATGACCTAAGGGGATCAACTGATCACCATCGTCGCACAACAGTAATGTCAAACTCTAGTCAGCCAATCATTACCGATATGTGTGGACCAGTTGACTGTAAAATATTACATCCCACATGTTTTCTTAAAATGAGATTTAAACATGTGATCATCATAATCGACAGTTGTGATCGCATTATTGTCGGAGGACACATATTCCAACAATCTCCCACTTGTCCTCGACCAGTGTATGTCACCAATTCTCTTGTCCTATTACTATCTCCCACTCAATGCAAGGTGTGTTTCAGGTCGTACTTACAAGTGATCATATCGAGAGTGGTTTCCTCGATTTGGAGAATAACTGATTGTCCGGAATTATCTACCATAGATACCTACCGAGCGTGGCCACGCATTTCCAGTTTATTACTCCTCGAGTGGCCCTGAGATATTGTTTCAACCCTGACAAGGGGGTGGACAATTCCTATAGCACTATTCTCTTCGACTAGCCACATCCATCATAACCCAAAATATGCCCATTTGACCCCATTTACGAAGGTCGCAGTAACATAAATCAAGACACTCATGAACATCAAACAGAATGTTATATTCTACCACCCTTAAAAGGAACTTCGTCCTCGAAGTTTATTCCCACTTATAATATCATCATCCAACTGTCAACACTATCGAAGTATTCTCACACTCCTAAACATCACACTACTACAAGCACGGCCATGACCTTTAATAATATCAACCACAATACAAATCCATTCTTTATTCTCCGCCAAGACTCAAACTTCCCAATCTACTACAACTTGTACAACCGTCAAACTCTCTTTGTCGCATCCTACTCCTCTTAAGATACATGTTATGTCCTCGTAACTTACTAATACTAGCTCCTTAGGCATATCTTCTCATTATCCTCATCACCACCACATGTCAAAGATAACCGACTATAACCTCGACATACACAACCATTCCTATATCCAGGTCTCTCTTCCTCTAACAGCCCTCATTCCCCAATTCATTATGCACTCCATCTAATCTATACCATAAAATCCTCAGCAAAATCACCACACCAACTTTTCATTATTACCGCAAAACGACATACCTCTATATATAAAACCCCTATGTCCAAGAGCATAACTCACGATCCATACTTGTTACACACACTCACACTAGATCCTCAAGTTCTTTCTTTCATTACCGCAAAACTCATCCATAACTTAACATGGCACTAATACCCAACACCATATACTCACTGTTTCAACAAAAGATTATAAACCACCTGCAGCTTCCAGATCAGTACAACACATGTTCCATGAATCACTTGCCATTACTGTGTCAACCAATGCCTCCTCTAAAAGAACATCACAAGTACTCCAACAACCTCTCACAACTGTGTCCCATCAACAGGATATCACTATGCTATAACAACCATAAAAACATACACAACTCTCTTCCATATCATACTCTACCCTCAGTCCCAAGCTGAAACTGGTAAGAAACATCAATAAACAAAACAACCGTCTATATGTACAAACCGAAACTCACAGGAAGCAGCAGAAAACAAAAAAACAATCTATGTATAACTGGAATGTACTTTCGAAAACTCGTATCGTAATCATCCCGCCTACTCCACCACAACCGGTGACGGCATCGCAACACCGCCACCAACAGCCGCACCGCAGCGCGAAAATATCCGCATCACAACACGAAGTACCGCGCCCGAATCACCACCCAAGGCACAACAACCACATCGATAGACATCACAAGTTATACAATTCCTTTAAACACTGACTCAGTATAACTTCTCGGACAAGAAGACTTACTCAAAACTGCTTTACTAGATCACAACACAACATATTACAAGGAATAAACAGATAAGAACCTCCTGAATATCATCCATAAATTTGCACGGAATAAAGATATATCATGAATACATATACAAGTATAACTAGCCATGCCAGATCACTCAAATTATTACCTTTTGAATATCATTCCATTAGGTTACCCTACCCAATATTATTACAGAACATTCAGATAACAACTTTATAACTATCACACCATACCACTTTCCGTGAGGTCAGAACCTCACACAAAATTTTATACACATCATAGACCCGTAATCACATCCAACTAGTCAATCTTGATCACATAAGTTACCACTTGATAAAGGTTACCTCTCGCCCGGGCTTAACTCGTATGCCCCTCATAACACATTCTCCCCTTCGCATAACCATCACCTTCTACCCAATATAACCATAAAACTAATACTCAACTACTAGCAACCGCCTCCTATGACCATATCTTATACTCCCTCACGACCATACATATCAATCTTACCACTACAAAATCAACCTCTTTAGAATAGCTATCCTTCCTATTAATCATAACCCTTAGCCACTAGTGACAACACCACAACACCACCACTGTTCGTATAACAAATTTCTTACACTCACTTCTAAATATCACGGTTCCTTTTTTAGCTTCGGTTAACATCCCAAATATCGACATCAAATCCATCAACAAAACTTACCTTAACATTCATTCCAATTCTATCCTTAATTGTATCGTCACCCAACTCACCACCCAAATCTCATATCGTGCAAATACTCTACCAACTTCTTACTCCCTTAATTCCTCGAAACTCATGACTGACATGTTGTCCTAAAACTCCTATATAACCATTAACTCTCATCCTCATAATAGTATCATACATCTCGACGATTCCTTACTTCTATATCATATAACTCCGGTCAACATTCTCCTAGTTTACTCCCCTCATTCTTTTCTTTTTACACTCGACAAAATCAATTAACAATTCAACTCCTTATTCCTTCTACTAAACTCTATAGTGCTCCGGTTACCTTCTTATTGCTCCAAAACTCAAATCCCTTTATTTCATATCAGTACCATCTCACTCTTTCTTACCATGGATCTTCTCCCATCATGCTATGACCCACAATTGTCACCAATCCGTCCACACAAGCAAAGTTTACTCTCCAATGTTTTTTTTTCTAGAAAACAAAACTCATTTCATACCGTTAATTGGCCAAGGAAATCACACACTAGTTTCACATCTTAATAAACCAAATTCCCTAAACTCACTCACTATCTATAAATCCACGTCACGATATATCTCCATCTAAGTTCACTATATGCCACTCTTCTCCATCCCTCTACAACGACCTTTATATTACATATATTCTTAACCAACCCAGTTATTACTATCTTCATAATCCTTAAACATCCCAAGTTACCACCATTTGCATCCCGCATTTCAATCTTTTCATTCTCACGTTCCATAAACTTACATCACCCCCTTACCCATATTCACTTAATTTTATATTACTCAACACGCCGCCATCATTTCACTCACCACATCTCACAAAACATGCTTCATGCCTCAAAAATCTCATTGACCTCCCTTTTTCTTTTCCCACCATCCATCACAACCACATATAACTGAGGTCCTCCCCACCAAACTCATGCCCACCATAAAGTGCTTCACTTACATCATAAGATTGGGTAACTTACGTATCAAGACCAACACATCTGTAAAACAATGCATAAAGAAGCAAAAGGACACCTTTCAATTAAATAAGATATGCGACGAGGTACAAAGATAAGCATATGACCGGAAACAGGGATCACTAGATCGAGTACAGCCTGCTCGATCGAGTAGGTGAAGGTCTGAAGCACGTACAACAAATTACCTGGGCTACTCGATCGAGTATAGATTACTCGATTGAGTAACAAGAGGTGCACTCAATCGAGTAAGGGCCACTTGATCGAGTACCCTACGCATTTCTCAGCACTGTCCAATTTTCGTAAAACGGTCATATCTCACTCGTTTCTTGGTCATTTTAGGCGTATGACCTATCGTTAGAATTGTAAAAGAACAAGTTATCACGTCCAATTCGAATCACATCAAAATCATATATACATCTCAAGTTATAACAGTTTAAAAACTACCTCTCTATAATCGGACAACATGACTACTAGATTTTTACTTCCAAACAACTTAAATAACAACGAAGTAAAAAAAATAACTCAATGCTCATAAAACCAGTTTCCCTAACCACATGTTATTGTCTTCAAAAGCCAAGCAACATTTATTTTTTTGGAATATAAGTTGTGATATTGTTTAATATAACGTGTGATATTGTATCATGGACTCACGGACTCAAAAAGATAGGGTGGACTCATGTGATCCTACTTCACATACTTCTACCATTCCATCCAATTCAACAACGTACTTCATGCAACATATATACTTTGAAGACAATAAACAATTAGCGATTCCATAACACTCCCGGTTCAAAGTTGCAAGGACAAGTTCGAGACTTTAGGACGTCTCCCAAGCCTTTGCATTAGCTCCTAACAACTCTACCTGAGTTCATTTTAATTTGACTCTCTACATTCATCAGATTCATTGGTTACAGGTTCCAAAATCGTCGCTCTGATACCACTTTGTAACACCCCCATACACCAAGGTGCCTTACCAAGACCACCTTAACACATGGAGATTCTACCATCTCGGTTACCTAAGGAATAGTAATCAATGGAGACCATAAAGAAACACACTTTAAGTTTAAAAGTTAAATGTGCATACAACTTAAACAAAACTGAAAATATAAAATACAACCGTCTTAAACTGGAATCCAAAACTGAAATAAAAGACTGTCATAAACTGTAGCGGTAGACTAAAACTCATAAAGTGACGACTCCATCCCCACCAAGATCCCGCGCGCAAATCAAGGCATGCCTGCTAATCAACTGCTCACTATCCTCCAAATGGATCACCACAGTTTTCAAAACATTTAAACAGGGTCAGTTACTGAATAATCAAAATAAGCAATACAGTAACATCCAATTACACAAACACATTCCTCTAACTCCAGTTAATCACCAATCACCTTACTAGATACTAAAGTGTGTATGTAACACCCTCATACTCCAAGTGCCTTACCAGTACCAGTTAAAGCATGGAAATGCTACCATCTTGGTTACCTGAGGCAATATATATCAAATAGACAATAACGAAACGTACTTTATTAAATATAACTAAAGCGATACAAGTCCAAAACCAAAACTGTCAAAAAGAAATACAATTGTTCCAAAAAGCGAACTCAAATGAAAAAAATAATTGTTTAAGACACAGCGGAAGACTTCTAGACATCTCGTGGCAACTCTACCAGCTATCCCATGCGCGTCCATCTCATACCTGCTCAATAACTGCTCACCACCCCCGAATGGATCACCATAATTTTCAAAACATATAAACGGGGTCAGTTACTGATTACACAAAAACAATACAACAGAAACAGTACACAGTCATCCAATTTTCCAACATAACTCCATACACCTGACTACACACTGAAGTTTGTAGTCCTACCACTATATCGTCACAACAAATATTCCACACCGCCAGTGGGGGACCGCAGCCGTTCCCACCTAAGCCACGCTCATCTCATCCGAGCGATAACCCATGTTCCGTAATGTGCACATCCCCTTGGTGGCGGGTTCCACAGAGGGAGAATCAAGGGCGTGAAGCCACTCCCGCAAGTGACTCCACTCAGCTGAGGGCGCACATCGCGAACCACAGACAATTTAAACAACACGAATGCAAACAAAAGCAACTCGATACTCGTAAAACTAGTATCCCTAACCACATGTTACTATCTACAAAAGCCAAACAATAACATTCATCATCCTTATATAATATTCAACTTAGCAATCATTTACTACCCGCATGCTTAGTTAGTATAACTTCAACACATATCAACATATATATATATATATATATATATATATATATATATATATATATATATATATATATATATATATATATATATATAGACACACACACACACACACACACACACACATATCATCATATCCTGCTAATATTACATGCTACTAATATCAACCAAACAATAAACATCAACCATCACTTAAACATATTCCGCATCATACTTCTCATACTTCTACCATTCCATCCAATTCAACAACGTACTTCATCCAACTCATATACTTTGAAGACAATAAATAATTAGCGATTCCATAACACTCCCGGTTCAAAGTTGCAAGGGCAAGTTCAGGACTTTAGGATGTCTACAAAGCCTTTGCATTACCTCCTAAGAACACTACCCGAGTTCATTTAATTTGACTCTCTACATTCTTTAGATTCATTGGTTACAGGTTTCAAAATCGTCGCTCTGATACCACTTTGTAACACCCTCATACACCAAGGTGCCTTACTAAGATCACCTTAACATATGGAGATGCTACCATCTCGGTTACCTAAGGTTTAGTAATCAAACGATACCATAAAGAAACACACTTTAAGTTTAAAAGTTAAATGTGCATACAACATAAACCAAAACTGAAAATATAAAATACAACCGTCTCAAACTGAAATCCAAAACTGAAATAAAAGATTGTCATAAACTGTAGCGGTAGACTAAGACTCATAAAGTGATGACTCCATCCCCACCAAGATCCCGCGCGCAAACCAAGGCACACCTGCTAATCAACTGCTCACCATCCCCCAAATGGATCACCACAGTTTTCAAAACATTTAAACGGGATTAGTTACTGAATAATCAAAATAAGTAATACAGCAACATCCAATTACACAAACACATTCCTCTAACTCCAGTTAATCACCAATCACCTGACTACACACTAAAGTGTGTATGTAACACCCCCATACTCGAAGTCCCTTACCAGGACCACTTAAAGCATGAAAATGCTACCATCTCGATTACTCGAGGCAATGTATATCAAATAGACAATAACAAAACGTACTTTATTAAATATAATTAAAGCGATACAAGTCCAAAACCAAAACTGTCAAAAAGAAATACAACTGTTCCAAAAAGCTAACTAAAATGAAATAAATAATTGTTTAAGACACAGCGGAAGACTTCTAGACATCTCGTGGCAACTCAACCTAGCTATCCCATACGCGTCCATCTCATACCTCCTCAATAACTGCTCACCATCCCCGAATGGATCACCACAGTTTTCAAAACATTTAAACGGGGTTAGTTACTGATTACACAAAAACAATACAACAGAAACAGTACACAATCATCCAATTCTCCAACATAACTCCACACACCTCACGAACCACATACAATTACAACTAAAAACCATAATACGGATAATCATGCCAATACCAAGAAATATAATTAATCATAGAGATAATCATATGATTCAACCACCACATCACTTAAATCAATTATACAATAATCGAGTAGGGAAAACCCTACCTAAAATGGAATCACCAATAACAACAGCAGCAGATCAAAAAGCCTCTACTACGAAATCAACTCCTATAATAATAATGCATACAATTATAACCTACTACAACAATTGCTCCCAAAAACAACCAAATCTCCCAAATTAGGGCTAGACCAAACTTAACATAAAGACATAAGAACAACATGAAGAACTAAACCATTTACTGACGATCGCAAAGGTGTAAAAATCCCCAAAAGTTATGAACCCTAGCTCTAGATTTGATTGTAAAAGGTGGAGATGTTGAACATCTTTGACGTTTTGTGAAACCCTTTGAGAATAAAATGTAGAATGAAAAGAAACTGACGAAGTAACCTCTAAATACCTCTTTCACTTTTACTATCAAACCGCGACAAAAACTCCTAAATAAACCGACACTCGATCGAGTAACTCACGTACTCGATTAAGTACACCATACTCGATCGAGTTGCCTCCACTCGACCGAGTACACTCAGATCAGAACATACTCCAGAACCCACATATAACTTACTCGATGAGTACCGCCTACTCGATGGAGTACCCTAAGACCAAAATGCCTGAGGTATTACAATTGTAGCTTATGTAGCTACAAGTGCGTTCTAATTTTATTCTCTTGATCTGATAAATTTTCTATAATATTACGTGTCTAGCAATGATAATGACAGGTCATGTGTTCAGTGCTTTACCGGTGCATGATCTTTTCACATCCCACTCACACTCACCCTTATGTTTAAATTTAATTCTTAGCCTACCACTACCATTTTGCTTATAATAGTAGTCATAACCATTTTCAATAGCATGCTTCTTAAAGGCTTTACTTAATTCAACAATATTAGCAAACTTCAATCCCACCTTTAGCACAATTATCTTTTTTAAATCAAAAGTAGAATTGAAATTAGAATATGGATCTACTTTATCATCACTCCCTTGTAAGCTCCTGAGATCATCTGAAATATCACTACACTCTTCAGCCACATCAAAATACTCTTCATTAACACTCTCTTCATCAATTAATTTGCCCTTTATTTTAGCGGATCTGTTAAAATGCAGCCTGGCATCTTCAGTCTCTTCAACAAAGTCATCCTGATTTTCACTATGTTTTCATTCACATCAAACTCCACTCCTTCATCACTTAGTTTTGAATTTGACCTACCTTTCTCTTCATAGTTCTTATCTTCAGACTCTTTCTCATCCTCCTCAACTTCTTCTACTACCTCATTTTCAACTAACCACATTCTTTTGTTTACACCCTTTTCACTCCCAGACTGCACATTTTCATTCACAGCCTTTCTCTTTGGTGTCAGTTTTGGGAGGTTGGTTTGATTATGACAGAAGAATTAATAGCACTAACTGAAATAAAGGCTTTGTTGTTGTTGTTGTTGTTGTTGTTGTTGTTGTGAAGGAATGTCCTCTAGGGTTTCTCCTGACTCGGTTAGATACTATAGTTCTGTTGGGCTTTTGTTTGGACTCTTTATCCAACAGTTACCTCTCACCATCATTATTAGTCATTAGGCCAATTGTGAGGTTGTTGATAAAGAGTTTGAAGGAATATAAACTTCTTTACAATGGACATATTCTACCTTAAAATCAAAGTCATTTCTGGTTTCTATCAGACTTGGAATGTCAAAATATGTAGATACCTATGAATCTGCGGAATCTGAACAAACTGTCGATGATTATCGGACAACAACATATCTCGGAACCGCAACGTCTAATCGACATTCAGTATGATAGTGCGTCGGAAAGAAAAAAACCCAATTTCGAAAATGAAAAATGATGCGTGCATTTTATATAGACTTTTTGTACCGTATTTGCACGCATCTTTATGCATATTTAGTAGTGTTTAGCTACAAATGTCCCCCGAATTGTCTACTTTGGTTTCTCTTGTCTTATTTGCAGGAATGAATCAAAGAGGAGCATAATCAAGCTTAATAAATGTCTCTATGCATGAATTTAGGAGATGAGTATAGTCGGAGTTAGGAGACTAGTATTTTGAGATGCGCAAAGGAGTAAGATAGCTAGGCGAGCAAAGGAAGAACTTCAAATTACTATTTCCTACTTTGAAGAGCCATATCTCTAGTTATACAAAAAAATTTTCGGTGATTATAATGGGAGATGAAAGCTTGTCCTCTTATCTTTCCAACCCCACCGGAAACTCTCTGTTTTCCCAAGTAATGAAGAAATGGCAGCCGTTTGAAGTTCAGTGCGCAAAGCAGGAATTATGCGCTGGAAACCACTTGATCGAGTAGAATAGTGTTCGATCGAGTAGTTTAAGTCCTTGATCAAATAGCCTATTTTAGATAGTGTTAGATCAAGTAGGTTTTCTACTCGATCGAGAGGTTTTTGCTAGGACTCGATCGTGAAGTTCTAAAGTCCACGATCGTGTACTTTTCTATATGACGCAAGATTTTAGTATCCCGTCATTGTATTTTTAGAAAATAAATATCTCCCCTATATAAGGAGAGACATAATTAGGTTTAAGACTCTCTCTCCCTATTTTGATTTCCCTCTCTACTTTGAATACTCTTCTCTTCTCTTAGAACCCTAACTTGGATTTAGGTACTTGTAATCAGTATTATTGCTCTTTTCTTAATCTTAATCTTTTATTTCTCTTTATTATTTTCTCTCCTTTAATCTTCAATTATTATCATTAATCTCTGTTTATCTATTGTTATCATGCTTAATCTTTATTGCTTATGTATGGTTGTTGCGTGTTCAATGATAATGCGTAGCTAAATCTTCCCTTGCTAAGACATAGGGGAGCTATGATTTTAACGGAATCGTGAAATTAGTAATTAGGTTTAATGCGAATTTGATCTACGTTGTTAATCGCTACATTTAACTGTTCTTGCCTAATTGAGTCGACGCAATTAGTTAATAAACCGCGGTACACCTTGACCTAGATCGGAAGATTGGAAGGGGTAAGACCTGTAGCGAACTTTAGGACACTTTAGTGAGGGCGGAAGCTAAGCTATTAGTGTCTTCGGGCGAATTAAGACCGGAAGGAGATATTCATTGCTCCGTAGATTAAACTTTCATTACCTGAGACCTTAGACTACATTACTTGAGAATCATGGTGAACCGACTGTCTTAGCTGCTTTCTCTTTACTTATTTACTCTCTACTCATTTGCTCTCTTTCTTTCTTTTGACCTTATTAGTTTAGTTCAAATACTCAAACCACCATCTTGTGACCATAGAGACTGAATTAACAAGTAGATAGTGACCGCCTCCCTGTGGAGATCGCCCCTACTTACCACTGACTTCTGTTAGTAGTACTTAGGTATTTATTTTTGATACTAAAACGACGGTATTAAATTTTGGCGCCGTTGCTGCGGAGGCAACTATTTTATTTACTTGATGTATTTTTGTCTGTCTTTAACCTCAAGGAATTTATTCCTTGAGGCTGTTCTTACCTTTTTTCTCTAGTGCTGTTTTGATAGGCCTACAGGTTCATCTAAACATGATAATTGGGAGAAGATCATCAAAGGGAAGACGTGAGTACCTTTGATCTCCCACCTATGTTCTATCCCATGGCGCATGAGGTGGCATTTTGCGAGAGATGTGGTGTTGTGGGGCACGATGCTGTTACTTGTTATGCGGAGAATGATCGAGTCTATGCCTATTGGCAGTATAGACAATGTCGTTATGGTTCTCAAAGTGGGGGTTACCCAAACTATTCTCCACTTCCGCTGCAGAATTAATATGTGCCGCCACATCCGATTCAGCAGCAAGGCTTTCAAAGGCCTTCATTTTCTTTTCCGCCATAGCAGTTTCCTCCCTCTACTATCAACAAGGAAGAGATTGTCGAATTGAAGTCTTTAGTGAAGGCACTTGATCTACAAGTGTAAGAAACTGCGCAAGCTAGAGATTCTTCGATCAAGAGACTTGAGACTCAATTGGCTCAAATATTTGTCGAGCAAGATGCTGATATGTATGACTCGGAAATTGATGATATTGTCGAAAATGAAGCATCAAACGAAGAGTTCAATGTTGTTCCGTATGAAAAATTCAATCAAGCTAGCTTCAGTATTTGATCAAATGATTTATTTGAGGAGGAGCTCGATCGAACATTTTCTTTTGTTAGATAGAACAGTGTATTCGAGGAGGACCTGGATCGAACAGTTACAGAGACTTTTCGATCGAGCATTGCTGAGGAAAAAGACCTTGATCGAACAGACACAGTGTCTGTTCGATCGAGCAGTTTGGGTGAAGAAAGCTTTCGATCGAATTCATTAGCTATGGACAATGTTGATTCGTCATTCATGCCTATTCCATATGACGTTAAGAAGGTAAAGGAAGACCAATCCTATCCGACTAGAGGTATTGCTATTCCTTCAGTTGATTACGATAAGATTATTTCTATTCCTTCCGTTAAATCATTTACTGTTGTTGATTTAACGCCTCCGCCCAGTTTGGGAGCAAGTTGGAGGAATGTCGTCGTTTTTCTTTGTATACAGGTCTTGACAGGTTAGAAGACCCGGGAGGAGGATTTGAAGGATCTATCCCGCGTAAGAAGAAGGCGCGAGAGAAGGCTAATAATGACGTCTATGATGCTATAAAGAGCCGTTGTTTTTCCGTTGTTGTGCTGTGGAGGCCGGAAGTAAAGCTGATGGACGCTGAAGCGACTGCATCCAGTCAGAAGCCTAGTGATGGGCCATTAATCTTTGTTGGCGGATGAAGAAAGAAAGGTCAAGCTGGGACCTGTCTGAAACTAGTGCTGATCGGGAGGCAACCCGGAGTTTAAAACTTTTTGTTTGGATTTTTAAACATTTCAGTTTTTCTTGTGTGCTTAATAATTAGCTTTCTCGACTTTAGACTGTGAAACAATTTTAAACTTGGTTTTGGTGGTATTTTTGGTTGCTATTAATGTAATTGTAGGTACATCTGCATTCTTTCCGCGAATTTAGCTGATCTAATGCTGCTAGTTATGACCTCCCTTGTTGCTGGCTGGTTTGGGGAGGTCCGTCTAATTCACGCTATCTTGTGAGTTTCTTAGCTCCTATTCTTTACTTATCTCCTTCAGTTTGCATTTTTCCTTTCCCCTATTTGCTGCTGCTGTTAGCTGTTGAGTACAATGAGGGCATTGTACAGTTCACTTTGGGGAGGATATATGCATCCATATCTGTGTCTGCATTTATGTTTTTATTGCATATCTGTTATCACGTTTAATTTCCGTATGCAATGTTGTTTATTTTCATAAAAATAAAAAATCTCATAAAAATTAGAAAATTCAAAAAAAAATTTTAAAAAAAATTCACGGTTATTTTTGCATATAGGATGAGTCGGAACGGTAGATTTCAATGATGAAATTGTACTGCGATTGTCTTTTAGCTTAAACCTTGCATAAACTAATTATCTTTTAGCTTTGTGTTATAGCATATCTAAGAGTTAGTGTTAAAATACAGCTGAACAAATAGACTTGACCTGAAAATTTTGGCAAACTACTTATAAATTCTAAGGAACTAGAGCTTAATAAACTGGTGTCATTTATGACTAGTTTCATGTAGGATTGTGAGTAGTTACTCCTTGCATAACATGTTCATTAATTTGCACATATATGAAATTCAATTGCTTTTTGCCTACATACATTCGGGTTAGTGGTTGGTGTCACATGCAGGGAGACGCTTGCAATTTTCCTTTCTTTCATTTTCACCCATTTAGCTCCAGATTAGCCAAACTCAGCCTTTTGACCCTTAACTACACCCAATTAAGCCTGCCCGTCAAGCTAGCTTAGTGTGTTTTGTGGTACATATTTTGTTGATCAAGTTTGGTTTGTATTGGATCGTTTTGGAGTTGGTAGAAAAAGAGAAGGAAGGAGGATGTGTTGAAATTGAAAAAAAAATTGAAAAGAAAAAAAAAAGAGAAAAACGTGAAAGAAAAGAAAAAAAAGTGAAAGAAAAGAAAAAAGAAGGACAGTGTGAAAAAGAATGAAAGAGGAAGTTTGTCTGTTGACGGTTTTACTCCTATGCTTTACTTATATCCTATGAGGAGTATGTTTTGGTTGAGTGAGTTGTTTGTGCCAAAATAAAGGCACTTGTGCTTAGTTTTGAGATGGATTAAGAATCGGACGTTGATTAGTATGGTTACGTTAGGTAGCTAGCTTGGCTATTGCCTCACAATTCCATAAATGTCTTGCCTCTTCTTACCCATTGCCTCACTTTCCGATACTTTTGTAAGCCCTCGGCTGTGACAGGACCTTGTTTGGTTGGAATGTATGTACAGTAGCTAGAATTGTCTATCATTTTAGTTGCAAGCATGTTTATGTAGGTCATAGTTTAAGTGGGCGACTATATTTCTCTCTCTCTTACATTTATATGCTTACCCTTTTCTTCATAAGAGAAGAGTGACCCGTGAGAGTCCATTATCAAAGGTCTTACAAGGTCAACAGTTCAGTTTTATTATAAACATCTTACAACTCGTTTGCATTTGACAGTTTTTGCTATAAGTATTAGTTTGCCGCATTAAATTAGTTTAGGTGGACGATTTAAAGCTAACTCTGAGCTTTCTTTTTCCGTTCCATTAGTTTTGCATATAATTTGCTTGGGGACAATCAAACGTTTGGTTTGGGGAAGTTTGATGCGTGCATTTTATATAGACTTTTTGTAACATATTTGCACGCATCTTTATGCAGATTTAGTAGTGTTTAGCTACAAATGTCCCCCGAATTGTCTACTTTCGTTTCTCTTGTCTTATTTGCAGGAATGGACCAAAGAGGAGCATAATCAAGCTTAATACATGTTTATATGCATGAATTTAGGAGATGAGTAGAGTCGGAGTTAGGAGACTACTTTTTTGAGATGCGCAAAGGAGTAAGATAGCTAGGCGAGCAAATGAAGAACTTCAAATTACTAGTACCTACTTTGAAGAGCCATATATCGAGTTCTGCAACATATTTTCTGGTGATTCTAATTGGAAATGAAAGCTTGTACTCTTAGCTTTCCAACGCCACCGGAAACGCTCTATTTTCCTAAGTAACGAAGAAATGGCAGCCGTTTGAAGTGCAGTGCGCAAAGCTGGAATTATGCGCTGGAAACCACTCGATCGAGTAGAATAGTGTTCGATCGAGTAGTTTAAGTCCTCGATCGAATAGCCTATTTAAGATAGTGTTAGATCGAGTAGATTTTCTACTCGATAAAGAGGTTTTTGCTAGGACTCGATCGAGTAGTTCTAAATTCCTCGATCGTGTACTTTTCTATATGACGCAAGATTTTAGTATCCCGTCATTGTATTTTTAGAAAATAAATATCTCCCCTATATAAGGAGAGACAAAATTAGGTTTAAGACTCTCTCTCTCTATTTTGATTTCCCTCTCTACTTTGAATACTCTTCTCTTCTCTTAGAACCCTAACTTGGATTTGGCTACTTGTAATCGGTATTATTGCTCTTTTCTTAATCTAAATCTTAATCTTTTCTTAATCTTAATCTTTTATTTCTCTTTATTATTTTCTCCCCTTTAATCTTCAATTATTATCATTAATTTCTCTTTATCTATTGTTATCATGCTTAATCTTTATTGCTTATGTAAGGTTGTTGCTTGTTCAATGATAATGCGTAGCTACATCTTCCCTTGCTAAGACATAAGGGAGCTATGATTTTAAGGGAATCGTGAAATGAGTAATTACGTTTAATGTGAATTTGATCTACGTTGTTAATCGCTACATTTAACTATTCTTGTCTAATTGAGTCGATGCAATTAGTTAATAAACCGCGGTACACCTTGACCTAGATCGGAAGATTGGAAGGGGTAAGACCTGTAGCGAACTTTAGGACAATTTAGTGAGGGCAGAAGCTAAGCTATTAGTGTCTTAGGGCGAATTGAGACCGGAAGGAGATATTCATTGCTCCGTAGATTAAACTTGCATTACCTGAGACCTTAGACTATATTACTTGAGAATCATGGTGAACCGACTGTCTCGGCTGCTTTCTCTTAATTACTCTCTACTCATTTGCTCTCTTTCTTTCTTTTGACCTTATTTTATTTTATTTTTAGGGGAAAACCCGAAGGCCTTACTGCATTAATCTAGAATAAAAACAAACGACATTGTTCGCAGTCGGTGGTAAAGTATCCAACCACACAAATCTACCAACTACTCTAGGCAAAAGATGAGCTAAAGAGTGCGCTACACTATTGTTTGCACGACTCGTATGCGACCAAATAATAGAAGAAAAAGAAATACATAAAAGTAAAATATCATGTAACACAAGAGAAAAGATGATCCGTCCCGTGTCCTTCTTTAACCTCTCGATGACTGGTAGGCAATCGCTTTCCACCACAATCTTTGTATGTCCTCGCCTCGCAGCTTCACTGATCCCTTCCACGATAGCAACCGCCTCCGCCATTTGTGAGTCTCATTGTTGTTCTTGTACCTGCAAAACAACCCATAAAACCGCACCCCTCTCGTCCCTACACACAATTCCAAAGCTAATACCCTCACCCTCCGTAATCCCTGCGTCCACATTTATTTTCACATACTCCGGTTGAGGTGCCACCCACGTCTTTCCTCCTTCCTTCTCCACTCTACCCGACCCCTCACCTTCCAGCCTTTCCCGAACAAATCCTCCACCTTCCATCTCATCCATGACATCCTTTACCCGACGAATAACCCCCATCATGTCAACCTCCCTCATATCAAACACCACCTTATTGCGGTGTTCCCATATAGCCCAACACCCCACCATAAATAAAGCATGCTCATGATGACCTAAGTCCCGCCACCTAACCTCCACCCAATCTCTAGTACCTCCTCCTTCCCTGCCCTCCTCACCTAGCCCAATTCCCTCCCACACAGCCTCAGCACAAGCACATTCACGGAAAAGATGAAGACTCGACTCGTTATAATTATTGCATAAAGAACAAAAAGATGACTCACCTCGGACTCGAGAAGCGATATTCGCTCTTGTTGCTAAAGCCTCGCTGCAAAGTTGCCAAAAGAAAAGCTTCACACGGGGCCATACCGGGACTTTCCATAACCTGTTCCAGAGCCACCTTTCCCGCTCCCAATTCGAAACACCTCCCACTTCCAACTCCTCACGGCCCCCAGCAAGACGTCAATAGGCAGACCAAACCGAATAAATCCCATTCCTCTCCTCTTTCCAGTACCACGAGTCAGTCGGCTTAAACGAGCTAAGACGAATGTTCCTAACTCGGTCACACTCAAACGGAAGCAAGACCGTGCTTAGCATCTCCTCATTCCACCCTCCACCCTCCACCTCCATGAGATCAGCCACCATCATCCCTTCCCTACCCGGAGCCCGAGGAGAGACAATGAAGCCGGTCTGTGTCTCGGGCAGGAACGCATCCTCCCAAACTCGAGTGAACAAGCCATCCCCAATTCATTTCCTCCACCCATGCTTCAATGTATCTCGCGCCTCGAGAATACCTCTCCACGTATACCTCGGGTTGTGGCCAAGTCTAGCAGACATAACATCGTCTGAAGGGTAGTATTTAGCATGCATAGTCCGCGCCTAAAGACCATTTGGTTCCGTCATCAACCGCCATACTTGTTTCCCTATGAGTGCCATGTTGAAAAGGTAAAAATCCTGAAAACCCATGGCTCCAAGTCTCTTCGATCGACATAGTTTACGCCATGAAATCCAGCTGATCCCCTTTTTGCCCTCGTCATGCCCCCACCAAAATTTCGATATCAAGGATCTAAGCTCCTCGCAAAAGTTGACAGGAATTTAAAAAATGCTCATAACATACGTAGGGAGTGAATTGTCCACGGCCTTTATAATAACTTCCCTACCCGCCCTACACAAGATTTTCCCTCGCCAACCATTTAACCGCTTACTCAACTTATCTCTTAGGATATCCGTGAGGACTTTTTTAGATCGACCCAGAATAGTCGGAAGCCCTAAATACCTCTCTTGCTCGTCAACCTCCACTACCCCCAATCTCGTAGCCAGATTATTCCTCTTTTGTAGGGGCACTCCTTTGCTAAAGGAAATAGTCATCTTTTCGAGGCTAACCAGCTGCCCCGAGGCTTGTTCATACCGGTTTAGAATGCCCTTGACCGCATCCGCTTCCTCTTCCCTAGCCCTAATAAAAAAGATACTATCATCTGCAAATAAAAGGTGCGATATAGAAGGAGCATTTGTAGCTATCCGGACCCCATGTAAGCTTCCCATCTCGACCGCCGTTCTCATGGAGCTCGATAATACCTCGGCACAAAGGATGAATAGGTAAGGGGAGAGGGGGTCCTCTTGTCGCAGCCCCCGTGTTGGCCGGAACTCCTTTGTAGGCACCCCATTGATGAGAACCGAGAAAGCCACCAAACTGACACAAGCCATAACCCGCGCAACCCAATTCCTATCGAAACCCATAGCGATCAAAACTCTCCTATGAAACGACCATTCAACTCGGTCATAAGCTTTTGCCATATCGAGTTTTAGAGCCATTAGCCCCTCTGTGCTACGTAGATTCTTCATATATTGGAAAACTTCAAAAGCTATCATGACATTATCCGAAATGGCCCTACCTGGTGTGAAAGCACTTTGGTTCTTTGAGACAATATCTCCAAGGAAAGTCTTCAGACGGTTTGGAAGTAATTTAGAAACCAATTTGTACGCCACATTATAGAGACTAATCGGTCTAAACTCACAAATTTTATCAGGAGCTTTCTTCTTAGGAATAAGCACAATATTTGTTTTGTTCAGCTCAGCAGGCGATCTCTCCCCACGCAGAATATCTAAGACTGTCTCAGTCATAATCAGCCCTATAGTACCCCAATACGTTTGATAAAATAACCCATTCATTCCATCCGGACCCGGTGCCTTGAGAGGATGCATTTAATTTAACGCGTCGAGCACTTCTTCTTCGCTGTATTCCCGCCTAAGAGTGTCATTCATCTCATATGTGACTCGGTTACGAACCCCTTCCAAGATGTCCTCCTCGACAGTGGGAATCTCCGTCGTGAACAGGTGCTGGAACTAACTATTTGCTACACGACCCACCGCAACATCCCCATGCCTCACAACTCCCTCATCATCAATCAATTTAGCAATGTAATTTTTCCTCTTTCGTTCCCTAGCTCTTGTATGGAAAAATTTATTATTCTTGTCCCCGTCCTTTAGCATAAACACCCTCGAACGTTGCCTCCAGTATAGCTCCCCTTGCCGTCGTAATTTAACGATCTCAGCCACCAATTTAAGTCTCATATGAACGTTCTCCGCTATTCTGCCCAAAGAGTCCAACCGGCTTAATTGCCTCTGTCTAGCCGTAATTCCACGACTAATTTTATTGATATTCGTACCCTTCCACTTACGCAACTCACTCGCGCACTCCTCCAAAATATCCACCAAATTCCCCCTTCCTCACTCAACCCCTCTCTCTACGGCCTTAGCACATCCTTCTTCCCTGGCCCAAATTTTCTCGAACTTAAACCCACGACCCCC
This sequence comes from Silene latifolia, assembly GCF_048544455.1. Lineage (NCBI taxonomy): Eukaryota > Viridiplantae > Streptophyta > Magnoliopsida > Caryophyllales > Caryophyllaceae > Silene > Silene latifolia. The sequence continues at coordinate 110,224,746 of NC_133538.1, forward strand.
ATTCACCCCTTCCTCCCTATTATTTAAGACAAGCTTGATCGGCGCATGATCGGACCATTCTCCGTTGAGGTAAAAAATGCGTGCATATGGAAACATGTCCGTCCATGTAGATGAACACAATGCTCTATCGAGCATACACTGCCTGTTAGCATCTCCAACTTGACCATTATCCCACAAGAAATTGTACCATTCCCAAGGAGGATCACGCAAGCCACATTCGTCAACAGCTGCACGAAAATTGTTCATTTGCCATTGGGGTCTGCTACCTCCCTCATCTCCATTGAGAACAGTATTTCATTAAAATCTCTGATGCAAACCCAAGGTAAATTGGATTGCCTAGTAAGCAGACGAAGAAGCTCCCATGAAATATGGCGATCAGCTAAAACATGCCATCCGTAAAAACCCGTAATTCTCCACTCCCCTTCTGCGCTCTTAACTTTGAAATCCATATGATGATTGGATGCAGACATAAAAGTACAGTCGATCTCTTTTTTCCATAACATTGCTAAACCTCCCGACCTTCCAACACTATCCACCTCGATACCTTAAAAATCATCAAACCTCTCCCTAATCCTCCTCAGCTTACGACCACTCAATTTAGTTTCGCATAAAAACAGAATGGCCGGGGCCTCTCTCCGGATCAGAGCCCGAAGAGCCAAGACCGTGTCGGGGTGGCCCAAGCCCCGACAGTTGATGCTTAGGATATCCATTGGGCCCGGTGGGGTTGACCACCTTCAACCTCCGCCTAAGGTATAATGACGCCCCCGTCTAAAGATTATTTCACCCGCTTCTGCCCACCATCCACGTTGTGCTCCTCCCTCCTCCTCTTCAGAACATCACTCTTTCCCGCAGCCTTGTCCCCAATACTAATCACACCTCCCTCCCTTACTGGTCTCTCCCACCGTGTCCAGCATTTCTTCCCACCCTTAGCCTCCTCCCTCGGCCCCATACCAGTCCCCATCAGGCCCTCATTCCCACTCCCTTTCTCCCTCATTACCCCCTCCTCTACGCTCAACTCCTCCATCACACACTCCCTTTCTCGTTCCTCTATCATCTTTTATAATTTGCTCATCATTTCCCACACCTTGCTCCTGCTCATTCCTAACATCCACGGGTATCACTTCCCCTCCTTGCCTCTCCTCTACCCTCAAAAACCCGATGTTCTCCTCCCCCTATCACCATTACTCTTTCCCATAGTCCCTTGATCTTTCTTCTTCGAACGAAAATCCAAGGCAATTCTCTCAAGTTTTGCAATCATATTTGTAATCATCTCTTCAGAATCTTTCATGCTAGCCTCATCGAAACTCGCTCTGAGGTCTCTTTCTACCTTTCCCGTGCCCTCCTTTACAGTTTTCACAACTTTCCATGGCGAGGCTCATAGCCAATCCCCAAATTGAAGGTCTTCCTCCTCATATGAACCGTTCTCACAGTCCTTCACCCCATGACCAATCAAGCCACACCCATAGCAGTAAGTCAGAAGTCTTTTGTATTTGACACTAAAATTAATGGTACGGCCATCTCGAACTTTAATGGGAATCACAGCCTTCAATGGTACTCGAATATCATATAGAACTCGCACCCTAATAGCCCTATCAAGCTCAGGGTTAGGGCCATGCTCGAACCTCATAAACGTCCCCAAACAATTCCCCAGACGTTGAGCATTCAACTAACTTGTACGCCCTGCAATGGAAAGGTCGTATATCCGCGTCCATATGGGAAAGAAATAAAGAGAAGCATCAGAAATCTTACCCGATTGATTCGGCACATCAAAACACCACATGAATTTATTGAAATGCCACGGCTGCCTCTCAACCACCTTTGCCCTATCCCGTTCTGCGCCAAATCGAATGATAAGATTTTTCTCCTTCGAGTCGATAACATTCCCTATAATAGGTTTCGACGGATTCCAGAGCTTGATCATTGTGTCTATGGCTGCCTTTACGTTAATTGCCCTCGTCGCCCACAACTTTCCAATAAGAAGAATTTTTTCCGCATTAGCATCCGGATCTTCACCCTCCTCCCATTCGAATAGACCCTCCTTCGACCCCATAGGTTCTTTCCCGTCCCGATGATGGCCCTGTGATCCGTTCTCCATTATCACCTGCAAACGAAAACAAAAACAAGACAAAAAACAAACTCGCGAACCCAATTCACGATCAAAAACCGTGAGCAAAGCCTCGAGAAAGAGGAGAAAAAATGAAGAATATTAGCCTCTAGCTTTAGTATTTAGTCCTATTAGTCTAGTTCAAAACTACAAACAAACTCCCCCCTAATCCTACATAATGTTAATAGCCGTAAATATGTAAATAAATGGTATATATGTAAGTTAGTGAATAAAAGTACTTAATAGTTAATTAGTTTTTCCAGTCTCTCCGTGGGATCGACCCTACTTATCCTTTACTACGTTATTATTTTTGAGGTTAAGATAAGTTTATAATTATTAATTTGTATACGCTTAACGACACGTATCAAATTTTGACGCCGTTGTCGGAGAGATTGGTGTTAGAATTAGTTTTCTACGTAGTTGTATATGTTGACACTAACTTATACTCGTATTAATTTATGATTTTTGGTTGGATTCTCTTAGGTAAAAATTCTGAGTTGACGACATGTTTCCTAACAATTCTTTTTGCTTGTTGTTTGCTTATTTGGTTTCTTCTTATGTTTGAGGCTAGTTAACCTTACCTTCCGTAGCAATCGTACATTTTGCTTCAGATTTAAGATTTTCTCTAGATTTTGGTCGGGTGGAATTTTCAGTGACAACATGTTTCTCTTACAATTTTTGCATGCTGTTTGCTTTCTTGATCCATCCTATTCTTGAATCTGGCTATAGTAATATCTTCATCAAATGAGACATGTTCGAGTAATTATCTTTGTATGTATATTTTGTTGTCGTCTGTAATTGAGATTTGTTGAATCTTTTAACTTCATATATGTATATCATCTCTAACGAAATATGGAAATATAAATTTTAGCCTGCTTGGCATTTTGGGTTTACTTCAGTTCAACGCATATGCTGCTGGGTTGAGGGAGTTGATGTTGATTTCTGGCATTTGGAAGTAATACTTATTTACGATATGCTCCCACCACTTTTGAGGTAACAATAAAAGAGCTAAGAGTCAGCTAGATATGGGATTACCTATTAAGTTTCATAGTTTGATAAGAGTATGCCCGAGTTGATGATGAGAGTGCACAGGAACTTGGGCAAGAGAGAAAAACAAATATTGGGTCGTGTAACGTTTTTTTTACGAAGCTTGTAGCCTAGCTAACTATTGGTCTTCTAGTTTTACGTTTGCTTGATCTTAATATCATAAAATGGAAGAGCATTGAACTGGTAAAACATTTGGGCATGAGGGTCAATAGTAATATAATGATATGAATAAGTTTGTGGCAAACCTTGAACAATAGGAATGAGTGCCTTTTACACAAATTATTGAAGATTCTCAATGAGTAAGAATGCTAATGGAACACTTATGGTGGTAAAACTGTGATGTGAGAAATAGAGATGACGTTTCTCATTTGAGGTTTAGTTGGTATAAATTGACTAGACTCCTCCACCTTTCTTTAGGGTGATGTTATGGTTTATAATAAGTGTGTGGGAGTGAGTGTTTGAAGCTGAGACATCAATAAGCTGACACTTGAGGTAATATAAGGAGCTTCACATATATTTGTGAATTGAATTTTTGAAGTTGTACTTACTGGGTATAATTGATGGAAAAATAAGGAGTATTGTCTGAAATTTAGCAGCTGAGAGTGTGAGATCTTATTGTTGGCTTAACTGGTTTGGAGTTGAGTTTTTGGAAGATAGAGATGTTTTTAGCATATTGAAAGGAGCTGACTGATTTGTGAGGATATTATAAGTATGTGGAGCCACGACATTAAACTAAGCGCTTCTTGGGAGGCAACTCAAGCTTAATTATTTTTTGCTTTCATGTGTGTTTAATTTTTATATGCTTTATAAGTTACTTAGTCGAGTCGGCTTAAGTGCCTCCCTGAGTTTCGCTACCTTTGTAGGGGGATGTTAATAGTGTCGGTAGCAACAAAAAAAAATTATTAGAAAATATAAAAATACGAAAAGAGATATTATTACTATTGTTGGATTTTCTGGGTAATTTGCTTGTTTTCTGTTTCACTTGTCTTGGTCAAGTGTTTTATTTTGCAGGGATCTAGATACATATATGGCTGTTGGGACGCTGCGAGTTGATAAAGTAGGCACTTCTGCCGTGCTAAACGCCATGGATAGAAGTTGATCATCCCTACTTGGAGGCTGGAGGCTGACACAAACTACGGGGCATCTTCCTTACCGGTTTGTACTCCTACTGCTGCTACTGAGAGCTTAGTTGGCTGACCAGGACAGAACATTATCATAACCAAATATGGAGCATCTTGCTGTGAATGCTTCACATGAATCCGCTAAGTTTTTCTTCCCTCTTATTTTTATTATATGCTGAACATCGAGGGAGATGTCGAGTTTAAGTGTGGGGGAGAGGCAAGGCCTAAAAACTGGGTTTACTTTAAAAAATTGCTCGAGTTGTGGTTTTTGTGTGCTGAAATTAGAGTCTGGCGGGTTGCCATGTATATTTTTGTTGCACTTTCAGGTGGTTAAATTTTTGGATATGTCCATTTTTAGGGGAGGTGCTGTCAAATTTTTTTCAAAAATTGGTATTTGACAAGTAAAAAAGACCTTGTTTTTATTGGACTAACTAGACTAGCGAGTCGACGACAAACTCTAATCTAACAATTTTTGAAAAATACTAACTTAAAACGGATTTCACTAATATTAGTGATACCCGTCGTTGTGAGTACCAAAAATAATATTTATAATTCCTATTAAAACTAACCTAGGCTAGTGGTAACAGGGTCGAACCACAAGGAGGCGAATGTAATTATTAATTGTCTAATTCTAGTCTAAGGTAACGAATGTGGGGGTTGAATTGATTTGGTCTATAGCTAAAGGCAAAAAATATAATAAAATAAATAGACGGATAAAACAAATATTAAAAAGGGGTAAAAGGATGGTCGGTTCACTATAGTTTCGGCGGCAGCAAACTAGGTAGGTCTAAAACAATCACGTGAGACGGGAAAATAAGAGGTCCTCTCGGTCCACTCTCACAGGTAGCATCTTTCGATCTCGCTACAGGTCCCTAATATCACTAATACTAACTTTCGTCCTGAAAAGTGACTAAAAATCTAAACGATACCTATCTTTCGATCTCAGCAAAGTTTAGTCATTTTAATTGGTAGTCTAATAACCTTCCCTATCTTTCGATCTAATGGGTCAGTCATATACTAAGCATTCAACTAGTCGCATGCATTCGATTCGTCAAATATAGAAATTAAAACAATTAAAACGTAATAAAGTTCACGAGGTCAGTCGATCGACCGGGTAGGGTGGTTGATCGACCAACACGCGATTAGGGCTCCCTAATTCTAATGCCGCCTACACTATAATTCCCCTACATTCTAGCACAATTAATTTAGCTACTCATACTAGGGATGATAACAACAATTAAATTGACTAAATAATCTACTGAATTCATGCTTAAACTGATTAAATGAACGATTAACATAAAACAATAAATTGGCTTCAGGAGATCTAACTTAGCAATTCTATACTACGAATGAAAACTAAAAAACGAAATATCAGAACAGAAGAATACCGCGTATAGGAGTTGTAGAGGAAAGATCAAACCCGATTGCAAAAGTAAACTTTATTGATGAAAGAATAAACTAAAACTAATCTATTGAATTGTATGTATAGAACTTGATGAATAAAACTGGATGCCAAAACTGAAAACTAAAGCTACGTTATATAGGAATATAACGTCACACTTATTCCTAAACCTAAGAATACATTGGGCTTTCTAATTCTCGATTTTTTATTTTGCGTCAGACCCGTTGTTCAGTCGATCGACCATAAGCATCAGTCGATCGACCAACTTGCGCTGTACAGGAGCTTCTGTATGTCGTGCTCTGGTCGATAGACCATGTAGGTCAGTCGATCGACCAAGGGTGCTGTACAGAATTGCATTCTGTCGATTCCTGCAGCGCACACCGATCTTAAAACAGCTGTCATTTCTTCGTTACTTGGTCAAATCAGGCGTTCTACGCGGCGTTGGAAAGCTAAGAGGATACGATTTCACCTCCAATTGGAATCACTCGATTATCTGCTTTAGAACTCGAGATATAGCCATCTGAAGCAGCCTGCAATGTCGAGAAGCATTCTGACAGTCTATAGACCATGTAGGTCAGTCTATAGACCACTGTAGCTGGTAGTTCGCTTCTAAACTCTCACAAATATGTCTTTCAGGCCTTAAAATGCACACCAAGTTCTCTTCCCGAGTCTCTACTCCATGTCAAATGCAATGCTAAACACTTAGGGACGGATTTGGCTCATTTTCCGCTGAAATCTTCATATTTCTGCAATATCACACAAAAAGGAAGAAATACACGAAACAAGGGAAATAGTAGCATAAACTGCTCAATTGAGCTCTGAAATGCGTGTGAAATGAGGTGCAAAACATCATATATTAGACACGCATCAAACTTCCCCAAACCAAACCCTTGCTTGTCCCTAAGCAAGAACTAGACTCGATTCTAAAAGCTAATGGAACGAGTTCAATCTCAGAGCGAAATGCAACTATAAAGCCTAAACCAATTTAATGCAACAACTAACAATCAGTTAGCAATATGAATCATGCAAACGAGTTATGAAGTCGTTAAAAGCTGTTGAACCGTCAACTATAGAGACTTATCTTTATGGACTCTCGCGGGTCGCTCAAATCACTCAATGAATACGGGTGAGTATATGTTAAAGATAGAAAGAAGTAATATTGTAATGACTCTCACCTAACTACGACCTATAAGAACATGCCTGCAGTCTAATATGAAAATGATCTCTACAACCGTACATATGCATTCCAACCAAACAGATGACCATGACACATGCCGAGGTAAATATGGATATGTGAGGTAATGGGTAAGAAGAGGCAAAACATTTATGGGAAAGTTGAGGTACAGGTGATCAAGCTAGTACCAAAACGGAACCATATGGCAACATCCTTCTTCTTTCTCATAATCAAACGAAACGGTGCTATAGCAAGCACAAAACTCACAATCTCCAGTATAAAAGTAATCAATTAACTCCCCATAAGATACTAATGCAACATGGGAGCAAAAATCGCCATAAGATAGGGATTTTGAATTTATGCGAATTGATTTCTTCTTTTCTTTCGAACCTCAGTCGATCGACCAGAATTGGCAGTCGATCGACTGCCTTGAACAGTACAAAACTCTTTTTTTTTTTTTTTTCTTTCAAACCTTTTCTTTATTTTCCTTCTCATCATTTCACCAATCACTTAATTGAGCATATAACCAAATAGCATTAAGCACATTCCCAAGAACACCATTACTAGCTCGGATAAGGTAGGCTAATTTTAGTATGTAGTTCATGGGATAAAAAGGCTAATTTGGCTAATGAGGGGCTTATGGGTAAAATGAGAAAAGGGGTCCTCTTCCACATGTGTCAACAAACCACAAACCGAATGCATACAGGTATTAAGCAGATTAAGTTCATATTTATGCAAATTAATGTAACATGTCTCATAAGGAGTAACTACTCACATTCCTAAATGAACTGGTCATGGATGACACCAGTTATAAGCTCTAAATCTCAGAATATGATGTAGTTTGCCAAAATTCTAAGTCAAGTTATCAAGTTCAGCAAGATATTAACGAAAACTCGTAGACTATGCAAATGATTTTACTAATAACATGTCAATTAGCAAGGCTTAGGCAAAACAGATGCAAATGCAATGTCATCATTGAAATACTACCGTTCCGACTCGACCTATATGCTAAAATAAACGTGCATTTTATTGAAATTTTTGAAATTTTTCAATTTTTTTGAATTTTGTATATATGGATGAAATGAAATAAACAATGCAAGACAAAAATATAAACGTGAAACATAAATGCAATAAAACTTATGCAAATGCGACGCAAAACCCTTCCCCAAACCAAATCACACAATGTCCCCATTGTGCAAAATCATGTAATGAAATAAAAGAGAAACGGGAATTTGCGAGAAAATAAGTAAACAAGACATAAAGTGAAGACAAGGAGACTCACAAGACTTTAAGCGCAGCAAAAAGGAAACCTCCCCAAACCAGCATGAGCTAGGTGGTTTCTGTAGCTAGCAGTGCTACCAATAAGTACCTGAAAGACAAACAATACCACGCATAAAACCGAGAAAACAATATTGAAGCGGTAATTATGTGCAAAGTTACGAAAATGGAAGAAATCAGAAATGAGTCGGGAAATAAAATAGAGTAGAAAACTCCCTCAATCTGCAAAACGACCCAAAGACAAAGGGGAAAGGTCGTGAACAGTATAACAACACAAGCGATGGTCGATCGACCATAGGCGGCGATCGATCGACCAAAGTGAACAGAACAAACTCCCGAGATGCGCAACTCGATCGATCGACCATGGAAGGCGATCGATCGGGGAAAATCTAACTTTCTGATTTCTTCGAATTAGCTCAATAAGATGAGCTAATATGGTCTTGTAACCTGCAAATGCACATAATAACGCGCCCAAAAATTGCGCAAAACCCAAAGTATCCGACTAAAGTATAGCTAATTATTAGAGCACACAAAAACAAATAAATCTAAATATTCCAAAACCAAATTAAACGAAATGTTTCAAACTCCGGGTTGCCTCCCGGTAGCGCTAGATTCGACGGTCCCAGCTCGACCCATTTTTCGATCATCAAAAAGCACAAATCACGGCCCACTACTAGGCTTCGATCAACGCAGTGGCTTCAAAGAATCAAATCTAATCCCGGCCTCGACAACAAGGCAACGGAAGAACAACAACGTCTCGCAAAGATCCTGGATCCCAATCTTTCACCTCGCGCACAACTTCTTCTTCTTCTTAGACGGCATATCCTTATCGGGACCTCCTCATGGATCATATATCCGGCAAAGCGCGACTTCAAACTGGGAACACCCAACTCACCTCCGGGGTCTTTGAACTTGCCAAGACCTGTAGAAAGAGAAACAAAGCAATGTTCCTCCAATTTGTTCCCAAACTGGGACGGAGGCGTCAATTCTACAGCAGCAAATGGTTCAACAGAAGGAGTAAGAAGGTATACATAATCGACTAAAGGAGTGGAATTACCTCTTATCGGATAGGAGTGGTCTTCATTTACCTTCTCATCGTCATCCGGAATAGGCGTTGGTGACGATTTAACAATTTCCAAGGCTGCAGGGGTCGATCGAACAGCGTCACTACTCGATCGAGTAGTTTTCTCCTCCAGCATAACTGGTCGATCGACCACTGGTTCCAGTCGATCGACCGTTCTTCCTTCTGCAATGTCATTCGTTTGACCACATAAATCTACTTGATCGAATTCTTCATGTGGCACAGCATTGAAGTCTTCAATTGACGCCTCATCTTCCTCCAAATCATCATTCTCCGAGTCATACATATCATCATTTTGCTCGGCAGCTACTTGAGCCAAGAGAAGCTCAAGTCTTTTGAAAGAATCTTCTCTCTGTTCAGCGACTTCTTGCATTTGGAGTTTAAGCATCTCCACCATAGACTTCATTTCCTCACTTTCTTCAGAAGGAAGAGGGTCTTGCTGAGGCGGTGCAAAGGAATATGAAGGCTCTTGGAAGCCTTGCTGATAGTACGGATGTGGTGGCGTATAATGATCTTGTTTATATTGCCAGTAAGCATCGACTTGGTCCATATCTGCTCGACACATAACAGAATCATGCCCTAACCGCCACATCTCCCACAAATCTCCACCTGCTGCTCCCAAGAATGGAACATGAGTGGACTCTCCTGAAGTACTGCAAATAAACAACACTAAAGAAGAAGATAAGAACTGCCTCAAGGTACTCAGTCTTCCCTTGAGGCGAAAAACAGACTAAAATAAAGACAACCAAAAATTAGAACAATTGCCTCCCCGGCAACGGCGCCAAAATTTGATACCCGTCGTTGTGAGTACCAAAAATAATATTTATAATTCCTATTAAAACTAACCTAGGCTAGTGGTAACAGGGTCGAACCACAAGGAGGCGAATGTAATTATTAATTGTCTAATTCTAGTCTAAGGTAACGAATGTGGGGGTTGAATTGATTTGGTCTATAGCTAAAGGCAAAAAACATAATAAACTAAATAGACGGATAAAACAAATATTAACAAGGGGTGCAACGATGGTCGGTTCACTATAGTTTCGGCGGCAGCAAACTAGGTAGGTCTAAAACAATCACGTGAGATGGGAAAATAAGAAGTTCTCTCGGTCCACTCTCACAGGTAGCATCTTTCGATCTCGCTACAGGTCCCTAATATCACTAATACTAACTTTCGTCCTGAAAAGTGACTAAAAATCTAAACGATACCTATCTTTCGATCTCAGCAAAGTTTAGTCATTTTAATTGGTAGTCTAATAACCTTCCCTATCTTTCGATCTAATGGGTCAGTCATATACTAAGCATTCAACTAGTCGCATGCATTCGATTCGTCAAATATAGCAATTAAAACAATTAAAACGTAATAAAGCTCACGAGGTCAGTCGATCGACCGGGTAGGGTGGTCGATCGACCAACACGCGATTAGGGCTCCCTAATTCTAATGCCGCCTACACTATAATTCCCCTACATTCTAGCACAATTAATTTAGCTACTCATACTAGGGATGACAACAACAATTAAATTGACTAAATAATCTACTGAATTCATGCTTAAACTGATTAAATGAACGATTAACATAAAACAATAAATTGGCTTCAGGAGATCTAAGTTAGCAATTCTATACTACGAATGAAAACTAAAAAACGAAATATCAGAACAGAAGAATACCGCGTATAAGAATTGTAGAGGAAAGATCAAACCCGATTGCAAAATTAAACTTTATTGATGAAAGAATAAACTAAAACTAATCTATTGAATTGTATGTATAGAACTTGATGAATAAAACTGGATGCCAAAACTGAAACCTAAAGCTACGTTATATAGGAATATAACGTCACACTTATTCCTAAACCTAAGAATACATTGGGGTTTCTAATTCTTGATTTTTTATTTTGCGTCAGACCCGTTGTTCAGTCGATCGACCATAAGCATCAGCTGATCTACCAACTTGCGCTGTACATGAGCTTCTGTATGTCGTGCTCTGGTCGATCGACCATGTAGGTCAGTCGATCGACCAAGGGTGCTTTGTCATGCACTGTGCGTTCATGTCGATTCCTACAAATACGCACCGATCTTAAAATAGCTGCCATTTCTTCGTTACTTGGTCAAATCAGACGTTCTACACGGCGTTGGAAAGCTAAGAGGATAAGCTTTCACATCCAATTGGAATCACTCGATTATCCTCTCTAGAACTCGAGATATAGCCATCTGAAGCAGCCTGCAATGTCGAGAAGCATTCTGACAGTCTATAGACCATGTAGGTCAGTCTATAGACCACTGTAGCTGGTAGTTCGCTTCTAAACTCTCACAAATATGTCTTTCAGGCCTTGAAATGTGCACCAAGTTCGCTTCCCGAGTCTTTACTCCATGTCAAATGCAATGCTAAACACTTAGGGACGGATTTGGCTCATTTTCCGCTGAAATCTTCATATTTCTGCAATATCACCCAAAAAGGAAGAAATACATGAAACAAGGGAAATAATAGCATAAACTACTCAATTGAGCTCTGAAATGCGTGTGAAATGAGGTGCAAAACATCATATATTAGACACGCATCAATTAGTAGTAATATAAAATATTTTGAAGTCGTGTATACATGAGTTCTTCCTCCATTTTGAACTTGGATTGATTAATTAAGTGACATACATATTTTAAGTCTCCTTTAGATTAGAATTATAAAGCACTTACTTTGGATACCTTTATTACACTTTTAGTTGACTCTAGAGTGTGGGAGCGTAAGCCGGTCTTATTAACCAATTTACTTTCATAGGTGACTCTCACTTTAAGTTCTTGACCTCAATTCTATCCGGTGCCCGAGTGATTAGACCCTTAGGGGAATCCAATCAATGTACTGGGAGAATGCCTAATGACTTGTCTGGATGGGCGAGATCCATTGGTCGAAAGCTCGCTAAAAGGGACACTGGATATATCCACGGGTATGGAATGCGGAAGGTGGAGATGGTGAAAGAAAGAAAAAAAAAAGGAAAAAAAAATTGAAAAAAGAAAAAAGGTCAAAACAGAAAACAGAAACAGAAGAAAAAAAATAGAAAAAAAAATGAGAAGAAAATGAAGGAAAGAAAAAACGTGGATTGTGATTGTGGGTGTGTTATGGTCGTAAGTTAATTGAGGTATAACGGATACACTTGAATACTCGGGAGGACGATCCTCGTACAATGTACAGAAAGTAAATCCCCTTTCCCTAGGACCTTAAATTGCCGACACCCTCCTCTATGAGTCAATACACTTGCACATGCGCACGAAGACAGTTGGACCGAGTGTATTGCTAACGCATTTATTTATCATTATAATTTAGAAGCGGTTTAAAATATTTATGTTGGCTAATTAGTTGGTTGTATAGTTTGAAGTGGAGGGAAATTTTGATATATGTTACTTTCTAATCTAACTACAAATATGTTTTCCGTTGACTCACTAACTTAAATAAATTGATTTCTAAAAATGTTTTAGTTTGTCGTCGACACACTTGTTTGGTTAAGTCTAAAATCTTTGAGGTTGGTAAATTTACTTATAGCTCATGTTTTGTCATTGTCGAGGACGACAACAAGCTAAGTGTGGGGGAATTTAATAGGACGATATTTGCCCATATTTATACCCTTTATCTATATATTTTTACGGCCGTCTTTCGAATTATTTGAGCAATATATTATATATTCGTTAGTTTCAGGATTTAATTACCGATATTATTATATTAAATGTAAATAGGCTAACTTAGTGTAATTTGGTATATCAGATTACAAGACGAAAGAGAATGGACCGAATAACGCGCTTAATGAATCAGTCGTACATAGTGGCACGAGTAAATTGTACAATGGGCCAAGTACGTAAAAAAAAAAGTTAGAAGAATTAAGCCAATACTCACGTGGACTTGGAGTCAAACCAACAAGCCAACAAACAACAAGTTCTGGAAAAGAAGCAGAGGGAAGCTACTGGAAGCACGAAATTATCATAACGATGGAAACTCCATCTCGAATTCGATCTCTTCTCGTATTTCGCGCACAAAACATATATCATATCTCGCAAAATTCAATCCCTTATAATCCCAACTAAAGCTATAAATACTCATGTCCTCCGTAAGACGGAAGACCTGAATACCCATACATAATTTATAGATATATTGAGCGATATAGAGTGACGATTTGAGACCTAATTGGGTCGTGAGAGCAGTAGGAAACCGTACTTGGGCGGAGTCTTAGTACGCGGTCGAGTAAGGGCGAATTTGAGGCGGTTCCTGAGGCGCGACATCTGAAGTTCCGACTACAAGTTCCGGGCAGAAATTAAGTTCTCTCTACCTCTCTTGTATTCAATTTATGGTTTATTCTTGTTGATTAATTTTAGTATTGGAAACCGTTGGTTGTTTATTTTTAATCTTTCAGTTATTTGTATCCGAAATTTTACTCGTATCAAATTGAAATTTGCAATTTCAGTTTATAATTTGTTATCTTAATATGGCCTGAGATTGTTAACTATGCTAATTGTGTGATTCTGGCTTAGTTCGAGTCGCATAATCCGAGTAGCATCTAGTTTAGATTAATCTCTGCGAATTGGGGTTGGTTTAAGTTAGGAGTAAAATTTGGTCAGTTAATCTTTAGGTAGTGACGACATTGAAGGGATTAATTGGGTTAAAGACGTCTTCTTGGTTCGATAATGCTTCTAATCTGGTCTTTAGTAGGGTGCGACAAACTTACATTGGTTGGTTAGTTTAGAACTGATCTAGGCTTTGTTCAGGCCAGTCTTAATCTAAGAGAAGATAGGGAGTTCGTGTTATCATGAATTCCGCAGTTAATCTATAAATAAACTCGAGATTTAACGGTAACAATAATCCGTTGACAAACTAGAATTCCCAGTAGAATATGTGCTTAGTGGGGTATTTAAATTCGCGTCTAGATTTAGTAGTTAGTCCTATTAGTCTAGTTCAAAACTACAAACAAACTCCCCCCTAATCGTACATAATGTTAATAGCCGTAAATATGTAAATAAATGGTATATATGTAAGTTAGTGAATAAAAGTACTTAATAGTTAATTAGTTTTTCCAGTCTCTCCGTGGGATCGAACCTACTTATCCTTTACTACGTTGTTATTTTTGTGGTTAAGATAGGTTTATAAATTATTAATTTGTATACGCTTAACGACACGTATCAATTTTATCGCTTGTGTTTTTTTCCATCTTTTTCTTAAAAAACTATTAAAAAATGAAAACAAGTATTCTTATGTTCTGGGAGGCAGAGACGGGTTGTGGCAAGATTTAGATCTGAAAAATCTAATCAAGTCTTGAAATCAGGTTTCAAAAACCGGTTCAGTTAACTGGTTTTCGGATCCAGTTTTGAAAGAGAAAAAAATCCAGATACCCGGTTTGAAACCGGGTCGGTTCCGGTTTACAAAAATGAAGGTTTTTTAAAACCTGCTTCCGAACCAGTTTGCAAATCTGGTTCCGGTACCCGGTTTTGCTCAACCCTACCAAATACCCAATGACACGGTATTAAGGTTGTTACCACATAACATATCCTACAAAACATATAATAGAAAAAAGAGAAAATCTAAATTTGTGAAAAATAAAGGATGAGCCCTTGTGTTGACCCACGGCTCGCGCCTCTATGGGCTTCTCACCGGCTACATCGCCAAAAACGGCCTCAAGCAACCAACACAACTCATTCTTCTATAAATACACCCTCTTGTTTACCATTTTAGGGCACGCGAGAGTCCGCCCCTTCTTTTCTCCCATTAAATTCGCGACTCGACTTTCCTAAGTCAAAATCGACACGTGTTTTAGACCTACCAATCAAAAATACGAGCCTTACACACTATGCTTGGTACCGTCATCGTGTATTAAAAAAACTTGACCGATCATTTCGACCAACTACACTCAATCAACACAAAAAGGAACACTCTTTCTTACAAATTGGTTTTCAAACCGAGTTTTTCAACTCAAGAGTATTACAGTTTGTCGATTCTTGCTAGCAATGGAACATGTAAGTATGAGGGTGTTACAAACTCATTTACTTCATGTTTTTATTTTATTTTTATGACTTTATAAACATGAATGATGCATAACACGATTCAAAACATAGAAAAATCGAGCCAAAACCGGATTTTAGCTTAAGACAGAGGCTTCTTGTGTCGCCTTCTTACTTGCGCCCTTATGGGCTTTTCAAATCAAAGTCAAAACGTGTTTGAGTTCATCATTTCCTCAACATTTTTTCTTTTATTTTCTTGCTTTTCTTTTACGGTTTTTACCATTTTAATGTCATTTCCATATGACAAATCTTTGATCATTGCCAAAACCATCCTTGGTTATTTATACCATGGCGGTTTTATCCCGTGTGACGATGATATTTATGGTTAATCACGAATTAACGGGTATTTAAACACCCTTTTCCCTTATTTATCAGTTTTCTCATTTGTTTACGTTTACAAGCATTTTTAGTCATATCCATCATCATCCTTGGTTTATACGTACCATGTCGGTCTAATCCGAGTACGATGACAAATGTTGACAAATTACGAAGCAATGAATTAATATAATTAGTTCATAACAAGCAGTTTATTTTCTTTTCTTTTAATTTTCTTATCTTGGCCATGTCGTATGTCGCCCTTGGTAACATGAATACCATGTCGATTTAACTCGAGTACGATGATGAAACGGCTAAGCATACACATTTCACACTTTATTCATAAACTATTCATGCCAAGCTTGCAAATCCAAACTCGATACGGAATATTACTAACATGATAGTAATTATTCCGAGTCTTGTAAACAATATTTAAAAACCTTTTCAATAAAAGCGGTTTTAACAAACTTTTAAACATCCAAAAGACGCCCCTTGTACCGCCCAGTGGCTCGCGCCCGAAGAGGCCATCAGTCTTCATATTTTGCAAACCAGGGCAGAGCCTCTTGCATCCCCAATAGGTTTACGCCCTTACTTTGCACTTGTCTAGAACGTTCCCGATTACGGTTAACCCGAATGCGTCGCGGATCAGATTGACGAGTTTACATCTTACACTTTGTCATTTAAGCACCTTTTTTAAACAAATGAATCGTTTTAAGCACCATAACCTAAAACTTCGTAAATGGATGTTTAATTTCCATTTCCCATGCAAATCAATCTTAATTCCAACTCGACATCAATTCCTTGATAATTGGATAAACAAACCGACTTAGTAAATTTTCACATGATAGGTTAAAACTAATGGATGCACATTCATGAATTTAACCTATTTTATCAACTTTTGCACTTGACAAGCACAATCGATCAGTTATTGGGTGTTTGATTAAAGATCTTACCAATACATACCCTCACGCCTTACTGCGGACATCGCCACCCGCACGCCAATCTATGGACATAAAGGCGGTCTGAAAAGCCACGTTTGGTGACGTAAAAATGCTTTCGACCGTATCGCTTTAGATCGGATGGTTTCCGATTGTTGAAGGTCTTGAGATGATGCAAAGATATTCGGAGTCACCACCGAGTAATTGTGGTGTGCTTGGACACCGTTCAAGATCCACTTTATACCTTCGTCAAACAAAGCATGAAGCGGTGCTTGAGATAGATAATAAAGATAAGGACTCGCCCCTCTTTAGCATTCTATGTCTAGAATGATTCTCGTTGCCATGGATAAGGCCATCCACTATCCAAAGGTTATGAGTAAGGGGTGAGGGTACGTATTGGGAAGCTCTTTAATCGGACACCTAATCCTGCCCGCGTTAGCATTCTCTACTGATCGATCGTGGTTGCTAGTGCAAAAGTTGATAAAACAAGTTAAATGGATGAATGCGCATCCAAAGATTTTAACCTAACATGTGAAAGTTTGCTAAGTCGGTTGTTTATGCAAGTATCAAGTAATTGATGTCAAGTGGGATTTAAGTTGAGTTGCATGGAAAAGCGAAAATTAAACATCCATTTACAAAGTTAGGTTATGGCGCTTAACATGATCCGTTTGTTCGAAAAAGTGTGTTTGAAGATGTTAAAGTATAAAATATAACTCGTCAATGTAATCCGTATAGATTCGGGTTATCTGTAATCGGGATCGTCCTAGACAAGGGCTGAAATGGGCGAACCAGAATAGTGCCAGGCAGCCCATTGGGGCGCGAGCCTGTAGGCGATGTAATGGACTCTGCCCAGGTTCGAAAAGTGAAAGACAAGAGATGTCTTGGGGCGCGAGCCAGCAGGCGGCCTAAGGAGCCTCTCCTGGTTGTTTTAAAGGTTGTAAAGACCGCTTTAAAAGGTTATTAAAGAATGCTTTCATTGAAAAAGGTGGTTAAAACCGCTTTTGTGTTAATGTTTTGAACGTGGTTTACATGGCTTGGAATGATTACTATTGTGTTAGTAATAATCCGCGTCGGGTTTGGATTTGCAAGCTTGACAAGAATAGTTTACAAATAAAAGTATATAAGATTTATGCTTAACCGTTTTATCACCGTACTCGAGTTAAATCGACATGGTGTATATGTAAGCCAAGATGACATATGATATGGTCAAGATAAAGGCGAAAATGAAATAAAAGTGAAAGAAAAATGTTTGATATGAACTAATTATGTTAAGTTCATTTTTTGTAATTAGTCAATATTTGTCATCGTACTCGGATTAAACCGGCATGGTATAAAGAACGAAGGATGATTATGAATATGACTAAAATGATTGCTAGTGTAAATAAATAAAGAAAAATGATGAATGAAAGAAAGGGTGTTTAATTACTCATTAATTTGTAATTAACAAACAAATATCGTCGAAACTCGAATTTAACCGATTTGTATAATTAACCAATGATGATTTTCAGAAGTGGTTAAAAATTATTTGTTAGAAAATAAAATAAAATGATAAAAATCGTAAAAGAAAAGAAGAGAAAAAAAGAAGGAAAAAAGGAATAAAAAGAAAAGATGAAGAAATGAATGAGGGCAAACACGGCTGGACTAAGGCCTGAGAGGGCATAGCTCCCCTGCTACACAAGTAGTCTCTGTCTCAGACCAAAATCCGATTTTGGCTCATTTCTCCTATTTTTGGATCGTGTTATTCCTATTTATAATATTATAAAAACAATAAGTACATGAAATAAGTGGGATATTTACACCCTCACACTTACATGTTATGATGTTTGTGAGGTAGATGACTATTGAATCGGTTTTCTCGTTATGCGACTACTCGGTAAAGAGCCTTAAAAAGGATTTTGTTTTGAAAAGATGTTGAAAAAGTATGTTTGATTTGGTCAAATTGGTCAGGTAAATGCAACGGCGAAGGTACCAAACAAAATGTGTAAGGCTTGTGTTTTCGATCGGTAGGCAAAAAACCTGTCGATTTTTGACTTCGGAAGTCGGGTCCAGAATTTAGACAGAGAAATGAGGGGGCGGCCTCTCGCTTGAGTGAAAATGGGCTGTGTTGAAGCATATTTATAAACGATTGTGAGGTGTTAGGTCCGTTGAATTTGCTTCGAGGTCAAGTTTGGACATGGCCTTTATTCTAACCAATCTTTTGATTGTTTTTAGTGGTTGTGATTTGTGGTGTTTACCACCATGTCATGTAATATTGTTGTGGGATGGTATTTAGGTGTTATTTGGGGGAGGTTTTTTTGTGTTTGACTCGGGTTTGATTTGTGTTGAGCCGCGATTTGAATTTTGAGTCGGTTTTGGGCCCTAAATCAGTTTTAACTTGAAATTGTGTTATTTAATGCAAATGACACTATTAAACCATTTATGGCATTATTTTGTCATGTTCGAGGCTCGGGGTAACTCAGGTTGACTCGGTTTGCGGGTTTCTGAGTCGGTTTTGGGCCAAGAGTCGGTTTTAACTCTAAATAGTGTTGTTTTAAAGCAAATGAAGTTAGAAAACAACTTTTCAATTTTTTTTTATCCGAGTAATGCATTATACCATCTCGTGCATAGCCAATACACGCACGCATATCAAAACACGTTGTAGTCCGATCATCATCAGGTGTTTTTTGGAAGGTGCAGATATTGGGTATCTACTGAGCACCCACTTTGACTGAGGCTTGGATATGGCAAAAGTCAAAGTATAGCCCCCAGGTCAATCTAAGATTACAACCTTGAGACTATTGCGACGTCGAGGCGATTCAAAAGGGTTTGAGCCAAGAACCTGCCGTCGGGAAGGGCGATGCCGAGACGACTTAGGGGTCAGAGTCAAGGACCTGTCGTCGGGAACAATTTAGAGTTTTTCGACTACCGATGCGGTCATTTAAAGTCTATTATATTACGTACAAAGGCTCGCCAGCCATTAGACGAGATCATATCTTGGATACCTCCTGGAGGATGCACAGTAGAGACTTGATCACCGAAGGGTTAGACTAGTTAATATAAGGGTGTCGCTAGAGGGGTATGGATCTCTGAAAGGATTAAGGTTGAATGATTTCTAAGAACCGCAATGAATAGCATCAAATGGATCTAGACTAAAGAATCTAGGCAATAGGTTGATATCTAATAACCTCGGGAGTCTAAAGGATAAGAATTTGAGTCTTTAAGAAATTTCCTAATGGCTCAATGTGTGGCAACCCTGAGGGACAAAACTAAGGAGTTTAAATTATAGGTTGATGTTGGATATGCTTAAGGAGTCTCGAGATATTTCTCTAAAAAGGTTCAAAAGAGAATAAGAAATCTGAGGAAAGACTAAGGAGTCTAAGGGGATATAAAGTGTATGGGCTAAAAAACCTAAGGAGTAAACTGTCTAACCAATGGTTTCTTTCGGTTCTAGGTTGGGGATAAACATCCTTCAGGCTGAATCGACTCAGGGTGGTGACTTCTTCCTTGTCTTGACATCGAGATATTTGGCTAAGGAGCCACGAACTCAATCTTCTCCGCGGGGAATGAATTATCTTAGCAAGGCTCTCTGGATAACCATTTAGGGAGAGCGCAGCTTCGGGATCAAGAATCATGTTGTGAGGGTATTTGAAAGACCTGTGTGACTTCCACTTGAAAATATGCATTCGCTCGGGAGTTACAAACTGGTCAGGACTCACTAGGGTCATCAGTTGCTGCTCGTCGGAGGGTAGAGTATAACAAGTAATTGACGCGGTTCAAGCCATTTTTCTTGGGTACCGGACTTCATGGGTCGGCGTTTGCTGGGAAGAACTTAGCGCCTAGATGGAGTGAGTTTTGCTTTTCATGATTGCCTGTATGGTTAGTGACCCTACATATTCGCAGCCTCATAGACAACCATATAAGCACGTAAGCATATAAGTAAGTAAGCATATAAGCACATAAGCATGTAAGCAATAAGCACGTAATGTCTCACATGAGGGGAGATAGATGTTTTGAAAGTTCGAAAGCTTCAAATTGTTAAGGATTAGAATTTGTTGCTCGTAAATCCATAATTTAATAGGTTCGAAATGTGTGAGTGTCATGACATAGACTCATACAGACGCAGACTGACAGACTGATTAAACTGACGCGAAAGCGATTCAATCTCTGGTTCGACACGACACGGGGATGACTCTAACAGACTTTGCCTAAGTATGTGTAACCCCTAGCCAAAATGGGTGACAACACATATCAGGTCACAGAGGTAGAAGGTCTGCTCGGATGAGGAATTGCAAAAGCACGAATCATATCTTCTTCGGATATCTTCGCCGTCGTTTGCTTAAATGAGATCCCTTTTTTGAGGGATGATGATTCGGAGAGCGAAACCAAGATCTTGACTTCGTCTGAACCGAGCACTAGGCTACGGGTGGTTTATTTTGGAATTTAGTTGAGAACCTAAGGATGTTTAAGGATGAAGGACGAGTAACATCTCAGAAGAGAAGCTCTTAGAGTAAAAAGATGGCAATTTGGCGAAAAGAAGATTGGGCGACGCCTTCGAGAAGGAGCCCTCTAGTAAAGAGGTGTAAGATTAAGTTTGGAGCTAGGTGGCTGAACTTGAGGTTGAAAAGGTTTTTGTGAGGGATTGAAAAATATGATTAAAAGTGATGGAGCGGAGGTAATGGTTACAGAGGATTGGAATTGGAATTGGAAAGTTGTAAAATGGGTGTGTTTTTGAAAGGGGTGCATTTGTGAAAAGGGTGCGGTTGTGTCCTTGTAATAGGACTGCCTACGTATTCACATGACGTCATATCAAACAAGATCGCAGTTCTTGCTGTGTGTGAAAAATGGATTGTAAATTGAAGGTTTGTGGGGGTGTGATTGTGTCCTTGTATTAGGACTGCCTACGTATTCGCGTGTTGCAAAATCAAACCAGATCGTAGTTCTTATCGTGTGTGAAAAATGGATTGTAAATTGAAGGTGTGTGGGAGTGTGATCATGTCCTTGTATTAGGACTGCCTACGTATTCCCGTGCTGCGAAATCAAACCAGATCGTACTTCTTGATGTGTGTGAAAAATGGATTGTAAATTGAATGTGTGTGGAGGTGTTGTTGTGTCCTTGTATTAGAACTGCCTACGTATTCGCGTGCTGAGAAATCAAACCAGATCGTAGTTCCTGCATGTGTGCCTAAGCTAGTTGTTAGGGTCTTAAAGTGTGAGGGTGACGACAGTATATCGCGTTTGGTGTCTCGAAAAATTGATTTAAGAGAATTCCCCTCGATTTTGAGTCGAAGAGGTATAATTTGTGAAAATGTTCCTTGTCATGTGATGTTGGAGATGTGTCCTCAACAATAGTGCGATCACATTATTAAAACTCATGATAAGAATACACAAAGGGATGATTCATTTTTATACGTCAACTGATCAACATTAATCGGTAATGATTGGTTGATTAGAGTTTGACATTACTGTCGTTTGACGGTGGTGATCAGTTGATCCCTTAAGGTCACACCTAAAGGACAATTCCCTTAATAGATGAAATTAATTAATGATATGATGATACAGATTAATTAATTCTTTAAAATTGAACAATCTACATATGTGAGTAAGAATATGAATCTTATTGTAATTCGATTAAATGAGATTCGTTTTCGTAATTAAGATGTTAAATTACTAAAATTTTGTTTTATGAAAAAATTAAATTAAGAATGAACGGTTAATTATAATTGCAATATGTTGTAGATTATATTAACATGGACCATTTTATTTACTTGTAATTGTGAATTACTAGTCAATTGTTGTATATAATTGAATTAATATATGTAATGATATTTAATTGTTAAATATGAATTAATAATATTAATAACATGTTACATGTTATATGTCACACATTATATGACAAAATGACAATTGACAAAAATAAAATGGATTCCATTTTATAAGGGCCACCAGTTTTTTAGAGGGTATAAGGGTGAAATGGTTAAATTGTTTTTAATTGTTGAAAACACAATGATTACTATTTAGCCTATACTACACCCTAATGCATTTTGAGAAGAACAACTCTAAAAAGATAAGAAGCATGTATTGGCTCTCTTGCCACTCCTCCTCCAACCGGTTTTCCCCCCTCTTACAAGAATAAGAATTGTTCTTATTCTATTTTCATTCTTACACAATTTGATTTTTACTCACTTCTCTCACTTTTCTTCTTCTGTCTAAAATAAGTTTTAGAAAAATATTGTTCAAAAATTATATATTTAGATTACTAAAGGTAGTAATAGAAATAATAATAAGATTAATTTTAAGGTCTCTAATTATATATCTAGTTAATGTATTAATTAGAATTAAGGGGTTGTCTTGGTGCAATTGAGAGGAGTTTCTCACACTATTAAGACAAGGAGGATCATCCTTTTATTTTGAGCTCAAGAACAAGTAAGAAAGGTGTTCTTACTTGTGCCCTTAAAACCGTTTTGAATATTGTAAGAAACATTTTCTTTACTTATCTATTTATATATTGTTATGCATGCATAAGATCAACATCTATTTTAATGAGTAGTTTAGATCTAAAATTAAAGAGTTTAATTAGAGGGTATAGTATCCTTTCAAGTGGTATCAAGAGCTTTGGTTGTTGCACGCATAATCGGCTTAGTTTTTCCGACTAAATTAAAACTTGAAATTTGTGATTTATATGATTAAGCCACGAAATTATTTTACATGTCTTATATTCTGGTCCTAAAATGAATTTAGGTCATTTTGATGATTTATGATATTTTTTAGCTCATTTAATGATTTTTAGTAATTTTATTACATTTTATTGATTAAAATGGTGTTTAAAATGCTAAAAATAGTTAAACTTTGTTTCTCACATTGAAAATTTTATATGACCTCACATGAATATTTTGCTTATTGTATGTAAAATTTCATATTAATGTGATGAATATTGCATGATTTGTAAATTTTATGAGATAAAAATGGAAAAAATGGAGGTAAAATGGTTAAAATTAGTTACATTTCGAAACAGGCCATGAAATTTTAATATGTTGTCACATGCACATTTTACTCACTGTGTGTAAAATTTTAGGTGAACTTGATTCATTTTGCATGATTTATGAATTTTTAGTGTAAAAATGACATAAATAGTGACTATTTTAGCAAAATAGCTAAAACGAATTACATGGCATAAGAAAATTATTTTCAGTTGCATTTTTATCCCACATATCATATCTAAAGTTGGAACATTGACTAAATTAATTTTCATATGCTTTAGATGTTTTATTTGGTAAAACCGATAAATGGCTACTATATTTTTCTCGGAATAAATTCGAAAATTTTAGCCTTTATTTTTGACATTATGAGTGTCATGGAATTATTCCAAAATGTTTAAAAAATTTAAAATTCAAATTATGAAATCATTGTAATTTAATTTGGATTTATTTCATAAAAGGTTATGATTTTAAGGTAAAAAATGAGCATAAATGTTAAATCAAGTTGAATTATTGTCAAAAATTGAGTGATGACTAATTTTTGAGTCCTAAGGTGTTGAGATAACTAACTTGGACTAAAATTAGATTTTAGAATTATTTTTTGTAATTTTAATAAGTTAAAATTGCGAATATCCATAAAACCGGTTTATAAAATATAAGTTTAAATAGGGCGATTTGGCACATAAATTGGCATGTTAGATACATATTATATTGCTGCATATTTCTTTGATGAGTGTCATAGTTTATTTATATAATTTTTGAATTATGTAATTTTATCTTAGTATGGCCTTAGTTTTAATCTATATTGCCCGTAATGTAAGGGAATATTGATTCGGTTGTAATTTATTGTGATCTTCTATCAATTTTATTTTATTTCATTAGATTTTATTTTACAAATGTATAATAGGAAGTGCCATGTACATTTTATTATTTAATTATTTGTAATCCCGGAGTTTCCTATAGTCGGTGCCATTCGGAAAGAAGTTTCAATCGAGACGGTGTCTTTCCTTAGGAGGCGTGTCACTTGACGTTCAAGGGACCAATGGAGTTGGTTTCCGAATTTTTAATAGAATATAAGATTTTCTATTTTAGGAAGGCAATACTAGAAAATTGATTTATTACTTTGCATTTTTCTTTATATGTTACATGCATTGCCAAATCGCCATTACATCACATGCATTTTTATATATATATCGTTTTTCGACCGTGTCGATTATAATTAATGTAGTTCACTAATATACTTCACATAAAAGGTGATAGATAATAAATCGACAAGATCTCTCACATATTTAAAATTGAAATTAGCCTTTCCAAATAGTAGGACCCATGAATCCCTTTGACATTAGGGGTGGATTCCGTTTCCAGGAGCACTTTCATTTTTAATCGGGTAAGTGGGGTAATAACAAGTTATTACACGCGAAATTTGGTTTGTCTCAACGGGACATGAAGACTAGTCTTATGTTCCGAGGCTAGAGATGAATTTAACGTAATTTCATCGACCGAGAGTTCTAATTGTAGAATCGGTTAAAGAGTTAACCCACCGAGTCATATTAGTGAGGGATGTATCGGTTTCCCGTGCCCAAGTTAATATGGATTTGGATCTCGGAATCGTATATATAATTGGGTGGAGGTCATTATATAAATGCTAAAACATGCTAATATGTTTTTATAGATTAACGATGAATGTTTCTTTTCCCACTATTTTGTTGTTTTATGTTGTTCTTTATCATTTATTCTACTAATATACGATGTCAATTCGATTGTAACACGAGTCTCAATTAAACCACTATTACTAACGACATATAGAATCTCTTTCTAAATCCTCAAATGAATCGTATCATAGGTAATGGACTAGCTCAATAGGAATCGTTCTATCCCATAGAACTCAATAGGAATAGTCTTATGTAAATATAAGATTTGTAACACCCCGTATTTTATTAAGTTGGATAAAATTCTTTTAATTGCTATTTTGAATTTAATTACATCATTTAAAGATTTATATATATATGCTTAGCTAATTAATTAATTTCATCATAATTCGATACGTTAATTTTAATAATCATTAATAAGTTTATTTAAAGTTAGTTCGAGTTTATTGAAGTTAGTTCGAGTTTATTTATTTAATAACTTCCGTTTCTTTACGAGTCCTTATGAAAGTTGTTTTAAGTGAACCCGAGATGGATTTTGGGAACAAAACCGTCCAATTAGCTATTTTGAGCTTATTTCACTAAATTAGCAATTTTTATTAATATCCGTTAGTTTTGTAAAAATCGCTAATAATTCCGATTCAAGCTGATATTGTATTATTTACGTTAACTAGCTGAGTTTATTTTATTTTCACTCATTAAATTTATTTATTATTGATTCCGTTTTATTACTGAAACTTTTACTTAAACCGGTTAAATTTAACTCGAAACGGTTTTAATAACTATCGAAGTTTCTTAACGATGAAGAAACGTACGTATAATAAATAGCAGGCAGGCAAGCTGCTCCCCCACTTCCACGTCTCTTTCTTCTTCTCGTTTCGTCTTTCTTCATATTTTTTTTCCCTGTTTCAGTTTTTGGATCTTCAAAATCGATATCGTCACTCCGTTTGTCATCCGTTTTCAACTATTTTTGTTCCATAACGCTCCTTTCGTCGTTCTCGTCAATCCGTTGTAAGTAAAATTCATTTTCGTCATGTATTTTTACAAACCCATTTATATTTTCAGCTTTATTTATTATAAGACGGTTGTATGTACTAAAATAGACGGTCTGGTAGAAGATTAAAAAGGTAACGATAACGGATTACTCGATATTACTTGTAAAATATGTTTATTTCGAATCTTTGGTTAGTTAGTCTGTTTTATAATTGAGACGGTGTATAATTATATATAGGGATCCTTATGGATGTTAATTAGTCAGTTGTATAGTTGAGACGGTGTATACTGATATGTGGAGATGATTGAGACGGTGTATACTGACCTCTAGGGATCATTTGGGATGCTAGCTAGTAAGTGGTATATTTAAGACGGTGTATGCTGACATGTATGGATTGTTTTGGGTGATAATTGGTGTGTTTTATAGTTGAGACGGTGTATACTGACATGTAGGGATTGTTTTGGACTAATTTGGACTCGTGTTGGGCGATTTTTGTAGTCTTTAGGGTCTGTTTTGAGTTGCTTTATACTTGTGGATTTCCGCTCTAAAACCGTTTTAAATGCTTGACTTAGTTGGCTCACCTAGACTCATTTTTAGGCGCGAGAATGGAGTCTTAAGGGGACGATTGGTACTGTTTTGGGCGGGGACGAGAGCCGTCATCGTGGGTTTTCACTTTGCATTTGAGGACTGGAGTTTGGGTCGAACTTAGGCATCTTTTGGGTTCTGTTTTGGACTGATTTTTGGGTCAGGTTATGAAGTAGGGTGAAGGGTGGCTATGGGTAGTCGGGTGGTGGTCGTGTCGGACTCCCAGTGAACTAGCTGTGGCCTGGCCGTGGCCTAGCTAAGTCACGAGTTTGAGGCCATGTGTAGTTGGTGGTTAGGCCGAGTTTGAGGTTGTCATAATAACTTTTGAGCCGTGTCCATAAATTGTTTTGACGCTAGTTTGGTTTATTTAAAATATAATTAAATTAATTTCCGTCTCATATTTTATATAAAGATAATTCGTTAATATCGTCCTTTCACATAATTATTTTAGGTGGCTCATATGTGGTTGAAGATGAAGAGTAATTTTGGGTTTTAGAAGCTTTCTCAAGTTATTACTTGTCTCTTTGCTAGCGTAAGGTAACTATTCCGAGTTACTCGACGAATTAATGTCACATTAGTAGTTAATGTTGTGCCTGTTGTTTATTAAGTGTTTAGGTGATTGATAATGTGTTACTTTCGTTTTTCACATGATAGAAATTAGAAATAGCATGAGAATTATATTGTGATAAATTTTATGATTTGGGCCAAAGTAGGCAAAGACTCTGAGCTGGGCCAGATTGACCGAACGAGTTTGGTCAAACTAGGTTCAAACCGGTCAGCCTCGATTTGACCGATGACCCGTCGCGGGACTCGGGTCGAGGGTTTGTCTTTAAGGTAAGATTGGTTATTATTGGAGGTTTTATGTTATGCCTTGATATTTGTAATTATCATTTCACATGTTGGTTGTTGGATGCTTTGGATGCCTTATGCTTGAGTCTTGTTTGCCTTTAGCCATTGTAGTTTATTCTCATGGACTATGATATTGATGGTTAGCTATAATTTGGTTATTGATGACATTGAGGATATGGTTGGATTGTCTGCTGAATAGACATTTATATAGCCTTTCACATGATAGAATGTTAGCATTTATATTGGTAAGTTGGACTCTTTGCCCCTCTTATGGTTAATTGGGTATCCTACTTGTCTTGTGTGGTGTGGGCTAAAGTATTCAAGCTGGGACTAGCTGGGACTAGGTCCTAGGTGAGTATTTCGGCCTTCATCATAGATAGGTCATTATAGTCTTTGACGAGTGTATGTTCACTGCTTAATAGCCTCTGTGTTCCTGACTTGGTGGGTTTATATCCAAGTTGGGGCATGACCTCGTTACTTATTTTGAGAGTAAGTGGTCAGCTTAAGTACTAGCCAACCCTTTGGTGGACTCCTTAGGGTACTCACATGGTTTTATAAAATTGTGGGTCTTGGGTGCGGTGGTGTATATCCGCATGTCTAGGTCTCAAGTGATTTAGTACTAGGGTTGTGTTGTGTCTTGGCCATGTTTTGATAGAACCTCTGAGCCAAGATACTGGTTCGATTACCTTCCCTACCTCGTGGTATAGACTCGAGTTACAGAGTGACTATTGACGGTGCTAAGAACTTATGCCTGTCTTTAATATATTGCCCTTTCTTGTTTGATGATTCTATGAATCATAGAAGGTGAGATGCAAGCCGGCTATGGTTGATAGAGTTTGGATTCCTGGATGTTATGTGATTCACATGATAGTGTAGTATGAGTCGGTCTTGTATTCACATGCTAGGACTATGTGGTGTTATATTGTTGTTCACATGATAAGCACGATTGTCTAGCATCTATATGCTAAGGCATTGTGTTATTCATATTCATATTCTTATGTTTACATGTTATATTAATTATGACATTTCGTGGCTGGGAGAACTCGGAGTTACTCCCCACTGACTGTGGCTTTCGTATTTGTATAAAATGCGAATGACAGGTAGGTGATGCATAGATGGGGTACATGGACGAGCTAGCGAGCAAAGTAACCTTGGGACCTAGATTGGCTTTATTTTATTGTGACCCTTAAACACTTTTTATGTCACATACATTTTAGGGACATATGTCTCCCTCTTTACATTTAGTTGTATAATTTGCTATTCGCGACTTTAGCGATGGTTATGTTATGAAACTTCTAGTTAGACCTTGTATGTTTGACACCTTCCAATTTGGATATCTTTATAACAGGTTATGGTTTTAAAAATTACTGGTTTTTACCCAAATGAACCTATTACAAACATATCCATGCAGTTTTTATTTAGGAATTACGTGTTTACTTTTCCGCAATAAATGAGGGTGTCACAGTTGGTATCAGAGCATATTTGCTCCCGACGCACGTTTGTGCACCCCAATATAAATAACTTGACCTTAAAATAATAAACATGAGAGATGGGTAAGATGGGTAGACTTAGGACCTTATGTTGTAGTCTCTTTGTGTTTGCTCTTTGTTAGGTACTAACCTGTTTGTTGATTGTCATTTAATAATTGTTGCGTTCTTGGATCAATGACCGTGAGCTTATCTATAGCTAATGGAGTTATTACCCTTATTATAAAAAAAATTTGAACTAAAGGTTTTGAAAATATTTTAATGTTTTTCACTGGTTTTAACGTCAATTAGTGTAAAAGCTTGTTATTGGAGACGTCTGATAATTAGTTTTATCATTTGTTGGTGTAAAATTGTATTTTTATGTCTTTGAATTGGAATATTGATGTTCTTGAGTGATCGCCAAGAGTATCTCCGTTCCATTGAAAGGACACTTATATTTTACGAAGATCAAGATTTAGTGCCTATTGCTGAGGATTGAAGATTTGTTCAACCTTTGAAGAATGCTTCTACTTCCTTGAAGATGTTTCTCGTTCTTTTTGTATCTCGCCTTATTCTTAATCTCTTGGTGCTTATCCTCCTTCTAAACTCCCTTCTGTTCTACTTTAAAAGCTAAGCTTGTACTCCTAACTTGTCTTTTGTTCCTTGCTTATCCTCCCTTAACGCCATATGATAGTACTCTTTCTTGTGAGGAATGTTGACCTGGGTTAGAAAATTCGACTTTTGGGGAGATTGTTTGTGTCTGACCCTTAACCCTGGCTTTGAGAAGTCGTGACGTTAGAAAGACTTAGGTAAGGTGATGAGACATACTTAGTGATTCTTATACCTAGTTCCTTGACAAAGTAAGTATAATCGATTGGTGGATTCTTTGTGTTAGGAATGAGTTGCCTATGTGATTAAAGTTATAGAACTTGGCTTTGTTGTTTATGTTTGCGATTTGAAAGCTTAGTAGGTTGAGCGTCGTCGCCTTAGGAGTAAACATGAGAAAAGTTTAGAATTTGAATTTGGAAGAAAACCCATTTTTAGATGTTAACAATCCCGTATAGTTTGGGAATGTGATTTGGTGTTAGTTGTTCCTTGAGAACTTTGTTGAGAAGTCTTTGTCAATTCATTCTTTGGTTTTTAAAACATTGAGGTTGTGTCGAGTGCTTGAGATAAAGAGATGCTTTTATACTTGAGTGGTAGATTTGATTTAGGGAAATCCTAATATGTGATAAGATAGGTGGAAGAAGTATCTAACCGATTTATCACCCCTTAAGCGAGCGTTTATTTTACCTTGACCCTTGTTTGGGATTTGGTCGTTTTGTCATGAAGGTACAATACCCTAATAGACGTGACCTTGTTAGAGAGAACCTTAAGTTTTAGGAAGCGTATGGATTAAGCCTTAAAATCCTCTTTCATACCTTTAATCGTTTTCCTCCCTTTCGTTCATACCTTGGTTGGATTTGATTCTTAATTATAAAAGTTTACTCGTTATTTCCTTGTCTTGAATACCTCCCTAATTCTAATATCTCTTCTTTGGTTGTTAACTAATTATCTTTATTATTCGACTCTCTTAGTCTCACACCCTGACATGTTGCTTAAGTTTCCTTGTTGTCTAAATTCCCTTTCTCCTCGATCATAAGCGTTACCGTTCATACCTCCTTTCCTCGCTTCATCTTGCTCCTCTTTTAAGTTTGACATTCGTATCTTGTGAAACTCTATCTTTGACATCCTTGTAATTTTGACTTCAATTTCTACCCTATGAAATTCATTATAGCTCTCTTGTTGCTTAAGTTTGAGCTCTCTTAACATACTTTGTTTCTATGCTAACTAAGTTACTTTCCTTTTTGTACAACTTCTAAACTTTCAAGCTACCAGTTTCGATTCATTCTTGAAAGTCTATGTCACTTCTGCAAACCTAGCCTATTTTTAAAGATTTGAAAATGAAAATTTGATTTAATTCCATATTTGTTCCTTGAGTATAGACTTCTTTATCATGATTTTAATCGCTAAACCCGAGATTTCTTTAAATTTTATCCAATTTCTGTTAACTTTGATCTATTTATGACTTCTTTGTCAAAGTTTAATATTATATTTCCGGAATTTAACTCCCCTTTTAGTTTAAAGGTGAAACCTTTATTTCTATTTTGGCTTTTTGCAAAAGAAAATTTGAGTAGATTACCTTTTCTTTTGATTTTAACGTTGATCGGATGTTAGAACTCGTTATTAGAAACGTTTAATAACTTGTTCTACTCTTGTCGACGAGTGATTTTCGGTTTTAAATGTGTCTTTGACTTGGAAGGTTAGCGTTCTTGTGTGCACAACAAGAGCAATTTCGTTCCATGAATGAGACTTATACTTTTGAAAACTCTTCATTAATGTTTTCGAAAGTATTTTGATTTTTGATTTATACAAATGATTTGCCTTTGACCTTATCTTGGATTTGGAATTTGATGTTCTTGAATGCGCAACTAGAGCACTTCCGTTCCTTTGATGAGAATCGTTTAAATTTAAAATTTTATTTGAAACTTTTGAAAGAATTTTGATTCTTACGATAAGTGACCTTTTAAATGTTTTGGTTACCGATTCCAATTTCAGTTTTATTTTTATAACCTTTCATTTATACTTTCAAGTTTCGAGGACGAAACTTTTTAAAAGATGGGGTGATTGTAACACCCCGTATTTTATTAAGTTGGATAAAATTCTTTTAATTGCTATTTTGAATTTAATTACATCATTTAACGATTTATATATATATATGCTTAGCTAATTAATTAATTTCATCATAATTCGATACGTTAATTTTAATAATCATTAATAAGTTTATTTAAAGTTAGTTCGAGTTTATTGAAGTTAGTTCGAGTTTATATATTTAATAATTTCCGTTTCTTTACGAGTCCTTATGAAAGTTGTTTTAAGTGAACCCGAGATGGATTTTGGGAACAAAACCGTCCAATTAGCTATTTTGAGCTTATTTCACTAAATTAGCAATTTTTATTAATATCCGTTAGTTTTGTAAAAATCGCTAATAATTCCGATTCAAGCTGATATTGTATTATTTACGTTAACTAGCTGAGTTTATTTTATTTTCACTCATTAAATTTATTTATTATTGATTCCGTTTTATTACCAAACTCTTACTTAAACCGGTTAAATTTAACTCAAACGTTTTAATAACTATCGAAATTTCTTAACGATGAAGAAACGTACGTATAATAAATAGCGGCGAGCAAGTCGCTCCCCCACTTCCACGTCTCTTTCTTCTTCTCGTTTCTTCTTTCTTCATATTTTTTCCCTGTTTCGATTTTTTGGATCTTCAAAATCGATATCGTCACTCCGTTTGTCATCCGTTTTCAACTATTTTTGTTCCATAACGCTCCTTTCGTCGTTCTCGTCAATCCGTTGTAAGTAAAATTCATTTTCGTCATGTATTTTTACAAACCCATTTATATTTTCAGCTTTATTTATTATAAAACGGTTGTATGTACTAAAATAGACGGTCTGGTAGAAGATTAAAAAGGTAACGATAACGGACTACTCGATATTACTTGTAAAATATGTTTATTTCGAATGCTGGTTAGTCTGTTTTATAATTGAGACGGTGTATAATTATATATAGGGATCCTTATGGATGTTAATTAGTCAGTTGTATAGTTGAGACGGTGTATACTGATATGTGGAGATGATTGAGACGGTGTATATTGACCTCTAGGGATCATTTGGGATGCTAGTTAGTAAGTGGTATATTTAAGACGGTGTATCTTTGACATGTATGGATTGTTTTGGGTGATAATTGGTGTGTTTTATAGTTGAGACGGTGTATCTTGACATGTAGGGATTGTTTTGGACTAATTTGGACTCGTGTTTGGGGCGATTTTTGTAGTCTTTAGGGTCTGTTTTGAGTTGCTTTATACTTGTGGATTTCCGCTCTAAAACCGTTTTAAATGCCGACTTAGTTGGCTCGGCTAGGAGGACTGTTTTTAGGCGCGAGAATGTAGTCTTAAGGGGACGATTGGTACTGTTTTGGGCGGGACGAGAGCCGTCATCGTGGGTTTTCACTTTGCATTTGAGGACTGGAGTTTGGGTCGAACTTAGGCATCTTTTGGGTTCTGTTTTGGACTGATTTTTGGGTCAGGTTATGAAGTAGGGTGAAGGGTGGCTATGGGTAGTCGGGTGGTGGTCGTGTCGGACTCCCGGTGAACTAGGCGTGGCCCGGCCGTGGCCTAGCTAAGTCACGAGTTTGAGGCCATGTGTAGTTGGTGGTTAGGCCGAGTTTGAGGTTGTCATAATAACTTTTGAGCCGTGTCCATAAATTGTTTTGACGCTAGTTTGGTTTATTTAAAATATAATTAAATTAATTTCCGTCTCATATTTTATATAAAGATAATTCGTTAATATCGTCCTTTCACATAATTATTTTAGGTGGCTCATATGTGGTTGAAGATGAAGAGTAATTTTGGGTTTTAGAAGCTTTCTCAAGTTATTACTTGTCTCTTTGCTAGCGTAAGGTAACTATTCCGAGTTACTCGACGAATTAATGTCACATTAGTAGTTAATGTTGTGCTGGTTGTTTGTTAAGTGTTTAGGTGATTGATAATGTGTTACTTTCATTTTTCACATGATAGAAATTAGAAATAGCATGAGAATTATATTGTGATAAATTTTATGATTTGGGCCAAAGTAGGCAAAGACTCTGAGCTGGGCCAGATTGACCGAACGAGTTTGGTCAAACTAGGTTTAAACCGGTCAGCCTCGATTTGACCGATGACCCGTCGCGGGACTCGGGTCGAGGGTTTGTCTTTAAGGTAAGATTGGTTGTTATTGGAGGTTTTATGTTATGCCTTGATATTTGTAATTATCATTTCACATGTTGGTTGTTGGATGCTTTGGATGCCTTATGCTTGAGTCTTGTTTGCCTTTAGCCATTGTAGTTTATTCTCATGGACTATGATATTGATGGTTAGCTATAATTTGGTTATTGATGACATTGAGGATATGGTTGGATTGTCTCATTTGAATAGACATTTATATAGCCTTTCACATGATAGAATGCTAGCATTTATATTGGTAAGTTGGACTCTTTGCCCCTCTTATGGTTAATTGGGTATCCTACTTGTCTTGTGTGGTGTGGGCTAAAGTATTCAAGCTGGGACTAGCTGGGACTAGGTCCTAGGTGAGTATTTCGGCCTTCATCATAGATAGGTCATTATAGTCTTTGACGAGTGTATGTTCACTGCTTAATAGCCTCTGTGTTCCTGACTTGGTGGGTTTATATCCAAGTTGGGGCATGACCTCGTTACTTATTTTGAGAGTAAGTGGTCAGCTTAAGTACTAGCCAACCCTTTGGTGGACTCCTTAGGGTACTCACATGGTTTTATAAAATTGTGGGTCTTGGGTGCGGTGGTGTGTATCCGCATGTCTAGGTCTGCACAGATTTAGTACTAGGGTTGTGTTGTGTCTTGGCCATGTTTTGATAGAACCTCTGAGCCAAGATACCGGTTCGATTTCCTTCCCTACCTTGTGGTATAGACTCGAGTTACAGAGTGACTATTGACGGTGCTAAGAACTTATGCCTGTCTTTGATATATTGCCCTTTCTTGTTTGATGATTCTATGAATCATAGAAGGTGAGATGCAAGCCGGCTATGGTTGATAGAGTTTGGATTCCTGGATGTTATGTGATTCACATGATAGTGTAGTATGAGTCGGTCTAGTATTCACATGCTAGGACTATGTGGTGTTATATTGTTGTTCACATGATAAGCACGATTGTCTAGCATCTATATGCTAAGGCATTGTGTTATTCATATTCATATTCTTATGTTTACATGTTATATTAATTATGACATTTCGTGGCTGGGAGATCTCGGAGTTACTCCCCACTGACTGTGGCTTTCGTATTTGTATAAAATGCGAATGACAGGTAGGTGATGCATAGATGGGGTACATGGACGAGCTAGCGAGCAAAGTAACCTTGGGACCTAGATTGGCTTTATTTTATTGTGACCCTTAAACACTTTTTATGTCACATACATTTTAGGGACATATGTCTCCCTCTTTACATATAGTTGTATAATTTGCTATTCGCGACTTTAGCGATGGTTATGTTATGAAACTTCTAGTTAGACCTTGTATGTTTGACACCTTCCAATTTGGATATCTTTATAACAGGTTATGGTTTTAAAAATTACTGGTTTTTACCCAAATGAACCTATTACAAACATATCCATGCAGTTTTTATTTAGGAATTACGTGTTTACTTTTCCGCAATAAATGAGGGTGTCACAAGATTAGTATCTTAAATTCCTTACATACCTATAATCTCTTGTGAAGGATATAAATAGAAGTAGTACTTGGTCAAAATTTGTTTTGATAATATCTTCTATGCATCCATGGTTCAAAAATCTTATTGCTCAACCTAAACACTTGTCATCAAGCACTTAAGTTGTTAGAACATGATAATGTAAAATTGGTAAATTAATTTGTTAGAAATTTTGATTAACCAAATACCACAATAAAGGTAACCCTTGTGAAGGATTAACTAGGAATTTATATGAAGATAAGTCTTCATCAAATGGAAATTCTTAAAGTTAGTGGGAGCAATAAGAAGTACCTATCTTAATTGTTAAGGATAGAACTAGGCTCAAAAGAGAAAGTGTTAGACACTAAATTAGATACAAACCCCAAATAATTAAAGATCAAGGAAGTTGGTTGTGTGACTCCAACATATTCCTTCTTGGATATCAATGGACATTGACATTGCATTCTTGCACATTATGACGTCATGAGTATTTGATACAAATATGTGAATCATGTTAGAAATTGCCACATTTCATGATTATGAAATATGGCAAAAGGATGTCAAAACCACCTCTCTAAATAGATATTTAAAGGAGGATGTGTTCATAACACAATCCGAGGGTTTTGTAAATCCTTAGAATCCTAACATTGAATAATCGTACGACGATTAGCAAGAATAAATTTAGAAATTTATATGAATGGAACTAGGGTAGTTGCTATTTCATCAATATTTATAATGTATTCATTATAGTTTTGTATTTAGAATTGTACCTCAATAATTGTTATGATGTACACTAAGTCTAAATAAGAATATAATTCAAGTTTTTGTAGAAAACGGAAAGGGTTTCACTATTGTGCAATTAAAACAAGCGTTTTGCCCTTATATACCACGATTAAGTTTATGGTGAAACCATACAAATCAAGGTAATTATATTCAAACTAAAAATAAATGTCATATATATTATATAAGACTGAAGTTGGTGACCCCAATCATTTCTCAATTCTTGATTGAAAATTGCATTTAGAAACTAGTTTTGACTAGTGTCCCAAACCATTTGATTGGGAATTTCTTGGTGTGTACGAATCTTGTATTCAAAGAAAGATTAATTCATGACTTTTTCTAGAGAAGGATTATGAATAGAGCAAGATATTCGCCTTATTTACACTTTGAAGTGTATGGTCGAATACAATTTCAATCAGAAAAGTTTATTAGTTCTTCATCTCTTTTACTAACGAACTAGGTAGATACTTGGTATCCCCTTAATGAGATAAGAAGAGAGATTCTTTGAACAAGTTCAATGAATGTTTAAAAGTATCAAAACCTAGAGATTATAAAACCAAAGTATTAGTACTTTGTTAAAATAGGGAACAATAAAGTGAAGACTTTTATATACACCAAAAAGAGTGTGATATGGTATCACAAATTCACCTTAATAATATTAAAAAGTGACAAAGAATCCTATACGATATGATTGAATCTTTACTATAAAGTTGGAAGTAGTTTCTATCAAATTTGTCTAGTATTTATTTATTCCACTAAAACAAATCATAATTAAAGCAATCATCTACATTTCATATGTAATATGGTTAGGCATGGTACCTAAATTGTAGCTTGTTTCGATAGTGAACATGTGGGTTCTCTTCCTGCATGATCACGAGAACAAAGGGTTTGTGGCTCGTGATGTTGTCTATTAGAGAAAAAAGGATCATTTCTTATAGACAGAGTGGGAGAAAATGTTCAAGAGCCACAAACTGAGAATAAGACGTGGGAAGATGTTCCTTCTTGGTCAAAATCAGTAAATATTTCAAAAGAGCCACAAACTGAGAATAAGACGTGGGAAGATGTTCCTTCTTGGTCAAAATCAGTAAATATTTCTTCGAAATCGAAGTAAACAGGAATCATGTTATTTTTGAAAATAACAAACCTGTAACTTATAAAAATGCTTTATATAGTTTCAACTCCGCAAAAGTCCGAAGCAAGCATAAACATGAAAATGTTTATTTAGCTTGGTTGTTTGGTGGCAAAGGGTTTTGCACGCAACAACAACGCTTCATTGTATTTGGATATGATTTGATATAGTTGGATTTTAAAATCATCTTGCATGAGTTTTGTAAATCGCGACTATCCTAAGGTAGAATACAAACTTATGAAGAAATCTTAAGTAGAAGTTAAGGAGTTGAATTGTATGTTTTGATCATGTGATAAACATGTCTCGAATTATCGAGTAGTTCTATTTATACATGGAGTTTAGTAGGAGTAATGTGGTGTTAATAGTCTTATATGTAAGGGACATATTGATCATTTTGAATGATGAAAGACTTAGGAGAGGAATAATACATCTCTAAGGTATCCAGACCTATAAAGATAGTTCTAAGAGGATATTGGCGTTAAATGAATATTTTTATATTGATAAGAGTCTAGACAAGCTCAAAGGTATTGAACATGTAGAAATTGAATCCACTTGCTTCCGCTGCGGGATTAATTCATTAAGCTAAGATGTATCACCATTCTTATAATTCGTATACTTAGAGTATGACGAAAGTTTATAAATCGAATTTAAGTGAAAGTCACTTTATAGCCATATAGTCTATCAATTAGTACTCAAGAAGCACTAATGATATGTCTTCTATGTCTGATATGTAGATAACATATTATTCATTGAGAATGACGGGCCAATACTCTCTTCCGTGAAGAAGTAATTGGGAGACTAGGAAGAGATGCAGGACATCTTTAGTATCCAAATCTATAGTGATAGATAAGAGAGGATAAGTGTGTAGAGATAATTAATGTATTTTTACGCAAGGAGTTACACAAATACCATATTCTAAACACATAAGGATGGTTAGAGAATCGTTTTGGCTATGTTATTTAATGAGGATAATCTGCTAGAAACATCCTAGGCAGTTGAACAATGAGATATATACAACAGAAATTGAGTACACTTGGAATAATGAGATATGCAAGAAAGAGGGGGTGCTATTTGGATTCGGTTTTGTGAATTGGAGGAACTATGGTAGTTCATTCCAATAACTGAAGGTCCTATCCCCACTCACTGTGAGAACAGTGGGAGCTATTCTGGGCTCGGAAGCCTATGTTTAGATTAGATTTAGACACGTACTCAAAAGTTTTATAATAAAGATTATACATAAGAAAGGGAAAAAGTACATAGTAAGGTTAGGGAAAGTGCAATGTGTTGCTAAGACTTACTAATCAAAGCTTCTCATAGGCTTAGCATGATAAGTCATGCCATTTCAATTGAGTGGAGATATATGGATGTATACAATATTAAGTATGGATTATAGATTATGTAGTAATTGATATAGTATCAATTTTACATATGTGATAATACATTCATCGTTTGAGTTTTATTAAAAACTCTTTTCTTATAATACTTTGTTTTCCAAATAGGTTGTCGAGACAATATTGAACCCTATTTAAGTGAACTGGATTAACATAGTATTGGCCTTTAGTCACTTATATGAGGTGATGTCTCCAAGTGACTAGAGTGTGATGCGATTGATGGCAAGTTCAAGTGACATAGGGTCATAATAGATGACTAGTCGATCAAATAGGCAGACTGTAAGGGACACTCTGTCGGGCAGTGACCGCTTATAGAGTTCTGGTAATTCATATATAGCCTGGTCGTGGCAAGAGCCACTATAGTATTGTTTTGAGTCAATTATTTGACTAAAGACTGTTCGCCCAAGTTGGCACAGTTTTGAGTGACTTTGAGTTATGCTCTACGACTTTCGTAAATGAGGTCAAATAGGCATCTTTTGGGTCATGATGAGCTGTGTCTAAACGAAGGGAATAGTGCGATAGGAATTGTCCACCCTTTGTCAGGGTTATTTGAAATATCAAGGCCACTCGAGGAGTAGTGAACTCCAAATGCGTGGCTACGCTCGGAAAGTATCTACGGTAGATAATTCCGGTCAGACAGTTACTCTTTAGATTGAGGAAACCACTCTTGATATGATCACTTGCAAGAACGACCTGCAAGACACCTAGTATTGTGTGGGAGATTGTAATAGGACAAGAGAATTAGTGATGCACACTTGTCTCGGACAAGTGGGAGATTGTTGGAGTATGTGTCCTCAACAGTAGTGCGATCACATTATTAAAACTTATGATAAGAATATGCAAAGGCATGATTCATTTTTATACGTCAACTGATCAACATTAATCGGTGATGATTGGTTGACTAGAGTTTGACATTACTGTCGTTTGACGGTGGTGATCAGTTGATCCCTTAAGGTCACTCCTAAAGGACAATTCCCTCTAATAGATGAAATTAATTAATTGTATATTGATATAGATTAATTAATTCCTTAAAATTGAACAATTTACATATGTGAGTAAGAATATGAATCTTATTGTAATTCGATTAAATGAGATTCGTTTTAGTAATTAAGATGTTATATTACTAAAATTCATTTACTTATCTATTTATATATAAGATTCGTTTTAAGGTGTTCTTACTTGCGCCCTCAAAACCGTTTTGAATACTTTACGGAACATTTTCTTTACTTCTCTATTTATATATTGTTATGCATGCATAAAATCAACATCCATTTTAGTGAGTAATTTAGATCTAAAATTAAAGAGTTTAATTAGAGGGTATAGTATCCTTTCATGTGAGTACACTAAAAAGTGGGCCCTAAGAATGAATTGGGCATGTCCCATTCTGGGAAGCAAAGTATTCAAGGACTCCATGTCTGGATCAGGGTGAAAATGTAATGTGACTCATATTTTAGCACATTTAGTCCCCGAATTAACCTCGTTCCCATGCTTTCTAGCACCTATTAGGGTCATTTCTTTTATTTAGTTTCTTATTTCGCATATTCTTTGAGGTTTTGTGTCCTTGGTAGGAGAGGATCGCTAGCCTTGCATTTATGGAGAAAAATGGAGCTAAATGGATGGCATCTAATGACCAAGCATCGAAGAGGAGACCGATAGTAGAATCCTAAGCAAATAAATGAAGAGAAATGGGCAATGATGAAATATCCGTGCGTCCCTAAGACAGTCCCCACAGGTTGTTAGGGAGCCAAGAACAAGAGAAGAACCCTGTACCAGGATCCAAGCGTCCTGAGCTCAGGACGAGTGTCCTAGAGCCCGGATCCGAGCGTCCCAACATTCAGCCCGAGCGGATCACCTCTCAGGACCAAGCGTGCTTCAGCTCAATCCGCGCATGTCCCTGGGGAGTTGCTACTCAATCCGTGCATGTCCCTTGGGAGTTGGAAACTATCAAGCTTCTCTTAGGGTCTTAATCATCATTTAAGCCCTTAGCAATCCTAATCCTTGTACTTAATTTTAGTATAAATACCCTATTGTACTAGCTTAGAATCATCTTATCATAATCAATCTCTTAATTTAGTTTTAATCAAAATTGTAATAGACATTTCAATATTAATCACATCTTAATCTTTCCTTAATCTCTTAAATGTTCTTAGTTTTAGTTGGGTACTTAGAAGATTATTTGGGGTTTATTTGAGGATTGACAACCTTCCACCAGTCATCAAGTTTACTTCTATTATTCTTTGCTTTATTATTTGGATCATCTCAAGTAGGTATAATCTCTTTTTACCTTTGCTTACTTATTGTTAATCACATTATTTTTTCATCATGTTTTGCTTTGTTAGTATGATTGACAACCTTATTAGCATGTTAAACTTGATCATGAGTGAGTAGTCCTTTAGCAAGGGTTAATGGGGAATTAGGGGAAATAATCATGGGAATTGATCTATGCTTAATCTAATATGCTTTCATAATCACTTGCTTGCTTGTTGTGATTTCAACCTATGCACATGTTATGTTTGATGAAGTGCTAGACTATGAAACCTTGCATTTTTTACCCATCTCTTATCTTTTCAATGAGGCTTGTAAGACATAAACCAATTCGAGCCTTGTTAGACCACGCATAGAGTTGAATAGGAAGATACTAAGCCGACTTGTTGGTGTTGTAAAGTCTTGATGGACTCGACTCTGGGACCTAAATCTTCCTAGGAATTGTAAGATATACACTAACTCGATATCATCACAACAATAAGTTGCTTGCATCTATCTGAGATCATGTTTGTATGACCTATTTCCATGATTCCCTTATGAACCCATGACACCCTAGTACCTTTAGTAAATTGTTTAAAAACCCCTTTTATTGCTTTACTTTATTTTCTTGACTTTACATTCATTTTGTTGATTAGTTTAGATTACATCTCATCTCAACCCAAGTTTGTGACACCCTATGACATAAACTACTTGCAATCGTAATCCTAAATCAATACCCGTCCCTTTAGATCCGACCTTTACTTACCACTCCCCTAAAAAGTAGTTTGCAGAGTTAGAAATATTGTTTTGGTTGGTAGCTTTGACGACGAGATAAATACCACGCCAAAAATGGGGCCGTTGCCGGGGACGGTGTTCAATTGATTTAATTTTCATTAATTGTTTTTAGTTGTGTCTTTGTTTACCTTGGGGAAGTCAATCTCCTCAAGGTTGTTCTAATTGTTTTCTAGTTGTTTGATATTTTGCATGACTAGGAGAACACAAGGTAATTTATTACCTATTGATTTCGAGGTTGAAAGGACCTTAACCAACAATAGAAGAGTTGCTAGAGGTACTTCAAGAGTCATAGGTATTGGAGAAATTGTGGACATTCAACCAAATAACATTGAGTTTGTCAATCCTTTTTCAAGAGAAGGAGATGATAAACCAATTCCAAACCAACCACACAATCAACCTACAATGCCTAAATTTTCATCACATTCTGTACCAACCGAGAAGAACCTACCAAACAGTACTCCTACACCACCACACTTAACCGGTGATTTCATTGCCAAATCCGCATTCATACAATTAGTTGAAAGAAGTCAATTTGGAGGGAAGCCTAGTGAAGATCCACATTTACATATGGAGACTTTTTGTGATTATTGTGATGCAATTTCTCAAACCGGAGTTACTCAACACCAAATCCGATGGGAATTGTTTCCTTTTTCCTTGATTATTACCACAAAGCAATGGTTTAAGAGCTAGACAAGGCTACCCTTGGTATTGATTCATGGAAGAAGTTATCACTTGCCTTCTACAAGAAATTATATCCTCCGGAGAAGACAAATATGTTGAGAGCCCAAATCACCGGGTTCAAGAAATGGTATGAGGAGTCATTATATGAAGCATGCGAGAGATTTAAGGACACTTGTCGATCTTGTCCACACCATGGACTTAGTGAGTGGTTCCTTGTGTAACAATTTTGGAACGACTTATATGACGACTCACGTAATGTGCTTAATATGGGATCCAATAGGAGGTTTACCGAAGTTGATGACAACCAAACATGGGCCAAGATAGAAGAGATAGCGGTTCATAATTTCCAATATAGTAGGCCTCGAAAGGCCACTAGAGGAGGAAAGCATGAGGTAGATTCCATCACATAATTGGGTGCTCAACTAAGTGCTCATATCGACACCATCAACTTGAAGTTTGAAAAGGACATGGCTAAGCTTGATGAAGCTTCCAAATCAGCCAAACAACATGTTAATGCTATGGTGGCATCATCCTCAATCCCAAATGGAGTACGTGAAAATTGTGGAACCTTGGGACATGATCAAAACGAATGTAGGGGAACAAATGAAAAAGTAAATGCTTTCCAAGCATACAAGAGTGGTACCCCTTATTCCAACTACTATAATGAGAACACCAAATATTATCCAAATCTCTCATACAAGAGCCAAAATGTTCAAAATCCTCAACCAACATACACTCCACCTCCAATGAGAAACCAAGCTCAAAGAGCCTTTTTCAACCAAAGCCAAGGATATCAAAATCAACCTTCCTACAACCAATCCAATGACCAAAGCTTTGATGTTCAAAAAGCGGTCCTACAAATGCAAAATAACCAACAAGAATTCTTCACCCAAATGCAAAAAGATAGCCAAGCTAAATAAATCACCATCAACAACATACTTGCCCACACCAAAATGTTAGACACTCAAATGACCCAATTAGCATCTTCTAGCTCCCAAAGACAAAAGGGGAAATTACATCCTTAAGGTAACTCGCCCATAAGACATGAGACGGTTAGTGCCATCCATTTGAGGAGTGGTACAAGATATGAGGGGCCGAAGAGGCCAATTAATGAAGATATTGTGGATTATAGTAGCAAGCAAGGAGTTGTGGAGATCTCTAAGGAAGAAGAACCTACTACCGACGAACTTTCAAAGAAGAAGAATGAAGGAAAGGCTAAGAATGTTGATAAGGAGCCTATTGTGATTAGAATTCCACTCCCAAGTCGTCAAGCTAAGCCTAAGCTTGATAAGCAACTTGGAAAATTCATGGAAATTGTGAAGAACTTAGAGGTCTCAATCCCATTCACGGAATTGATCAATCATGTTCCGGCTTATGCAAAGTACATGAAGGATATTCTTACCAAGAAGAAATCCATCCGAAAGTTGGAGACTATTGCCTTTACCAAACTGAGTAGTGTTATTCTTCAAGGGAGTTTCCCTCCAAAGCTCAAAGATCCGGGAAGTTTTTCTATTCCATGTACCATTGGCGACACTACAATCAACAAAGCATTATGTGATCTTGGAGCAAGTGTAAGTGTCATGCTATACTCGGTATGTAAGAGGCTAGGAATGGGAGATCTCAAGTGCACCAACATTACTTATCAAATGGCGGATCGAACAACAAAAATACCTTTAGGGGTATGGGAGGATGTGTCCGTAAGAATTGGCAAATTCTTCATCCCGGTAGACTTTGTCATTGTAGACATGGAGGAAGATTCGTACATCCCTATCATCTTAGGAAGACCTTTCTTGCATACCACCGGAGTGGTAATCGATGTGAAACATGGAGCGCTCACAATTGAAGTAAGGGATGAGACAATTACTTTCAATCTTGACAAAACAATGAGAGCTCCCCGATTATATGAGCTATGCTTCATGGTCGATCACTATAGCCGAGAAAGTGATAGGAAGAATTTAGAATCTATATGCAAAGATCAAGCCATGGGTAAAGAAACATCAGCCACATGGAAGGAGAAAGTGGATGACCTTCAAGTAGCTCTATTCGGAGAGCATGGAATTTTCAACAACAACAATGAGAGCTTGAATAGCTCACCCGTCATGACAAGTAATGAAGAAGGCCTTGTTGGCCAAGATAACAAGAAAGGAGAGTTGCTCTTGTAAACTCATAACATCATTGGGGAACAAGCTAGTGAAGTTTGTGGTCTATGGGACGATGAATTTGAAGGATTGGTCAATCCTTATATTGGAAATGCTATGACCTTGGACCAAGGCTTTATTGATCCG
Organism: Silene latifolia; assembly: GCF_048544455.1. NCBI lineage: Eukaryota > Viridiplantae > Streptophyta > Magnoliopsida > Caryophyllales > Caryophyllaceae > Silene > Silene latifolia. The sequence continues at coordinate 110,269,331 of NC_133538.1, forward strand.
TGTCATAACTTTGACTCGGACCACAACAATGGAGAAATAAATGCACAAAGATCCATGCAAGATCTTTATCATGAAAATGAGCGAGCCTTCGACTACTTCTACATGGTGTTGAGCAACATCAACAACACCTTGGCTTTGCCCCCTTGATACCTCTCACAAGAAGGAAAGTTTTGTGGAGTACTCCCTAAACCACCATTTGTAAATATTCTAACCCCTTAACTACCATTTTATTTCCTTTATTGCATCTGTGTCATTTTTGGATTTACATTTTTGTGCTTTATTACAAGATTTTAGACATGAGAGCAAGTGAGGGAGGTATTTTAACGTGTTTTAATGTGTAGTGTTTGATCAAGTGTGGGGATGGTAACTGCCTAGGCTAACCAAGCCTTTGTAGTACAACGCACAACATTTAACATGGAAAGGAAGAAGGAATGAAAAGGGAAGAGGAACCCCCACGAGCATACCTGAGCTCGTGGGAGCTGGGGGCAATCCGAGCATCTCCAGGCTCAATCCGCGCATCCTACTGTCGAGACATGGGAGCTGGGAAGCTTCAATTTGTGGGAGAAAGTCCTGTAAGAAACTCTGCGCAAGAAGAGCTCAGGACGCTCGTCCTCTATCCTCCGGACGCTCGTCCTACTATCGAGCCGCGGGTCCTGGGAAGCTCTAACCTGACGAATTTTTGCTGAAGAAAAATCTGCACGGCCCACGCTTAATCCGAGCGTCTCTGCTGAAATCCGCTCGAGCTGAGCTTAATCCGCGCATCCCAGAACTGCCTTGCCATTTCATAAAACCCTGCGAGACAATCCGCGCGTCCCGACTCTTATCCGAGCGTCCCAGACCTGTTACATAAACAAACACGGGATATCCTCTTCTTCCTAATTCATTTCCATCTTTCAAAAATACAAACACATACATTTTCCCTCACTTGAACTTTCAATCCCCTCATCCAAAATCACCAATTTCTCAACAAAATTCACCACAAACAAAACAAAACTTGCTCAAAACAAAATTAAATCACTCCTTCATCAACAAAAGACCCTTTAACCATCAATTTCCTCACAAATTGAATCAATTTTCTAGGGTTGAGGGAAAATTTCGAAAAACCCAAATTGATTGAGGAATTGTTTGAAGTTTGAAGAAGCAAGGAGCATTCAAGGAATATCTTGGTTTGTTGATACTAATTTTATAAGGAGCATACAATGGCAAGGACTAAAGGCGGAACCAAGGCACCCAAAGCTTCAAATTTGTCAAAGAGGCAACAAGCTCTTCTAGCATCTAAGGCTTTGGTAGTAGCTCAAACAAGGGAGGAAGTCCAAGAAACCGTCAATCCTATTGAGGAAGCTACCACATCTACTCCGGTTGTAGAACAATTGCTAAACTTTTCGGAGGTAACTTTCTTATCCGATAAACATAGGATTGCCTTTCTATCCCTTGCCAAAAACAAAGTTGTAGCTACCAAGTTTATTTGCCATGATACTTTGCAAAAGTTGGGTGTCCTTGAGCAAACTAGAGCATTTTTCGAGTCCATGAGGTTAACAACCCTCTTTGATATGAATGAATTGACTTAGCCCTCATTAACCATGGAGTTCATAAGCTTCTTGAGTGCATACAAGATAGAGACTCGAAATTATGTTGAGTTCCGGCTTGAGAACAAGAGTAGAAGAATGACTAAGAGTGAATTTGGTCAAGTGTTTGGTCTTGTGCGATATGATCATTATGAGAAAAAGCCTTTGAAATATGATGCCGCACCCCGTTGGAAGGCTATAACCGGTCGAAAAATTTGAGTCCTTCCGGGAGTGTCATGCTTTAGTATGTCCACCATCCGGGCATAAGAACTTGGCACAAGTGTGTGGCCAATACTTTGATTGCTACGAAAGGCACCAACCACTTCACCAAACTCGATTTTGTCTACCTTGAGTCCTTCTTGAATATCAATAAAGTCCACCCGAAAATACAACATTCTTCAACTATTGATTGACCGGTGGCTAGAAATCTATAATGGGAAAGAGTGAGCGGCCTTTTTTATGAACGGGGGCTTGGTAACAAGGTTGGCTAAATACTTTAACCCGGAGTTCAATAAAGATAACACCTACAAACCGGTTAAGGGAAGCTACCTTCTTGATATGAGCACTTTGATCAACAAATTTCATTTGGTCAAGAATGACAATCTTGACAACAAATATGAATGGCTCATAAAGGAAGCCAAGTCCATTGTCTTGCCCACCAAGATTTGTCGTATCTCTGCCCATAGACCAAACTATCTCATTCCCGTCTCCAAAGAAGTCGAGGCGATAATCAAGCAACAAAGGGATCCAATTGCAAAGCCCTCCTCCTCTACCATTGTGACTCCACCCTATCCTTTTGCCTACCAAGAGTTTAAACCAAGTGGCTCTAATATTGTGGTAGTGTAACACCTCCATATTCTGAGGAGCCTTAACTAGGCCTTCTTTGTCATATAAGGGCATTACCATCTCGGTTGCCCGAGGTAAGTAATCACCGAAAGTCGATAAAAGAACAGTTATAGTTATAATACAAGCGTTACAACCAACTAACAAAATAAGATACAACTCGTCAACTACACACTATCTCTATCAGTACTCGTGATGACTCATCCCCGCCAGAACTCCAGCCATCAACAACATTGACACCTGCTAAGACTGACTACTCACCATAAGGGATCACGGCAGACACATAAACAAACAAGACAACCACACAAGGTCATTAACTGAGATAGGACATAACGAAACCAACAACAAACACCAACACATAACAAACACAACCAGTCACACACAATCACACCCACTCCAATCAATCTCCGTCACCGACTGTCCACTGGACCAGCCCTGCCAGTGGGGGACCGCAGCCGTACCCACCAAATCCCCGCTCATCATACCGAGCAATAACCCTGTCCCATTAATGTGCACATCCCCTCCCGTGGCGGGTTCCACGGAGAGCGAAACTAGGGCGTGAAGCCACTCCCGCAAGTGACTCCACTCAGCCGAGGACGCACCTCGAGAACCAGAGACAACCAATCACAGACAGCTGCAATACAACAACAACCAACAAACTATATACACCAACCGATTACCGCATATACGCTGCCACACAAACACAACTACAACACAACAACCACGACACAACAACCGACACACTAGACCATCCACAGAAACTGAGTAGGCGAAGCTACCTTTACGCAACTGCAACGATTCCATGTCCACACACGCAATATCCAACAACCAAGCAACACCTATATATACAATACAATCATCTATTACTATCATTCTAATCCTAACTGAAAACACAAGACACGGATGATGATGACGACATACCTACACGAGGAAAACTTGGCAAAGGATTGCTACCCGACTCAAGCTACGCACTCCTAAGGCATAAGGACCATCAAGGGCTTCCATGGAGGACATATGGTGAAGGGAAGAGGAAAGGGCGACATTTAGGTTTAGGAGAAAGAGGCGGAAATGATTTGCGGATTTAACAAAACACGATTATAAACCCTCACTGAAAACACGCTACTCGATCGAGTGGCCCACCTACTCGATCGAGTGGCCCCTACTCGATCGGGCATCTAAGCTACTCGATCGAGTAGCCTCTACTCTATCAAGTACCACCCCTAACTCAAAACACAGGATAACTTTGGTACGCACTTCTAAGGACTATCACTGCTTCCAAGGTCGGTCAACGCTGGTCAACGGGTCCCCGAAAGGGAGGGTATTTCAGTCTTCCCCCCTTTAAAAGAACTTCGTCCCCAAAGTTCAACTCACCTAACAAAAGATCACGATACGGAAACAAAGCGGCATCACAACTCCTCCGACATAGGTCACTATTCTCGAAAACACCATCCCCCCGTGTCATCATCATCAACTGTCTAACGCTTCATATAAATCGACCTCTACAAACTACCACTTGAAATACCAACCTCACAACACGAAACGGCATAACCAACGATTACTCGACACCTTACGAGATTACACTTTCACTAACAACAACCTTCAACTATGTTATCCAACGATACGGTTCTATTCCCAACACATGACATCATAACTAACTTTCTATGACCGGCTTTTAAGCATACTATTCAACTTTACTTCAACACACAAGTTACTCAACGAACAAGTGCAAACAGTTATAAATTCATACAAGAAATGTAACCAAAGTAATAGAAAACCTTATAAACAAACAATAAAATAATTGCAAAATCGACCTTTTTATTTCGCGACATTACTCTTCCCCTCTAAAAAGGAACTTCGTCCCCGAAGTTCACCACCAAATTACTACACATGTTACTTACTATTACATCTTGATATATATCCAACCCATATTATTCATTATTGACATTACTCATTAATCATACAACAATTAAACCATAAAAATATGTGCAACCATATTCGGATAACTAGCCACCGTCAAGAATGCATGTATATACCATATGTATTTGTATATGGAAGGACACAACTCCGGTGAAATATAATTAGTAGACATTACAGATGTAAAATGAATGCAATAAGAACCATCTACTACTCCACTATTTGTTATGAATACGCATTCAAAATCCAAACACGACTTCCCACATATGAAATTAACGGTTCAGACATGTTACTAATCATCAATAACCATGTTAAACACTAAAACATGTAATTATATAACCATTAAACAATTTTATTTAACGAAATGTTCCTGTAACAGTGCTACTCGATCGAGTATATAAGGTACTCGATCGAGTGCCCGCTACTTGATCGAGTGTCTTGGCTACTCGATCGACTAGCCCTGAGGTCAGAATACCCCATTCCTGTCACACCTGCAGCTACTCACCCGAGTGTGGGGCACTCTGTCGAGTAACCACAGGTCAAAACCTTAGAAATTCCTGTCATAACACCATATATATATATATATATATATATATATATATATATATATATATATATATATATATATATATATATATATATATATATATATATATATATATAACGTCACATACGCGCGAGTCGGGATGACAACCCGACCCCCAAAATCTTATCAACAAGTTCAAACTAAGCAAATCCGGCCTTATGGCCATCCATACAAACCAAAATAAAAGTTCCAACTAAGAACGACTACCATCATCCAACATCATCAACCATAAACAAAAGAAAGAAAAAGGAGTATCACTCCTGCTACTGCTGCTGCTCATCCATCATCTCATCTTCACCACCATCTCCTCCCGAGGTGCCTGCTCCCGATGACCCAATACCCGCATCAACCCCTGCCCCAGCTCCAGGACTCACAAACCATGGGGTCAAGCCACCAAAAGCAAAGGATTGTGATGTCCCCCATGCCGTCTGGTCCACTCCGTAAGAGTGGAAAACCCCACTATAGTCCCCAACTCCGCTCCACCACACGGGGTGTAGTCCCTCCGTCCCAATCCCCTGAGGATACGCCATCTCATGCATGTTCCGGAGTGTCAAAGTGGATGACACTCTTTCTGCCAAGTAGCTCGAACGCGTCTCCAGGGTATCGAGGTAGGGGTAACAAGGAAATGGGTGCTGCTATGGTGCTGCTGGCCGTGGTCTAGTCTCAGCTGTCCTCTCCCTCACTCGACGAGGTCCTCTCCCCAACCTGGGTCTCTCCTCCACTGCTGCCACGTTCTCCCTCTTTTTCGGCTCGGGCATCACCTGAAGGATTGTGTCATCAATGAGGTATGTCTGCAACTGCCGAGGCACATCATCATCCTCCTCCTCCTCATCGGAGTCAACAGCTATCACCACCGGGTCTAACGGCTCTGTCGGTGGGAGATGCTCAGGAGCCGGGATCCTCATCCAGCTCATACCCCACACTCTCCAAGCTAGGCTACCGTCGGCTAAAGTTCTCAACCAATTCAGGTCGAGGTAGTAGTCTCTGTCCATAGTAGGCACCGGCGTGGTTAGGGGAATGTACTCAGAAGAAGCCTAAAAGGAGGATAGCTTTTCAGCTAACCGGGTGGCAAAAGCACCACAACTCAAGTGCCGAGTGGTAGAAGTAGCCATCAAGGCTAGGCTAGGACAGACCATGGCATGAGCATTGAAGACCATCCTCTCGGTCCGCTACGGGTTAAGATAAGACATCAAAAGCAACAATTCATGATTGTTCAGCTTACTCATATCCGGCCTCTCATAAAGAAGGTTCAAAATAGAACGAAGGAAGATCCTTAAAGTAACATGTTGAACATCATTAATCAACATGTTGCTTGAGGTGGGAGCTGACTTTCCGGAAAGACAAGGCATAAGGTGGCAAACACCGCACTCAGATGGAATCTCACTGATGGAATCCTTGGGAGGCTTGGCCAACCCAAGGTGAGAAGCAAAAAGGTCCATGGTCAACACGAAACTCGTGTTCATAAGACGGAACTCAACAGCTTGTGCTGTTGGCTCGTAATTAAACGAGCTCATAAACTCCAAAGTTAGAAAAGGGTAGGAATGCTTCCTCAACCGATATAACCCTATAAACCCCAGGGTCTCAAAGATATGACGGACATACGTCTCAATTCCCAAGTCATCAGGAAGTGTGGTATCCACACAACGGGTGGGTCTCATCTTGCGTTTCTGCAACGCCACAAATCTCTCCCTCTGTTTAAAGTCTACAAACACCACCGAAGGGTATTCCGGTACAGCGGGTACCACGGGTCCACTACCTTCCCCAACTTCGGGCTGTGAAGCCCTCCCCCTCTTACTCTGACAGGTCCCTATGTTTAGTCTCGGCATCTGTTTCAGCATACAATTTAAACAAACTTGCATAGGCACTTAAAACATAGAATTTACACAACTGAACATTGAATAATCATCTAGGTACACACTTTCACCAACAAATTCCCAATTTGATACATAAATTCAGTTTATAGTAACTCAGACGATCTCTATAGCTGTGAAAATTTTAGCATGAATGAATATGATCTATCCGACTACTACGATTATCCAAAACATGGATCAAACGCTACTCCACATATATATACTTGCTAACATGTGAAACATTCATATATGTTCATAGAAAGGCAACTTAATACATGCCATCACCAACCTTCAACAATATGAGCAAACCTTTTAATTAAACTAGTCAGACGGTCTCCACAGCTGTAACGATTTTGACACATTCATCAAGAATTAACATCACCACTACTAAATTAAAAGTTTAACTCTTGCATATACATTCATATCCAACACAAAATCTCAATTATAGAAAACGAATTTCAATTTGGGGCACTTTTAAGACGGAGTTTTAAGGCAAGTTTTAAGGTGAAAACCACAAAATCCAACTCCCAACATGTTATATGCAACATATAGTACTCAATTTCATCATCCAACATGTAGAAAACAACCAAAATCAATTTTGTTTTTGCAAACCCTAGAAAAATTCGTCCCCAATTTTGCAATTTCTACTCTATTTTTAGCACAATTAACATCAATAATCATGAAAGGGAAGCATATGAATCACATTACAACAATTACAAGCAATTTTTGTATAACACTTCGCGTTTTAAAATGTGTTTTAGAGCTATCCACACCTGTTTACATGAGGTAAGTTCCGGGACGTAACTTTATTTTTAAGGAGGGTGGAGTGTAATACCTCTCAAATTTTATTGTGTCATATTTTCAAACTCGAACTTCGGGGACGAAGTTCTTTTTAAGTGGGGAAGTTTGTAATACCCAACTATTTTGAATATTTTATATTTGTCTACTATTTAGTTTTGAGATTTATGGAGTTTACAATAATGTTTTCTTTAATTTTAATAAAGCACATATTTTATAATGTTTCTTAAAAAAAGGGATAAAGTATTTATTTTCTTTCTATCTTGTATCTGTACAAAAGCCCATTACTATCATAGTTTGTGTACCCTAATCTTGACCGTGTGTGACCAAAATTTCTAGTTCTCATTCTTTTATGAAACAAGGCTGCCGTAACCTTCTCTCTAATCACCCATAAAGATTTGTTTTAACTTATTAATCACCATCTTTTTCACATCACTTTATAGCAATGAATTGATTTTATCTTGCTCGCCATTAATGATCTGTCCAAGTCATGCGCTTCGTCTTATTTTCTTATTTTTGATTTCTTCGGCCTTTTTCAAACCATCTTTAAGGTAACACGATTCTACCGATCCTAGTACTCTTATTATTGTTCGGGGTTATGGGGTATAATTGGTAATTGGTAATTGTTATTGTCTTAATTGATTTATATGCTGAAATTTGGGTGGAGGTCTATCATTGTTGTTGCTATTACTTACTTTATGTTATTAGTTACGAGTACAATATTTTGTACCCAGTATACAAGACTTTTTGTGAGATGGGTTATTGAGAAAGAAAAGGATTTCACGGTTTAGAAGGGATTTAAGTTGTGTTGGCAGAATATAATGAAGTAATGGTTGGAGAGGTTAGTTCACTAGATGCACGCGCGTCAATATATGCATTTGTCGAGGAGCTGGTGTTATTTTAGGCGTATGTTCATGATAAACTTTAGAGTGAGTAATGGTGTACAAAGTACTATACGTTGGAATGTGGGTGAAAACCATAGGCTACAATCTTTATCAATGCATTGAATAATGGAATTCGAGTTAGAGATTTGGATAATGGATTTTCGTATTGTATTTAAATTGTTGTTTCCTTTGACCTTGACTCGCGGGTGAGTAGCTTAGAGGAATACTCTAAGTGTTGAGCAGTTCCTTTAATGGAATATTTTACAATATCGATATTGAAATTGAGATGGAAATTGATTACTGGTATTGAGTTATAAGTCATGGGGCCTTTGAGCCGAGTTATTTTTATGGTCTAGTGTGACCATGGTTAATGAGTTAGTTATATTGTTTGGAATTGATATTGAGATGGGAATATTGTTTTGCGGTTCTACCCGCCAGTTCACTCACCCCTTGTCACTGGTCTTAGGGTCGACGATGAGAATACGATATCTGGTTACTATGGAGTATTATATTATGAGACGGAGTAATGAGTTAGACGGAGTAGTGAGTTGAGTTAAGCATATGTTAATTATTGGGTCGAACTGGGGAACGGGCCTGGTGGTTGTCGTGGTGGTTCAGGCGGTGCGTGAGGGGTTTGGGTGAGTGTGAAGGCACGGGTTGTGGGAGTCGGGTTGTTAGGTTGTTCAATGTTTGATTCGTTTTTCTTAATCGTATAATTCGTTTAATCTTTTATTTATCGTATTAGTTATTTAATTTAGTTCCCGAGTCTTTTAAATAATTAGAGACGGGTTTTGAGTCGGGCTGATTAAAATGGAAAACTGCTATATCGGGGAAGTTTCCATTTAAGGAAACATTCCATTTTTAGGAAGTTTCTATTTTTAGTAACCTTCTATTTTGGGAACGGGAATAGTTAAGTAATCATTTATCATTTATTTATCTTTCAGAGGGCGAATTTGTTGTGGAATATTATTGAGCATCTGTCCATTTGACTGCATGCGAGGTAGGGGAATACACTGATTGAGTTCTTACGATTATAAAGAGTTGGCATGTTCGGTGATTATATGACATATCTGATTATCTTATTTATCTTGTTGAGCATTATTGTTTCATACGTTTCATACATTGCATTTGCATCGGAGTTGGAGTTGGAGGAGATGAGATTATTGCGATTAAGGCCCACGCGGGTTCTGCAGGACTTGCCCTGGTGTCTCAGCTACGAGCTGGTATATCGACGACGGTCGATTGATATAGTCTGCCGGGGATCGGTATGGCTGGGCGTTCCGGGGATGTGTGTGATGGAATTGAGATTGGAGGATCATATCATTGCATTCTTTATTATATCGTATTACCTACTCAACCTCGCGGTTGACCACATGTATTCGTGTACGCTTTGTGATGATCCATTTACTGGGGAGCAGATTGACAGGTTGTTGAGACATATGGAGCTGGCAGGGGAGAGAGCATGGATCACCTGACTTAGAACTAGCCCACTTTTATTTCAGTTTAGCTATCAGACTTTATTTCAGTTTTGAGACATGTTCCGTTTGAGTTGTAAACATTTATAACTTTCAATTTAAAGTACTGTTTATTTTTCGTTTGTTATCTACTGCCTCGGGTTTCCGAGATGGTAACACCCTTCTTTATCTAAGGAGTCCTAGTCCAGGCCCTTAAATAAATGGGGGTGTTACATTTTGTCCAAATGAATCGAAATTTTCGGACTATTCTATTATTCTAATAGGTTAAAAGTGATGAAAACATGTAAATAAAGAAGAAATTCATACCTTGATTTGATGGAAAGTAAAAGAACGAAATTAAACAAAGAGAACAACCCAAATCAATCACCACAACCACAAGAATATGAGAGCTTTTGAGAGATTTTAGAGCTTAGGGTTCGAATAAAGAAGAAAGAATAAGAAGAATGAGAAGAAATAAAGGTTTTAAGAAACCCGTAAAAGCCTCTGTACTGTAGCCTACTCGATCGAGCGCCTAGGGTACTCGATCGAGTAGGTGCTATTTCGTCGAGTATCTGCAGAGAATTCCTACACCCCGACGTCATATCTTCCAAAATAGATCGAGTGAGGTCTACTCGGTCTAGTAAGCACTCACACTCGGTCAAGTAAGGTTGAGTACTTGGTCAGAAATACAAAATCAATTGAAGGTTCCTGCAAAACAATATCACGTGTCGATTCCAAACTAAATTCGGAAGTCGTCACTGGTTACCGTATTCACTTCTATATCACCATTACTACTCAAACATATCATACCGACTCATCAGATAAGATTCATATTATATTACGCTACAACAAATTCACACAACTCGGTTTACCTGCTACCGAGTCATTCATACACACAATTATACCATTGTATTTTGTCTGAATTCGTCTTATTACATGGCTATCAACTTATACTCACGTTAATATAAAACATATAATTAACGATAAATTCCCACATGTCATCCAAGTGTATTAGTATCATATTCTAGGTCAACACATACAAGTTATTCTACACAAATTACTCACCACGCAAGCGGAACTTTCGGCCATTAAACATTGTAAAAATGCATCACTATTTGCTATTTCTCATACTAAACTCAACACTTCTTTAACTATCATCATTATAGCTACGGTAGGACTTATAAACTCATATAGGATCACCATTACTATCAACCTGAAGCAAACACCAACATGACCATTTTTATACTACGGCATACACCTCTACACCTTTCACACATTTCTATTAAATAAAACCTTTTTACATTTCTCATTATCATCACATATACTCACTCATTCTACCAAAACCTCACCATACACGATCTGGGTGCAACCATCACGCCTACATCGATTTCAACAAAGACTCAACCACAGATAGTTCCAACGCAGTCCACAGACACGTTAAGCACATACTCATGGACTCCACATTCCCATACCCAGTGATTGGCTTAAGTACAATGGGGCCAAGATTTTTGAAATAAGGGCGCCTACTCACCCAAAATCTAACATCAGCTGGGGCTCCCATTATACATACACCAGGTTCATTTTATTAGACTCACTACGTTCATTAGGTTCATTTGTTACAGGTTCTAAAATCGTCTCTCTGATACCACTTTGTAACACCCCCATATTCCGAGGAGCCTTAACTAGGCCTTCCTTGGCATATAAGTGTTGGAGCTTGTGTCCTCTACAGTTAGTGTAATAACATATATAAATCTCTTATAGGTTCACAAGGGTATACTTAGTATTTTATCAGTTGATTAACATTTACTTAATAACGGTTGGCTTGCTAAAAGTTTGACGTTATTATCATACTGATGGCGGTGATCAACTGGTCCCTAAAAGTCACACCTAGAGGATGTGTGTGAGAGATGTGATTGTATGAAAATATAATCACATTGATGCCTTATATGACTAAAAGGTTAGTCCATGTATTTGACTAAACAGTTAGTCAATGTGATGATGAGGTGATTATTTAATTCAATTAAATAATATTAGCTGAGATGAATTAATTGTTAATTCGTATATTGAATATAAACTGTTATATTTAATTAATGTAAATAATGTTGGCTTAAACGAATTAAGATGTTAATTCGTAATTAAACGTAAACGGTTTAATTTAATAAGCAAATTATAAATATGCGATATTTATACTTAATGTATATATTATACGATATTGTCATAATAAATGATGACGTACCGGTATTAAGTGTGTGGACTTATTAATACAGGACGACATTAATGACAATTGAAAGATATACACATTTATACATTTTGAAAACCAACCAAAAAGAAGAAGATATTTTTCTCCTTATTTTTGGTGGAATTTTCGGTTTGGAAAAAGAAAAAGGAAAGAAAATTTCTTCCCTTTGACTCTCCCATTTACACGGTTTAAAGGGGAGAAGAAGAATCATTTTTCTAACCTAATTTTTGACCTAATTCTCACTTCACACAAACCCTAATAATTCATAAGAAATTAGGGATCTATTCTAGCAAAGAAGAGAGGCATTTCTCAAAACATTTTGGGTGCAACGATTAGGAGAATATCGATCTCGATATTGTTCTTAGGCCATATTGCTAGGACCAAAGGTTAATTCTAATCTCTACTTTTGTTTATGTAATTTCATTTATGACTCGTATTTTCATAATTATAATCCGAATTCTTGATGAAGTATACCGATATTTCCTACAAGTGGTATCAGAGCATAGGCCACGAAATTATTTTATATGATTTTCATAAATGGATTTAAACAAAAATTTGAAGAAGAAAAAAAATTAGGGTTTCGGCCGAATAAATTTTTTTTTGCCGAGCCAATTTTTTTTGTTTTTGTTTTTTGTTTCCATTTTGATTTATTCATATTGTTGTTTTAATTAGTTAAGATGATAATATGATAAATTTGTAGATGTTTTGATTTAATGAGAATTAAATTAAAATGTAAATGGAAATTGTTTTAATTGTTGATGATTTGTTTTTGCTATATAGTTTTGGCATACAAATTAATTTAATCATGTTCAAATCAATTGTGATGAATCAAATATACGGATAATCGATTTAATCATAATTTAGATATTCATTTTAAGAGGTTAAATTGAATCATCAAGTTTGAATCTATGTTTAATCTAAACGATGATGTTTATGCCGATCTTGTTATATTAGCAACATTAAACTTTTTGTCCACATTAAAAGTTTTTTTTCCGAGAAAAGAAAAAAAAAACGGCTGAATGCCGTGAGCTATTATTAAAAAAAAATCTATTTTTTTGGTTTTTAGGGAAAATTGCCGAGGGCATTTAAAATAAAAAAACTGTTTTTTTTTTGTTTTTCAAAATGCCGAGAGCAAGAAAGGAAAAAAAAAAATTTGTGTGATTATGCCGAGAACAAAAAAAAAAAAGCATTTCTTTTTTGTTTTTTTCTTTTGTTTTGTTTTGTTTTGGCCAATATTGATTATACATTAAATTCATAATGTATGATTATTTGTTGTGAAAAGGTTCACAAATTTGAGATACCCATATTATTTTAAAGAGGTTTAAAATAATGTAAGACTAATTCATATTATAGGTTATGTGAATTAAGATTGGAATTATTGTGAGTAATTGAGGAATTGTCACATAATTTTGATAATTTTAAATAGGTGGTTTGGATAAATTACTCTACATAATTAAGGAATTATGTCTTGAATGATTAATTTATAGTTGATGCTTTTTTATTTAGTTGAATGTTTTGTTGAATGGTTTATTTACGTATTTTTGCAGTCGGTTGTAATTTGTATTACCTAGTGTGGCCTTAGTTAATTATGTTTTCGTAATGATGGAAACATAATTTTTATGTAATTTTGAGATCTCGAATCTCCGTTTGGTTTTCTTTAGTATTATGTTTTTGAAATTAGTTTGTAAATAGGTTTATTTTGTAATTTATTAATTGTAATTTTGAGAAGACTAAAGATGGAGATTGGATTGCTCACTCCCGCTACATGGACCATGATGGAACATCAAGACAAGCTTCTCGGGTCCTAGGAAGGATTCCAAAGTTGTATTTATGTTCATTTTGGTAGATAGGCCACACTAGGACTTTATTTTGTTTTACGTTTTCCATTCTTATTGCTTTTCTTCGCTTCATAGTTAGTGCATCATATTCTGCCTAAACCAAACCGCCTACTTAAATGCATGAAAATTGACTCATATAGTTTGATATTAGTCATCATGGACATAAAGATGTCACACAATTTTAAGCCATCATCTTAGTTTATTCATTCTCGCATGCTAGATATTAGTTCACTTAAAATGAATTAAAATAAAGTTGATGGGATCTTCCTCTAAAACTGAAATTGAGATTAGTCTTTATAGGCCAAACAGCTATGAATCCTTTCTTCGTCGGTAGGCATATAGGACCTTAATCTCCATATGACCCCTTCTACGTTGGGCAAGTAGTTTGTGTTGACTTAGTTTACCTCAACATTATAATCCTAAGAGTTTCTCGAGATTATGATGGACTATACATAGAATTTACAGAAATTTATCAACCAAGAATTCTAAAAGTTGAATTAGCCAAAAGGTTGGCTTATCAATTTACAGATAATTGAGTTTTGGGATCATTTATATAATTCTTGAGGAAGGTCAATTGGATAAATGCTTGAGCCTTCGCGTTATAACAGTATTGCAATAGACTTAAATCATAACGATGAGTATGCTTATTATATTTTTTTTCCTTTTCGCAGTGTAGAATTCGTTTTATATTGATAATACTGCTTACAACAAATGGCTGGAAATAATGATATCCCTATGCCAAGTGCCACACTTGGACGCGAGTCTTGGCTCAAAGCTTTCATGGACCACAAGAATCAGTTCACACGACTGAAGAATGACGGGTCCAACTTTGCGGACTGGGAGGCATCATTACGGAATGCTGCCATTGCTGACGGTAAGCTCAAGTACTTAACTGAGCCAATACCGCCAAACCCAGGCCCCAATGCAAGAGCTAACGAGTCACTTTCTTATAGTGACTTCGTCATGGAAGCGGGTGCGATAAAGAACGTACTCATTTTTGCAATGGAAACCAATTTGCAAAGACGCTTCATAGCCCAAGGTGCAAACAAGATTTTCACCACGCTCACTAATGAGTTCTCAAAAGCACCGAGAATCGTTACTTATGATCATACATGTCGCTTCTTTGATGCGAAACTCCAGAAGGGCCAACCGGTTAGCCCACAGATTCTTAACATGATTGAGAATGTCGATAAACTGGAGGCACTTGATTGCAAAATCAGTGAGAGCATAGTCATTGACCGTATGCTTCATTCACTTCATGGTGGTTTTGCCTTATTCAGGACAAATTACTACATGAATGACATGAAGAAAAGTCCTCATGAGCTACACTCACTTCTCGCACAGACCGAGAAGGATATGAAATTGAGTGGGAGCATGAAGCAAGATGTTCTCATGATTTCCAACAAGAATAAGGGTAAGGGCAAAGCACACGGCGACCTAACTGTAGGAAAACCAAAGTTTAAGAAGTCAGGAAACGGTAAGAGTGGGCCTGGTAAGACTAGTGGCTCACAAGGCAAGGCAAAGAGCAAGGGCGGTGACATTGAGTGCCACCATTGTCACAAGATTGGGCAATGGAGGAGGAACTGTCCCGTGTACCGTGAGGACATAAAAGCAAGCCGCGTCACTCCTGTTGGTATGTCATGTTATATTCATATGATTGAGATTAACCATGCAAGTTTCGGAACTTGGGTACTTGATACTGGTTGTGGTTCTCATCTGTGTAATCATTTGTCGGGCCTAAAACACATCAAACCCCTCGCAAAGGGTGATGTGGACTGCGAGTCGGGAATGGAGCACGAGTTGCTGCGCCTCAATGGGAACATATGTAATCCAGGCTCCCTAGTGGTTTTGAGTTATATTTATATAATCACTATGTACCCATTTATCTAAGAATATTATTTCTGTTTCCGTACTTGATAAAGACGGTTTTTCATTTTCAATAAAGAACAATAGCTGTATTTTCTCTTCTAATGAAATGGTTTATGACAAAGCAATTTTCATGAATGGAATTTATATCTTAGATCAAACCACAGATATATTACATGTGAATAATAAGAAATTAAAGGTTGGTGACAAAGATCAAACTTATCTATGGCATTGTCGAATGGGACACATAAATGAAAAACGTGTAAAGAAACTCATCGAGAATGGGACTATTCCCACATTTGATTTTTCTTCATTTGGCACGTGTGAATCATGTCTTATCGGCAAAATGACTCGAATTTCCTTCAAAGGTGTTGGAATGCGCGCTAATGACCTATTAGGACTCATACATACTGATGTATGTGGACCTATGTCAATCACCGCAAAAGACGGCTATAGATATTTTATCACTTTCACGGATGATTTGAGTAGATACGGATATGTCTACTTAATGAAGCATAAAAGTAAGTCCTTTGAAAAATTCAAGGAATACCAGAATAAGGTTGAGAACCAACTGGGAAGAAAGGTTAAAGCACTCCGTTCAGATCGGGGTGGCGAATATCTTTCAAATGAGTTTGATCAACACCTTAAAGACTGTGGAATAGTTTTACAGTTAACTCCACCTAGAACACCTCAATTAAATGGTGTGTCCGAACGGAGAAATCGAACACTATTTGATATGGTTCAATCAATGATGAGTCACACGGTAGTACCTGATTCATTATGGGGTTTTGCTCTTTTCTCAGCTGCTCTTATACTTAACCGAAGTCCGTCTAAAGCTGTCGACAAGACTCCATATGAAATGTGGAAGGGAACGGTCTCTAACTTGTCCTTTATTCGTGTTTGGGGCTGCGAGGCTTATGTCAAGTGGAGACACGAGGATAATCTCTGCCCGCGATCGGTCAAGACATACTTTATTGGTTATCCAAAAGGAATAATTGGTCATTACTTCTTTTCGCCTACCGAACATCGAGTTTTTGTTGCGGCTAGTGCCAAGTTCTTAGAGAAAGAATTTCTCGAGAACAAGTCGAGTAATAGAACCTTCGAGCTGTCGGAGATTCAAGAACCAACAACCGAGGAACGGTTGGAGGAAGATGTTCCTCAAATAATGATACGGTTAACATTCCCCAGGAACCTAGGAGGTCGGGTAGAGTCTCTAATCCTCCAGACAGATACATTGGTATGGTCGAGGAAAATGACGTTTTACTCCTAGAGAGAAATGAACCCGCTACCTATAAAGGTGCCATGACCTGTTCTGACCCGAGCTATGGCTTGAAGCCATGCAATCCGAGATGGACTCCATGTATGAGAATGACGTATGAGATCTTGTTGATTTACCTAACAAGGTACGAACTTTGTAGTGCAAATGACTTTACAAAATAAAGCATTCTGTAGACGGGCAACCAGATACCTATAAGGCACGACTAGTGGCAAAAGGTTTCACTTAAGTGCACGGATTGCATTATGATGAAAATTTTGCACCCGCAGTTATGCTGCGTTCCATTCGGATAATCTTAGCGATTGCCGCTTTTCATGACTATGAAATTTGGCAAATGGTTGTCAAAACCGCCTTCTTAAACGGTTATTTGGAGGAGGAGTTGTACATGGTACAACCCGAAGGTTTCATAGATCCTGAAAATCCTAAGAAAGTGTGCAAGCTTAAGCGTTCCATTTATGGACTTAAGCAAGCTTCTAGGAGTTGGAATCATCATTTTGACCAGGTGATAAAAGAGTATGGTTTCACTCGATCGGTCGAGGAACCATGCTTATATATCAAGTCGAGTGGGGGCAATATTGTTTTCTTGATATTGTATGTCGATGACATACTCTTGATTGGGAATGACATTCCTCTCTTATCTTCGGTAAAAGGATGGTTGAAGAACCATTTCCAGATGAAAGATCTGGGTGAGGCACAACGCATATTAGGAATCCGTATCTATCGAGATAGATCACGACGGATGTTATCATTGAGTCAGGAGTCTTATTTAGATAAGATTATTGAAAGGTTCAGCATGACCAACTCCAAGAAGGGGAACCTTCCAATGACGGCTGTGATGCATTTGATCAGCAAGTCTCAGTCACCCAAGACACCTGAAGGGGTTGAACGCATGAGTCGTGTTCCTTATGCATCAGCCATGGGATCAATAATGTATGCCATGATATGCACACGTCCAGACGTGGCATATGCATTGAGTATGACGAGTCGGTACCAAGGCAATCTAGGTGAAACACACTGGATGGCTGTTAAAAACATCCTTAAGTACCTACGGAGGACTAAGGATTGGGTATTGACTTATGGAGGAGATACTAAGCTATGTGCAATCGGTTACGCAGATGCTAGCTTCCAAACAGATCGAGATAATTCGAAATCTCAGCCTGGATTCGTCTTTACTCTTAATGGTGCTGCGGTCAGCTGGAAGAGTTCCAAACAGGAAGTTGTAGCAGATTCTACTACTGAATCTGAGTACTATGCCGCTTCAGAAGCAGCAAAGGAAGCTATATGGATTCGTCAATTCTTACAAGGGCTAACCATAGTTCCTAGTTCGAATGACCCAATAACCATCTATTGTGATAATAGAGGTGCCATCTTCCAGGCTAAGGAGCCTATGTCTAGCAACAAGACTAGACATGTACATCGGAAAGCTCACCTGATCCGTGATTACGTGGAGCAAGAGGAGATAGTGATTGACAATATTGCTACGGATGACAACATCGCGGACCCTCTCACTAAACCATTGAAATATGATAAGCATGAAGGGCACGTTATTTCCATGGGAATTAAACGTGTTCCTGAGTTGTACTAGCTGATTATGGATTCGATACATTTTCTTTTCATATGCTATTTATAACTTCATCGTATTATTTCATATTTTGTTTTTCGTGTGGATTGTACGACAACATTGAACGCCACAAAGTGAATCAATTACATTATATTTGTTTTGGTCCGTAATCGCCTACATGAGCCGATAACTCTGGCTATTATATTGTGAAGTTGATTGATGGTGGGTTCAACAAGCCATAAGTCAAACGGTTGGCTGATCGATCACAGATGCGAGTTATGATGATACCTCGTAGGACAATTGTGACAACGTAATGGAGTCCTAAATGTTTAAAAACATTCGGTGCCAGGTCGTGGATTGGACGTCCATTGTGTTCCTAGAGTCGATTCTTTTGACTATCGATTGTCTCTTGAGATTAAGGCGCTTTTGGGTGACTTTGGTTTCTTTCTCATGGTCAACCATAACATGAGGCTAAGCGATTTTCACCGGGTCATTTCATACTTTGTGCTTATATCTCTCAGGGATTCGAGTTGAAGAAAATATCCAACCTTTATCGAGTTTAGTTATTTCTCGGGGCCACTCGAGGAGTTGTAATTGAAATGCATGGCCATGCTCGAATGATGATTCGTTTATCGCTTAAGTTACTCCTAGTCGGAAAACCACTCTTGATATTGATCACTTGTAAAATACGACATTTGTGAATACGGATTTTGCAAATTGTTTTACATTGAGTGGGAGAAATTTTAGGATATGACAATCGGTTATCGCACATACACTTGTGAGGACAAGTGGCAGTTTGTTGGAGCTTGTGTCCTCCACAGTTAGTGTGATAACATATATAAATCTCTTATAGGTTCCCAAGGGTATACTTAGTATTTTATCAGTTGATTAACGTTTACTTAATAACGGTTGGCTTGCTAGAAGTTTGACGTTATTATCATACTGATGGCAGTGATCAACTGGTCCGTAAAAGTCACACCTAGAGGATGTGTTTGAGAGATGTGTTTGTATGAAAATATAATCACATTGATGCCTTATATGACTAAAAGGTTAGTCCATGTATTTGGCTAAAAGTTAGTCAATGTGATGATGAGACGATTATTTAATTCAATTAAATAATATTAGCTGAGAAGAATTAATTGTTAATTCGTATATTGAATATAAACTGTTATATTTAATTAATGTATATAATGTTTGCTTAAACGAATTAAGATGTTAATTCGTAATTAAACGTAAACGGTTATATTTAATAAGCAAATTATAAATATGCGATATTTATACTTAATGTATATATTATACGATATTGTCATAATAAATGATGACGTACCGGTATTAAGTGTGTGGACTTATTAATACAGGACGACATTAATGACAATTGAAAGATATACACATTTATACATTTTGAAAACCAACCAAAAAGAAGAAGATATTTTTCTCCTTATTTTTGGTGGAATTTTCGGTTTGGAAAAAGAAAAAGGAAAGAAAATTTCTTCCCTTTGACTCTCCCATTTACACGGTTTAAAGGGGAGCGGAAGAATCATTTTTCTAACCTAATTTTTGACCTAATTCTCACTTCACACAAACCCTAATAATTCATAAGAAATTAGGGATCTATTCTAGCAAAGAAGAGAAGCATTTCTCAAAACATTTTGGGTGCAACGATTAGGAGAATATCGATCTCGATATTGTTCTTAGGCCATATTGCTAGGACCAAAGGTTAATTCTAATCTCTACTTTTGTTTATGTAATTTCATTTATGACTCGTATTTTCATAATTATAATCCGAATTCTTGATGAAGTATACCGACATTTCCTACTAGTGGTATCAGAGCATAGGCCACGAAATTATTTTATATGATTTTCATAAATGGATTTAAACAAAAATTTGAAGAAGAAAAAAAAATTAGGGTTTCGGCCGAATAAATTTTTTTTGCCGAGCCAATTTTTTTTGTTTTTGTTTTTTGTTTTTTGTTTCCATTTTGATTTATTCATATTGTTGTTTTAATTAGTTAAGATGATAATATGATAAATTTGTAGATGTTTTGATTTAATGAGAATTAAATTAAAATGTAAATGGAAATTGTTTTAATTGTTGATGATTTGTTTTTGCTATATAGTTTTGGCATACAAGTTAATTTAATCATGTTCAAATCAATTGTGATGAATCAAATATACGGATAATCGATTTAATCATAATTTAGATATTCATTTTAAGAGGTTAAATTGAATCATCAAGTTTGAATCTATGTTTAATCTAAACGATGATGTTTATGCCGATCTTGTTATATTAGCAACATTAAACTTTTTGTCCACATTAAAAGTTTTTTTTCCGAGAAAAGAAAAAAAAAACGACTGAATGCCGTGAGCTATTATTAAAAAAAAAATCTATTTTTTTGGTTTTTTGGGAAAATTGCCGAGGGCATTTAAAATAAAAAAACTGTTTTTTTTTGTTTTTCAAAATGCCGAGAGCAAGAAAGAAAAAAAAAATTTTGTGTGATTATGCCGAGAACAAAAAAAAAAAGGCATTTCTTTTTTGTTTTTTTTTTTTGTTTTGTTTTGTTTTGGCCAATATTGATTATACATTAAATTTATAATGTATGATTATTTGTTGTGAAAAGGTTCACAAATTTGAGATACCCATATTATTTTAAAGAGGTTTAAAATAATGTTAGACTAATTCATATTATAGGTTAATGTGAATTAAGATTGGAATTATTGTGAGTAATTGAGGAATTGTCACATAATTTTGATAATTTTAAATAGGTGGTTTGTATAAATTACTCTACATAATTAAGGAATTATGTCTTGAATGATTAATTTATAGTTGATGCTTTTTTATTTAGTTGAATGTTTTGTTGAATGGTTTATTTACGTATTTTTGTAGTCGGTTGTAATTTGTATTACCTAGTGTGGCCTTAGTTAATTATGTTTTCGTAATGATGGAAACATAATTTTATGTAATTTTGAGATCTCGAATCTCCGTTTTGTTTTCTTTAGTATTATGTTTTTGAAATTAGTTTGTAAATAGGTTTATTTTGTAATTTATTAATTGTAATTTTGAGAAGACTAAAGATGGAGATTGGATTGCTCACTCCCGCTACATGGACCATGATGGAACATCAAGACAAGCTTCTCGGGTCCTAGGAAGGATTCCAAAGTTGTATTTATGTTCATTTTGGTAGATAGGCCACACTAGGACTTTATTTTGTTTTACGTTTTCCATTCTTATTGCTTTTCTTCGCTTCATAGTTAGTGCATCATATTCTGCCTAAACCAAACCGCCTACTTAAATGCATGAAAATTGACTCATATAGTTTGATATTAGTCATCATGGACATAAAGATGTCACACAATTTTAAGCCATCATCTTAGTTTATTCATTCTCGTATGCTAGATATTAGTTCACTTAAAATGAATTAAAATAAAGTTGATGGGATCTTCCTCTAAAACTGAAATTGAGATTAGTCTTTATAGGCCAAACAGCTATGAATCCTTTCTTCGTCGGTAGGCATATAGGACCTTACTCTCCATATGACCCCTTCTACGTTGGGTAAGTAGTTTGTGTTGACTTAGTTTACCTAAACATTATAATCCTAAGAGTTTCTCGAGATTATGATGGATTATACATAGAATTTACAGAAATTTATCAACAAGAATTCTAAAAGTTGAATTAGCCAAAAGGTTGGCTTATCAATTTACAGATAATTGAGTTTTGGGATCATTTATATAATTCTTGAGGAAGGTCAATTGGATAAATGCTTGAGTCTTCGCGTTATAACAGTATTGCATTAGACTTAAATCATAACGATGAGTATGCTTATTATATTTTTTTTCCTTTTCGCAGTGTAGAATTCGTTTTATATTGATAATACTGCTTACAACAAATGGCTGGAAATAATGATATCCCTATGCCAAGTGCCACAATTGGACGCGAGTCTTGGCTCAAAGCTTTCATGGACCACAAGAATCAGTTCACACGACTGAAGAATGACGGGTCCAACTTTGCGGACTGGGAGGCATCATTACGGAATGCTGCCATTGCTGACGGTAAGCTCAAGTACTTAACTGAGCCAATACCGTCAAACCCAAGCCCCAATGCAAGAGCTAACGAGTCACTTTCTTATAGTGACTTCGTCATGGAAGCGGGTGCGATAAAGAACGTACTCATTTTTGCAATGGAAACCAATTTGCAAAGACGCTTCATAGCCCAAGGTGCAAACAAGATTTTCACCACGCTCACTAATGAGTTCTCAAAAGCACCGAGAATCGTTACTTATGATCATACATGTCGCTTCTTTGATGCGAAACTCCAGAAGGGCCAACCGGTTAGCCCACAGATTCTTAACATGATTGAGAATGTCGATAAACTGGAGGCACTTGATTGCAAAATCAGTGAGAGCATAGTCATTGACCGTATGCTTCATTCACTTCATGGTGGTTTTGCCTTATTCAGGACAAATTACTACATGAATGACATGAAGAAAAGTCCTCATGAGCTACACTCACTTCTCGCACAGACCGAGAAGGATATGAAATTGAGTGGGAGCATGAAGCAAGATGTTCTCATGATTTCCAACAAGAATAAGGGTAAGGGCAAAGCTCACGACGACCTAACTGTAGGAAAACCAAAGTTTAAGAAGTCAGGAAATGGTAAGAGTGGGCCTGGTAAGACTAGTGGCTCACAAGGCAAGGCAAAGAGCAAGGGCGGTAACATTGAGTGCCACCATTGTCACAAGATTGGGCAATGGAGGAGGAACTGTCCCGTGTACCGTAAGGACATAAAAGCAAGCCGCGTCACTCCTGTTGGTATGTCATGTTATATTCATATGATTGAGATTAACCATGCAAGTTTCGGAACTTGGGTACTTGATACTGGTTGTGGTTCTCATCTGTGTAATCATTTGTCGGGCCTAAAACACATCAAACCCCTCGCAAAGGGTGATGTGGACCTGCGAGTCGGGAATGGAGCACGAGTTGCTGCAGTCTCAATGGGAACATATGTAATCCAGCTCCCTAGTGGTTTTGAGTTATATTTATATAACTGTTACTATGTACCCAGTTTATCTAAGAATATTATTTCTGTTTCCGTACTTGATAAAGACGGTTTTTCATTTTCAATAAAGGACAATAGCTGTATTTTCTCTTTTAATGAAATGGTTTATGGCAAAGCAGTTTCCATGAATGGAATTTATATCTTAGATCAAACCACAGATATATTACATGTGAATAATAAGAAATTAAAGGTTGGTGACAAAGATCAAACTTATCTATGGCATTGTCGAATGGGACACATAAATGAAAAACGTGTAAAGAAACTCATCGAGAATGGGACTATTCCCACATTTGATTTTTCTTCATTTGGCACGTGTGAATCATGTCTTATCGGCAAAATGACTCGAATTTCCTTCAAAGGTGTTGGAATGCGCGCTAATGACCTATTAGGACTCATACATACTGATGTATGTGGACCTATGTCAATCACCGCAAAAGACGGTTATAGATATTTTATCACTTTCACGGATGATTTGAGTAGATACGGATATGTCTACTTAATGAAGCATAAAAGTAAGTCCTTTGAAAAATTCAAGGAATACCAGAATAAGGTTGAAAACCAACTGGGAAGAAAGGTTAAAGCACTCCGTTCAGATCGGGGTGGCGAATATCTTTCAAATGAGTTTGATCAACACCTTAAAGACTGTGGAATAGTTTTACAGTTAACTCCACCTGGAACACCTCAATTAAATGGTGTGTCCGAACGGAGAAATCGAACACTATTTGATATGGTTCGATCCATGATGAGTCACACGGTAGTACCTGATTCATTATGGGGTTTTGCTATTTTCTCAGCTGCTCTTATACTTAACCGAAGTCCGTCTAAAGCTGTCGACAAGACTCCATATGAAATGTGGAAGTGAACGGTCCCTAACTTGTCCTTTATTCGTGTTTGGGGCTGCGAGGCTTATGTCAAGTGGAGACACGAGGATAATCTCTGCCCGCGATCGGTCAAGACATACTTTATTGGTTATCCAAAAGGAATAATTGGTCATTACTTCTTTTCGCCTACCGAACATCGAGTTTTTGTTGCGGCTAGTGCCAAGTTCTTAGAGAAAGAATTTCTCGAGAACAAGTCGAGTAATAGAACCTTCGAGCTGTCGGAGATTCAAGAACCAACAACCGAGGAACGGTTGGAGGAAGATGTTCCTCAAATAATGATACGGTTAACATTCCCCAGGAACCTAGGAGGTCGGGTAGAGTCTCTAATCCTCCAGACAGATACATTGGTATGGTCGAGGAAAATGACGTTTTACTCCTAGAGAGTAATGAACCCGCTACCTATAAAGGTGCCATGACCTGTTCCGACCCAAGCTATGGCTTGAAGCCATGAAATCCGAGATGGACTCCATGTATGAGAATGACGTTTGGGATCTTGTTGATTTACCTAACAAGGTACGAACTTTGCAGTGCAAATGACTTTACAAAATAAAGCATTCTGTAGACGGGCAACCAGATACCTATAAGGCACGACTAGTGGCAAAAGGTTTCACTTAAGTGCACGGATTGCATTATGATGAAAATTTTGCACCCGCAGTTATGCTGCGTTCCATTCGGATAATCTTAGCGATTGCCGCTTTTCTTGACTATGAAATTTGGCAAATGGATGTGAAAACCGCCTTCTTAAACGGTTATTTGGAGGAGGAGTTGTACATGGTACAACCCGAAGGTTTCATAGATCCTGAAAATCCTAAGAAAGTGTGCAAGCTTAAGCGTTCCATTTATGGACTTAAGCAAGCTTCTAGGAGTTGGAATCATCATTTCGACCAGGTGATAAAAGAGTATGGTTTCACTCGATCGGTCGAGGAACCATGCTTATATATCAAGTCGAGTGGGGGCAATATTGTTTTCTTGATATTGTATGTCGATGACATACTCTTGATTGGGAATGACATTCCTCTCTTATCTTCGGTAAAAGGATGGTTGAAGAACCATTTCCAGATGAAAGATCTGGGTGAGGCACAACGCATATTAGGAGTCCGTATCTATCGAGATAGATCACTACGGATGTTATCATTGAGTCAGGAGTCTTATTTAGATAAGATTATTGAAAGGTTCAGCATGACCAACTCCAAGAAGGGGAACCTTCTAATGACGGCTGTGATGCATTTGATCAGCAAGTCTCAGTCACCCAAGACACCTGAAGGGGTTGAACGCATGAGTCGTGTTCCTTATGCATCAGCAATGGGATCAATAATGTATGCCATGATATGCACACGTCCAGACGTGGCATATGCATTGAGTATGACGAGTCGGTACCAAGGCAATCTAGGTGAAACACACTGGATGGCTGTTAAAAACATCCTTAAGTACCTACGAAGGACTAAGGATTGGGTATTGACTTATGGAGGAGATACTAAGCTATGTGCAATCGGTTACGCAGATGCTAGCTTCCAAACAGATCGAGATGATTCGAAATCTCAGCCTGGATTCGTCTTTACTCTTAATGGTGCTTTGCGGTCACCGGAAGAGTTCCAAACAGGAAGTTGTAGCGATTCTACTACTGAATCGAGTACTATGCCGCTCGGGAAGCGAAAAGGAAGCTATATGGATGCGTCAATTCTTACAAGGACTAACCATAGTTCCTAGTTCGAATGACCCAATAACCATCTATTGTGATAATAGAGGTGCCATCTTCCAGGCTAAGGCGCCTATGTCTAGCAACAAGACTAGACATATACATCGGAAAGCTCACCTGATCCGTGATTACGTGGAGCAAGAGGAGATAGTGATTGACAATATTGCTACGGATGACAACATCGCGGACCCTCTCACTAAACCATTGAAATATGATAAGCATGAAGGGCACGTTATTTCCATGGGAATTAAACGTGTTCCTGAGTTGTACTAGCTGATTATGGATTCGATACATTTTCTTTTCATATGCTATTTATAACTTCATCGTATTATTTCATATTTTGTTTTTCGTGTGGATTGTACGACAACATTGAACGCCACAAAGTGAACTGAATTACATTATATTTGTTTTGGTCCGTAATCGCCTACATGAGCTGATAACTCTGGCTATTATATTGTGAAGTTGATTGATGGTGGGTTCAACAAGCCATAAGTCAAACGGTTGGCTGATCGATCACAGATGCGAGTTATGATGATACCTCGTAGGACAACTGTGACAACGTAATGGAGTCCTAAATGTTTAAAAACATTCGGTGCCAGGTCGTGGATTTGACGTCCATTGTGTTCCTAGAGTCGATTCTTTTGACTATCGACTGTCTCTTGAGATTAAGGCAGTTTTTGGGTGACTTTGGTTTCTTTCTCATGGTCGACCATAACATGAGGCTAAGCAGATTTTCACTGGGTCATTTCATACTGTGCTTATATCTGCAGGATTCGAGTTGAAGAAAATATGAAACCTTTATCAGGTTTAGTTATTTCTCAGGGCCACTCGAGGAGTTGTAACTGAAATGCATGGCCATGCTCGAATGATGATTCGTTTATCAGTTAAGTTACTCTCTAGTCAGGAAAACCACTCTTGATATTGATCACTTGTAAAATACGACATTTGTGAATACGGATTTTGCAAATTGTTTTACATTGAGTGGGAGAAATTTTAGGATATGACAATCGGTTATCGCACATACACTTGTGAGGACAAGTGGCAGTTTGTTGGAGCTTGTGTCCTCCACAGTTAGTGTGATAACATATATAAATCTCTTATAGGTTCACAAGGGTATACTTAGTATTTTATCAGTTGATTAACGTTTACTTAATAACGGTTGGCTTGCTAGAAGTTTGACGTTATTATCATACTGATGGCAGTGATCAACTGGTCCGTAAAAGTCACACCTAGAGGATGTGTTTGAGAGATGTGATTGTATGAAAATATAATCACATTGATGCCTTATATGACTAAAAGGTTAGTCCATGTATTTGGCTAAAAGTTAGTCAATGTGATGATGAGAGGATTATTTAATTCAATTAAATAATATTAGCTGAGAAGAATTAATTGTTAATTCGTATATTGAATATAAACTGTTATATTTAATTAATGTATATAATGTTTGCTTAAACGAATTAAGATGTTAATTCGTAATTAAACGTAAACGGTTATATTTAATAAGCAAATTATAAATATGCGATATTTATAGTTAATGTATATATTATACGATATTGTCATAATAAATGATGACGGACCGGTATTAAGTCTGTGGACTTATTAATACAGGACGACATTAATGACAATTGAAAGATATACACATTTATACATTTTGAAAACCAACCAAAAAGAAGAAGATATTTTTCTCCTTGTTTTTGGTGGAATTTTCGGTTTGGAAAAAGGAAAAGGAAAGAAAATTTCTTCCCATTGACTCTCCTATTTACACGGTTTAAAGGGGAGGAGGGGAATCATTTTTCTAACCAAATTTTTGACCTAATTCTCACATCACACAAACCCTAAAAATTCATAAGAAATTAGGGATCTATTCTAGCAAAGAAGAGAGGCATTTCTCAAAACCTTTTGGGTGCAACGATTAGGAGAATATCGATCTCGATATTGTTTTTAGGCCATATTGCTAGGACCAAAGGTTAATTCTAATCTCTACTTTTGATTATGTAATTTCATTTATGACTCGTATTTTCATAATTATAATTTCGTTATAATCCGAATTCTTGATGATGTATACCGATATTTCCTATAATAAGGGCATTACCATCTCGGTTGCCCGAGGTAAGTAATCATCAAAAGTCGATAAAAGAACAATTATTGTAATATTACAAGCGTTACAACCAACTAACAAAATAAGATACAACTCGTCAGCTACACACTATCTCTATCAGTACTCGTGATGACTCATCCCCGCCAGAACTCCAGCCATCAACAACATCGACACCTGCTAAGACTGACTGCTCACCATAAGGGATCACGGCAGACACATAAACAAACAAGACAACCACACAAGGTCATTAACTGAGATAAGACATAACGAAAACAACAACAATCACCAACACATTACAAACACAACCAGTCACACACAATCACACCCAATCCAATTAATCTCCGTCACCGACTGTCCACTGGACCAGCCCTGCCAGTGGGGGACCGCAGCTGTACCCACCAAATCCCCGCTCATCATACCGAGTGATAACCCTGTCCCATTAATGTGCACATCCCCTATCGTGGCGGGTTCCACAGAGGGCGAAACTAGGGCGTGAAGCTACTCCCGCAAGTGACTCCACTTAGCCGAGGACGCACCTCGAGAACCAGAGAAAACCAATCACAGACAGCTGTAATACAACAACAACCAACAAACTATATACACCAACCGATTACCGCATATATGCTGTCACACAAACACAACTACAACACAACAACCACGACACAACAACCGACACACTAGACCATCCACAGAAACTGAGTAGGCGAACCTACCTTTACGCAACTGCAACGATTCCATGTCCACACACGCAATATCCAGCAACCAAGGAACACCTATATGTACAATACAATCATCTATTACTATCATTCTAATCCTAACTGAAAACACAAGACATAAATGATGATGACGACATACCTACACGAGGAAAACTTGGCAAAGGACTACTACCCGACTCAAGCTACGCACTCCTAAGGCATAAGGACCTTTAAGGGCTTCCATGGAGGACATATGGTGAAGGGAAGAGGAAAGGGCGACATTTAGGTTTAGGAGAAAGAGGCGGAAATGATTTGCGGATTTAACAAAACACAATTATAAACCCTCGCTGAAAACACGCTACTCGATCGAGTGGCCCACCTACTCGATCGAGTAGCCTCTACTCTATCGAGTACCACCCCTAACTCAAAATAGAGGATAACTTTGGTACGCACTTCTAAGGACTATCACTGCTTCCAAGGTCGGTCAACGGGTCCTCAAAAGGGCGGGTATTACAGGTAGGCAATGATTACTTGACCCAATTAATGCAATAAATGCATAGAGGAGCTCATAATGACCGGGTAAATGCTTATCAGGCCCAATATCCGCCACTTCTACATCTAGCTAGGCAAGGACTTCTTGATCCTTCATATCCTTTGCCTAGTTGGGCGGATAAGGAAGTGTTCTTCCCTACTACTTCTCAAGATGCCGAAAAGGATAGTCGGGTGGCTAATGGAAAGGAGGTTGTTGTTGATGAAGACAGGGAAGGTATTGATTCATGCCAAGAAGAAGAGCAAGGTTCAAGTTCCAATGACGAAGAAGTTTGTGAATCCTCCGGTCCAATGGAGGTCAATGGTGATGATAATTTAGATGATGATAATGACGGTGATAAGGCCGGTGATGAAGATGTCGCAATGAGCGACAATTGAGGGTTGACAAGGCTTATTGGAGGATACCACAAGTGCGGGGTTGATTACTTGACTTCAACCTATTCCATTGTGAGTTTCCTACACCTCCTTTAGCTTTGTCTTTATATCATGTTTTTAATCTTTATCTTGAGCATTTGTTTTTAGTCGTAGCACCATTTAAAGGACTCCCACCTCGGTTCCATTGAGGTGTCTCATATCTTGTTCCCATTCGCAAAATCCAAAATGACAATTAGAATTCATGCATTGCATCCATTCCTTGTGCATGAACTCCCCCCTTTTTACACTAGCAAATAGGTAGTATTTCGCGCATCGTGCGGCCTGTTTTAAAATTATATTATTATAATTGAAGAAAAATAAAATAATTCATATATAACCTTTAATATTTTTTACTTATAAATAAAAATAAATTAATTTTTTTCTCAAATTTTATTTTTTTAGGTTTAAGTTTAGTGTTTTAAAATAAAATACATATAATTTTAATTAAAACTAATACTAAGTTATAGTTTTTTTTTGAGAGAAAAGAACAATTCATTAATAGAACGCTATACGACACTTACAAAGAATAATTATCATCGAAAACAAATCTAATGGAAACCAAAGAAAAATAATTTTCTTATAAACTAGGTATCTCAAAACAGCATCTGACAATTCGGCTCGTCCTATTATCGTTATCTTCATGTAGCTTTTGATGGGATCCTTCGTTTGATTTATGAGATAAAATTTACCTCTGACTTGTTTCAAAGATCGTTGACAAATTACTTTTACCCTTTGAAAGAACACGCTGCAAACCATCAACGAACTACTCTTGACTATATTAGTGATTAAACTAACCCCACGAATAAATGGAAAAACACCGAAATAAGGGACGGAAAAACGATCCTCACCAAAAGGGAGACTTTTATTGAATAGAAAATAGATATGCATACTATTGATTAAAATTTGAAATAATTTTAGGGCTTACCATCGATCGATTGATAATCGATGGGAGCCCCTTGTATAATATGACGGAGGCTAGGGTTTTTTTAGAGAGAAAGTTTTTTTTTTAATACTAAGTTATAGTTAATTACGCATGATCAACGTTTTATAGAAAAATTGTAACTGATCAAATATCACATTAATTAAAATAAAATTTATTCTATTAATACAACAATCAACATTAAGGTATCAAATATATCATTTTACGATACGTTATGTTCCAAATCAGTTAAAATATTTGTTCAAAATGATGTGAATATAATGTTATGCAATTTTTAGTTTTGTATGTATAATATTTGATATTTATGTATCAAACATATATGGCCCAAACTAAACTTATTCAAATGTTTGGTTGTGTCTTATATGTGCTATGTGTCAAAGATATCTATCAGAAATTTGCACCTTTTGTTTTTTTAACAACTATATATAATGATGTTTAAGAGTTTACCGTAAATAAAATAGGTTTAATTTTCTCAAATATCATTTTTATAAGATAACATATAAAATATTAAAATAAAAGTAACATCTAGTTGGTCATAATTAATGTTTTATTCTTGACGTATACATATTTAAATAAAGCTATTAAAGGAAAATGTAATGTTATTCTATCTTTTCATGTTGTTTATATAATAGGGTTTTTCTACATGATACCCTTTTATTTATTCGAATTCTACGTGATACCCTCGCTTTTCAAAAATACCCTTGGTGCCCCTAAGCATGATAAAAACATCTTAAAATACCCAAAATGCTCTAATCTGCCTCTTAAAATGTTTAATTTATACATTTTTTATTGATTTTTTTGGCAATAATTTGTCATGTCATTAACATAAAGATTGTCTACTCAACTGTAAACATATTTTCTTTACAAAATCTAACATATTAAAAACGTGATTTTTAGTAGATTGGGTATTTTCTGAACATTTTACTAAATTTAGGGATACCACTTATATTTTCAAAAATATAGGGGTATCACGTAGAATGCGAAGAAACACGGGGTACCAAGTAGAAAAAACCTATATAATATGATATTATTTAATAATCATTACTTTTCTTTTAATTATTCAAACTCACTCATGACCACTGTGTACATACATACTCGTTATCACAGTATTTAAATCTCTCAAAATCTCATATGTATTTATTTTGTCGCAATATAATGTTTTCGTTCCCACACTATAAAAACTTATATCTTAGTAGTTTTTTTAAAGTTTTATTTTTAATAAATACAATGGCTCTTCAAAAATATATTTTTCTTAATAAAATTAATGGTCTAAGTTTTATAACTTTCTCAAAATGTTTTTTTACGTAAATGTAAAACATTGTAAGATACTCACTTTAATCATCTCTACATATCAAAATATGTTAATAAATATAATGAAAATTATACTCGATTGAAAGCATTTTTCGCAATGAACGTTTTTACTTACAATTTAGAATTTTTATCAAAATATTTTTTTTAATAAATTTAGAATCAAATCAACGTAATTATTTAATATAATTTTATTATAAAATTTATTAAATTATAATTAATATTTACTGAAATTTATGCTGCATTTATTATGTTCATATTAAATAATTAGCTGTAATAAATGTTTGTCATTAAGGCTATATGGGACACATGGCGCATCCACATTTTCAACCCATTATATATATATATATATATATATATATATATATATATATATATATATATATATATATATATATATATATATATATATATATATATATATATATAGTGTCTTGTTTGGTTTGGAGAAGTTCACTCACAAGGGATGCGAGTTAATTAAAATTAGCTCTCCGGCCAATCGAAAGCATGCATCATATAGGATAGATTAGATTGCATTCCCTTGTTATATATGTCATATAGTTTGCATATTAGTTTAGAAAGCATGCATATTCATATAGATTGCATTACATAATTTCCTATCATATTGGCCATTGAGGACAATGCTCATACTAGTGTGGGGATGGGAAATTTTAACCTAACCTTTTAAAATAAAAAATGATAAAAATTGAAAAATTCTTAAAAATTCATAAAAATTGAAAAATTTCTCAAAAATCCAAAAACATGTTCATTCCTTTGTAGTGTAGAATTGTATGTATTGTATATATTTGTGTTTGTTTGTCACTCTTATCACATTGGATCGACTACGCCACATTTGAGGCATGAAGGAAATAGAAGACCGCATGGTATGATCTTTCCAATTCTCCTTCCTCCTTTTATATGTTAATGGCAATGTGGCTTTTTTTTGGTTGATGCGGTACAAACTAATGTGTTGTTAAGAGTTGCATTTAGTTTATATGACATATTAGTTGATAGAAGCATTTGCATTAGGTTGTATATATGTTAGTTGCATCATGGCATGTAGCTACATTTTAGGAAAATTTTGTGCAAACATCTATTTGGGAAGCTTGATAAGTATATATAAGGCCCTTGTAGATACTTTTTCTTCTTGAGACTTTGCTCATTAGAATACCTCCAAAACATCCTAGGATGTATTATACTAATATCCTTTGACCCATGGACTAAGGCCTAGTAAAGAGTACCTTGTGATGTGATGACTCCTTGGCTACCGTTTATTCCAAGGTGACCCTTGAAACCATGCAACCATATTCCACTTCTATCATCATGTTTTGTCAACAAAAAAGAGAATGGACACAAAAATCTCAATTTGAGTTCAAGCATCAAAATGAAAATCAAGAAGTTTGCACAAATTGCATCAAAGAAAAGAGGAGTACAAAAATAAGAATTCCTAAGCTTCAATAAAAGCGCCCTCGTTACAAATTGCGGTGACTTTAAAAACGTTCAAAAATTGCAAAGAAAATTGCCAAGTATCAAAATACCAAACATCAAAGAAATGGCAAGAAATTGTTCCTAAAAATGTCAAATGCCACAAGAAATTGGGAGGAATTACAAAATTAAAAGCAAAATCCCACTATAAAACTCAAAATTTTATTGATCCCTTTATCCATTGATTCCACTTTTGTGCATGGTGGAGAGGGGACGACCCTTCTTCTTGTCTAGGCAAGAAGGGGAATTCCACGATCCTACAGTATTTCTAACATCATAGGGAGTCTACTCTTAACAAAAGCATTTAGCAATTGAGGACAAAGGTACCCTAGCTTGACACAACTTGGAGGTGATTTGTTGGTATCCTCCTAGGCTTAGTAATTTGAAGAAACCATATCTATAATGGAGTGTGTACCCTTAGATTGTTTCCCCCTTAGATAATTTCCGCCACTTAGATGAGGAAACTGGCTATTCTTTTGTAGATGCATCCATTACTTGCTTTTGTGTGCTTAATGATTGGATGTATCGCCATTTTGGCAAGCCCCACCTTGCCTTGTAAGAAGGCATCTTACCTCATGGGTGACTTGTTATGAGTTGAAGGGGCGGAGTAAGACCCGCTAATTATCTCATATCGGCTATATTAGTAAGTTAGTTTAAATAAAGGTCATAGTTTTAGTCGCCTCTTTACTCAGGACGAGCAAAGGTTCAATTTAGGGATGTTTGATGTGACTCATATTTGAGCACATTTAGTCTCCGAATTAACCTCGTTCCCATGCTTTCTAACACCTATTAGGGTCATTTCTTATCATTAGTTTCCCATTTCGCATATCCTTTGAGGTTTTGTGTCCTTGGTAGGAGAGGATTGCTAGCCTTGCATTTATGGAGCTAAATGGATCGCATCTAATGACCAAGCATAGAAGAGGAGACCGGTACTAGAAGCCTAAGCAAATAAATGAAGAGAAATGGGCAATGATGAAAGTTTCGTGCGTCCCTAAGACAGTCCCCAAGGATTGTTAGGGAGCCAAGAACAAGAAAAGAACCTTGTCCCAGGATCCGAGCGTCCCGACAGTCAGCCCAAGCGGATCATCTCACAGGACCAAGCATGCTTCAGCCGAATCCGCGCGTGTCCCTGGGGATTTGCTACTCAATCCGCGCATGTCCCTCGGGAGTTGCAAACTATCAACTTCTCTTAGGGTCTTAATCATTATTTAAGCCCTTAGCAACCCTAATCCTTGTACTTAATTTTAGTATAAATACCCTATTGTTGTAACATTCCGTATTTGTTACATTTAATTGATGAGTCAAAAGTGTGTTAACCGTGTTAGAATTGCGTGACGTCCGTAAGTACAATATACAATACCTTTCTGTTGTTTGAGTATGGGAGCGAACTTCGGGACGAAGTTCATTTTAAGGGGGGAAGACTGTAATACCCCGTATTTTTATATAATAAATTAAACGGATATTATTGAATTAAACGGATATTATTAAACGGATATTATTATATATTAATTATTATACATTTTATATTACCAATTAAGTCGGGTAAATTGTCGAGTCGATAATTATGATAAGTTATTTTAATTAACTCGCGTTGTATCGATATAAGTTAATTGTGACGGGTTTATAAGAATTCGAAAGGTGAGCTGAACAATTAAACATTGACCCATTTGAGCTGGACCAATACACGTCCAGCCCATTTAACCCTAAACCCTAATAAGTACCCTAAACCTATTAGTAACCTACCCTAATCAGCCTCCCTCAACCCGCCTCCCTCATTCACGCCTCCCTCCTTTCCTCAACTGAGATCTCAGCCATTCACGCATATAGAGAGAGAGAGAGTAGCCATGGTTGTTGACGGCATAGCAAGGAGCAGCTAGGGGTGTTTGGCGACGTTCTTAGGCGGTTCTGGTGGCGGTAATGGTGGCAGAAAAGGTAAGAACTCAACCCCACCTCCTCTGTTTTCACTTTTAAATCGGGGGTTTTGGGTGTTGTTTCGAGGCTTAAGAAGGTGTTGATGGTGGCTGTTAGTAAGGTGAGGGAGTAGTATGGTAAGGGTCGTGTGTAGTGGTGGTTTCTGAGGTGGTTTTGGGTGGTGTTGGTGGCCGTGAAAGGCGGCAGCGACGGGGGGGGTAGCAACGGGTTTTAGCAATGGGTTTTCAGACGGTTTAGATGGGTAGTTCGGGGTGGCGCCACTGTGGACTTGGGTGAGGTCGAAACAGTGGTGCCACGTGTGTCAGATTCACTGTTCGACGATGGTGTCGAGGGTGGTGGTTAGGCGAGGTGACAGGGGTGTGTCGTGGTGGAGGACGAGTCAGAAACAGGCTAGTTGTGGCGGCAGAGTTGCAGACAGGGGGTATTGGTGGTGGTGGTTCTGACCACCGGCGTGGGTCGACCACGTTGGTGGTGGTCAGATATGAGCAGGCCGGGCCTGGTGTCAGGCCTGGTGGTCGGCGGCAAGGACTGGTGGTTGTCGGAGGAGTTGTGTCGAGTTGAAGGGGGTGTGTGTGTTTAAGTCGGGTTTGATTCGTTCGTTATTATTTAAATTGTCGTATTCTTAATTAAATAATGTAATTCCCGTGTCATTTAAATAATTTAATTAATTTAATTCCCGAGTGCATTAAAATAATTAATGATGGGTTTGAGTCGGGATTGTTTGAGTTGTTTAAGGATTGATCCTATTTTCTAAATCGTATAATTCGTTTAAGCTTTATTTATCATATTAGTTATTTAATTTAAATCCCGAGTCATTTAAATAAATTATTCCTAGACATTTAATAATTCAAGTCGGGTGTTGAGTTGTTCAAACATTGATGCGGGTTTTTCTTAAAAGCATAATTCGTTTAATCCTTTAATTATCATTTGATTTTAATTCCGAGTTATTAAAATAAAATAATAATTAATCATAATTAATTATCCTGAGTCGGGTTTGTTAAAAGAGAAAAATTACTATATCGGGAAAGTTTCCATTTATAGGAAGTTCTATCATTAATAACCCCCTATTTTGGGAACGGGAATAGTTAAGTAATTGTTATCATTATTATCTTTCAGAGAGCGATTTTGTGATGGAATATTATTGGGCATCTGTCCATTGGACTGCTTAACTGCTTAATTGGAATTGCTGGCACTTTGAGGTAGGGAAATACACTTGTCCTATTATCGTCATTGTTGAATTGTGTTGACTTGATTCCTGGTTGTTGCTTTACGTTATCATTTATATTCGGAAAGGTGATTGATTGATTTGATCGTATTGAGCATGATATCACAACATCGGGTAACTGGCATGATTTTATGATTCATCAGTTCATTGATTTATATATATATTATGTTGCATCACTTTCTTTTGAGCATTCATATGCATTGGAGATGGAGGAGGTTGTGGTGATGCGGTGTGATGATGACGATGTTGTGATAAGGCCCAAGCGGGTTCTCGGGACCCGCCTGAGTACCTCAAATTGTTGAGCTGGTATATCGACGATTGATATTGATAGTCTGGGGGGATCGGTATGGGTGGGCGTCTTGGGATGTGTGTGATGAGTTGAGACGGAGATGGAGGTGGCGGAGTATCATGCATATCATATTTATTGTTTTATTGTTTTCCCTACTCAACCTCGCGGTTGACCCTGTGTATTCGTGAACACCTGTGATGAACCGTTTTATGGGGAGCAGACTTGACAGGTTAAGAGATAGGACGGGAGCTTGATGGGCGTGAGACACTGGATCAGACGACTTAGTAGCTAGATCATCATCTAGAAGACTTTCACTTTTATTTATATCAGTTCTTGTAATTTGAGTTGAAAAGAGGATTTGTAATAATTAAGTTAAAATATTATATAAATTGCCTTGGAGTTTAATTTGTTATTCACTACCTCGGGAAACCGAGATGGTAACAGTCCGTTTTATTAGGGAATGTCTTGACGAGGACTTCTTTTATAAACCGGGGTGTTACAAAGTGGTATCAGAGCGAATGATCCTCAGGCCTGAACCAATGAGCCCAATGAACATAGGATGTGTCTAAATAAAATGAACCCCGGGATAGAACTGTTAGGAGCACACTAAGGTAAGGTATGAGTTAGGGGCCCCCTCACACCGAACCTGTGACCCTCTCAGTTGAACCGGAAACCATGAGTGTATACGAGAGAAAGGGTAGAATAGTTGCTTGAGGATGAACAGAAATTCAAATATCGTTGCCTAAGTGTTAATTGATTGATACATTGATTATTGCATAATCGAGTTGATGTATACTTTGAGACCCATATAATCTAACCATTATGCAGGACAACGCTACCGTAAGTATTTTGTATGAATGATGTGCTGATAGTACTATTAGGTCTAATAATATGCGGTTATGTGATCCCAAAGCCATGCTAGTATAGTATTGTGTTAGTAATAAGAAACACGATAGAATTTCATATCTTTAGTCATCGCAATCGTTATTTAGATATAATGAGTAGATCGAGATGCGAAGGGATTCTATAGGGTAGATGTTATGAATTGTACAGTGTGAGATTTAAGTTAGGATAGATTAGTATCGATAGTATAATTGTAAGAATTGGGACATAGGAAATGAAAGACTTAGTGATGAAACTTGTTTTGGTTGATGTTATTCTTTAAATTGACCTTACTACCATTTCTTTTCTGTTTATTGCCTATCGATGAAAATTTTATGAGAGATAGCCTCGTGAGTTAGTGTTCATTTGACGTCGGTTTCATGCTTATATGATATACGGATTAGGAGTAATAAATATTTTAGTAAGCTGTGGTTAGGAAGTTTATGTGCAGTGATGTTTGACCAACGATTTTGTAAAAATCCTCATTTAAATTGTATTAATAATTTTCGCATAATTCCAACTCCATCGATCATAAAATTCGCATATGTTTTCAAATTGATAAGCCACGAAAAATCTTGATGTTTCAATATTAAATAATAAGTTTTGCAAACTGACCCAACTTTTAGACCAATTGTTGTCACATGTTTGTTTGGACCAACTGAGTTGTAAAATTCTTTAAAAATGGAATCCTTGTGCTTTAAACCTAATTCTTTTTCCCTATGTTTTGAACTCACCATGTTTTATAAAAGTAAAATGAATCAAGTTTTAATCGAACGGTTATTTATTCGTGGTCTTTGAAAGTTAGAACGTGAAACATGACTTGTAAACTGTGCGTTCTAGGTTGAGTTTCATACAATTGTTTGGTTAATTCATGAGCTTTAATAATGTGAAATTATAATGTTTTATATAACGACAGTAGCACGCATGTTCAGTAGTTATGTGTCTTAACAAGTGATAAAATTAAAACTTAGTTGATAACATTCTTGGCA
Organism: Silene latifolia; assembly: GCF_048544455.1. Classification (NCBI taxonomy): domain Eukaryota; kingdom Viridiplantae; phylum Streptophyta; class Magnoliopsida; order Caryophyllales; family Caryophyllaceae; genus Silene; species Silene latifolia. Next base: position 110,308,441 of record NC_133538.1, read on the forward strand.
TGATAGTATGAGTAAAATGGGATAACTTAATTTGCTTTTTTTATCAAGGGTGAAATGTTTATACGAGTCCAGTTGTTTGCATACGTTATATACATTTGGCATGTTTAATATTTCTAGTGCGTTCATCATATTTGCATAATGGTCGGATATATATATAAATATAAAACTACATTGTCATATCTTGGTAAAGTTGATAGCGTTAAATGATAATTTGATTATTCTAATTCACTTGCATGAACAATTATAATAATTATGTCTAAATGATCACACATGTAGGATGTCATCTGAGTTTTAAAGACTTTCATGTGAGTTGTATGCCTAAAGTTATACTTATTACTTTCATTGCATTAAATTATTTCAATTGAACCTAAAACCTATAACATGAAAATAAACAGTGTTGTTAATTCTTAGTGGATATGTTCATCATTGTATTGTCATAAAATACTAAAGGGATTCTTGCAATTGTAGGAGCATGATGTAAAGGAAACTGTTTGATATAATACGACATTTGACATATCTATATTCTCGAGTCATTACTATCAATTATACTTTAATAAAGATTGTTTATGATAATTATATTAGCAATTATAATGGGATAACGCTTTTGATGATTCACATGATATACATTGGTTTAAATGATAGTCATTATAGTTACGTTTAATTGAGCCGTGAATATAACTGAGTAAAGAAGTGCAACTAAAACCCTGATGTTGAGGTAATAGTCGTTCGTTAGTAAAGATAGGATTGAAATGAATAAGATGAACCTGTAAATTACAATATATGAGTCGACACCTAAACTTGATTTGTTTAAAGGAATTGAATTAAATTAAGTTTATCTGATTTTGAGTTTCATAGTAAGCCGTAAATGGATTCTATGACAGCCTTGTTATAAGATTATGTTAGGAAAATTATTCACCAGCCAGTATGAAAGTAAAAGTTTTGAAAATAAAGTTAAATTTTGGTCGTATTTGTATAAATTAGGAATGAGATTTCCAGCCAATGTCTGGTGGTATGGTTCCATGATAATTGCTAGTCTGGAGGAATGAAACTAGAACGGAGTCACAAGTAGTGAGTTAATTTAGTCATGTGGTTCGTTCACGTAGCGAATTGGTGGGTTGTGGTTAAGTACGAATGTCAAAACGGGAAACGTAATGTGGTGATTTAAGTGAGTTGTGTGTTAACATGGTAAGTTGATATTAGCATAACATATAATGAATATTTGTAAAATTTGTGTAGTTAAATACATTTAATCTTTTATGTCATTGTGTCGGGTGCAGTTTAAATATATATCTAATACCAAAAACGAAATTTTACGTATGCTAGTCTTGTATGTTAACTTTTCAATATCGTTGTTTACTCGCTTGTTTGACTCGGCCAATAAGTTTGAAAAAAAAAAAATTTGCCAATCAAGGTGCTTTCGTCATTTATGAATAAATACCAAACCCTTTTGTTGTGAGGATTAAAATATTTCTAGGATGATAAGTATTGCGAAACTGGTTGTCTTCATTTTATCGGTGATTCTGTGTCTTGACCTAAATCTGTACAATTAAGTAAAGGAAAGTCAGATTGTACCTATTAGGTTATAAATTTTCATAAATCGAGTTATCAAAGTGTTGACCCTAATTCTTCCTTTATGTTGATTGATCCCCTATGTTTCTAAAGTAGGAGATTACAACGATTGGTAAAATGGATAATTACTAATGATTTTACTGGTAACGGTAGCTTCCTTTAGAGAGTTTGAATATTGATTGTCCTTGGTAAGGATTAGCTAACTTGAGCGTGAGTTAGGAATCTTTTATCCTCTTTCGATTGATTAGCGTAATTTGAGAACTTTTGTCATAATAATGAAGGTTACGAGGACGTAACCATGTTTTTAGTTGGGTAGGATTGTAAAATCTTGATGCTTAATTTGCACTTGTTTGTAGGTTATAGTTGACCAAGTTGACGTTTAGTTGTGGGGTACCTATACAAATGAGTCCTATATGTTTTGTTCCTACTTCTGTTAGTTGGTTGATGTGTAAAAAGGAGAGTGTGATTAAACTACTCATATTGAGTTATGAGTTGCGGGGCCTTTGTGCCGAGTTACATTTGCGGTCCAGTGAGACCATGGTGATTGAGTTATTTGAGTTTGAGATCGGAATTTAGATGGAAGATGACGGTGTTCTCAGATGAATAATTTAGTTGTTATACATTTGTGTTCGCAGGTAGTTATTAGTTGTAGTTAATTGGATTAAGAAAAAGATGAGTTAAACTTCGGGACGAAGTTTATTTTTAAGAGGGCAGAATGTAACATTCCGTATTTGTTACGTTTAATTGATGAGTCAAAAGTGTGTTAACCGTTTTAGAATTGTGTGACGTCCGTAAGTACAATATAAAATACCTTTCTGTTGTTTGAGTATGGGAGCGAACTTGGACGAAGTTCATTTTAAGGGGGAAGATCGTAATACCCGTATTTTTATATAATAAATTAAACGGATATTATTGAATTAAACGGATATTATTAAACGGATATTATTATATATTAATTATTATACATTTTATATTACCAATTAAGTCGGGTAAATTGTCGAGTCGATAATTATGATAAGTTATTTTAATTAACTCGCGTTGTATCGATATAAGTTAATTGTGACGGGTTTATAAGAATTCGAAAGGTGAGCTAAACAATTAAACATTGACCCATTTGAGCTGGCCCAATACACGTCCAGCCCATTTAACCCTAAACCCTAATAAGTACCCTAAACCTAATAGTAACCTACCCTAATCAGCCTCCCTCAACCCGCCTCCCTCATTCACGCCTCCCTCCTTTCCTCAACCGAGATCTCAAAATGGTTCACGCATAGAGAGAGAGAGAGAGTAGCCATGGTTGTTGACGGCATAGCAAGGAGCACTAGGGGTGTTTGGCGACGTTCTTAGGCGGTTACGGTGGCGTAATGGTGGCGAAAAGGTAAGAACTCAACCCCACCTCCTCTGTTTTCACTTTTCCACGGGTTTTGGGTGTTGTTTCGAGGCTTAAGGAGGTGTTGATGGTGGTCGTTAGTAAGGTGAGGGAGTAGTATGGTAAGGGTCGTGTGTAGTGGTGGTTTCGAGGTGGTTTTGGGTGGTGTTGGTGGCGTGAAAGGCGGCAATGACGGGGGGGGGGGGGGATAGCAACGGGTTTTAGCAGTGGGTTTTTCAGACGGTTTAGATGGGTAGTTCGGGGTGGCGCCACTGTGGACTTGGGTGAGATCGAAACAGTGGTGCCACGTGTGTCAGAATCACTGTTCGACGGTGGTGTCGAGGGTGGTGGTTAGGCGAGGTGACAGGGGTGTGTCGTGGTGGAGGACGAGTCAGAAACAGGCTAGTTGTGGCGGCAGAGTTGCAGACAGGGGGTATTGGTGGTGGTGGTTCTGACCACCGGCGTGGGTCGACCACGTTAGTGGTGGTCGGAGGTGACCAGGCCAGACCTGGTGTCAGGCCTGGTGGTCGGCGGCAAGGACTGGTGGTTATCGGAGGAGTTGTGTCGAGTTGAAGGGGGTGTGTGTGTTTAAGTCGGGTTTGATTCGTTCGTTATTATTTTAATTGTCGTATTCTTAATTAAATAATGTAATTCCCGTGTCATTTAAATAATTTAATTAATTTAATTCCCGAGTGCATTAAAATAATTAATGATGGGTTTGAGTCGGGATTGTTTGAGTTGTTTAAGGATTGATCCGGGTATTTCTAAATCGTATAATTCGTTTAAGCTTTATTTATCATATTAGTTATTTAATTTAAATCCCGAGTCATTTAAATAAATTATTCCCGAGACATTTAATAATTCAAGTCGGGTGTTGAGTTATTCAAACATTGATGCGGGTTTTTCTTAAAAGCATAATTCGTTTAATCCTTTAATTATCATTTGATTTTAATTCCGAGTTATTAAAATAAAATAATAATTAATCATAATTAATTATCCTGAGTCGGGTTTGTTAAAAGAGAAAAATTACTATATCGGGAAAGTTTCCATTTATAGGAAGTTCTATCATTAATAACCTCCTATTTTGGGAACGGGAATAGTTAAGTAATTGTTATCATTATTATCTTTCAGAGAGCGATTTTGTGATGGAATATTATTGGGCATCTGTCCATTGGACTGCTTAACTGCTTAATTGGAATTGCTGGCACTTTGAGGTAGGGAAATACACTTGTCCTATTATCGTCATTGTTGAATTGTGTTGACTTGATTCCTGGTTGTTGCTTTACGTTATCATTTATATTCGGAAAGGTGATTGATTGATTTGATCGTATTGAGCATGATATCACAACATCGGGTAACTGGCATGATTTTATGATTCATCAGTTCATTGATTTATATATATATTATGTTGCATCACTTTCTTTTGAGCATTCATATGCATTGGAGATGGAGGAGGTTGTGGTGATGCGGTGTGATGATGACGATGTTGTGATAAGGCCCAGGCGGGTTCTGCAGGACCTGCCCTGGAGTACCTCATCTGTTGAGCTGGTATATCGACGATGGTCGATTGATAGTCTGCCGGGGATCGGTATGGCTGGGCGTGCCGGGGATGTGTATGATGAGTTGAGACGGAGATGGAGGTGGCGGAGTATCATGCATATCATATTTATTGTTTTATTTTTTTCCCTACTCAACCTCGCGGTTGACCCTGTGTATTCGTGAACACCTGTGATGAACCGTTTTAAGGGGAGCAGACTTGACAGGTTAAGAGATAGGACGGGAGCTTGATGGGCGTGAGACACTGGATCAGACGACTTAGTAGCTAGATCATCATCTAGAAGACTTTCACTTTTATTTATATCAGTTCTTGTAATTTGAGTTGAAAAGAGGATTTGTAATAATTAAGTTAAAATATTATATAAATTGCCTTGGAGTTTAATTTGTTATTCACTACCTCGGGAAACCGAGATGGTAACAGTCCGTTTTATTAGGGAATGTCTTGACGAGGACTTCTTTTATAAACCGGGGTGTTACAATTGTACTAGCTTCGAATCATCTTATCATAATCAAACTCTTAATTTAGTCTTAATCAAAATTGTAATACACATTTCAATATTAATCACATCTTAATCTTTCCGTAATCTATCAATTGTTCGTAGTTTTAGTTGGGTAATTAGAAGATTATTTGGGGTTTATTGGAGGATTGGCAACCTTCCATGAATCATCAAGTTTACTTCTATTATTCTTTGCTTTATTATTTGGATCATCTCAAGTAGGTATAATCTCTTTTTACCTTTGCTTAATTATTGTTAATCACATCATTTGTTCATTATGTTTTGCTTTGTTAGTATGATTGACAAACTTATTAGCCTGTTAAACTTGATCACGAGTGAGTAGTCCTTTAGCTAGGGTTAATGGGGAATTAGGGGAAATAATCATGGGAATTGATCTATGTTTAATCTAATATGCTTTCATAATCACTTGCTTGCTTGTTGTGATTTCAACCTATGCACATGTTATGTTTGATGAAATGCTAGACTATGAAACCTTGCATTTTTTACCCATCTCTTATCTTTTCAATGAGGCTTGTAAGACATAAACCAACTCGAGCCTTGTTAGACCATGCATAGAGTTGAATAGGAAGAGACTAAGTCGACTTGTAGGTGTTGTAAAGTCTTGATTGACTCGGCTCCGGGACCTAAATCTTCCTAGAAATTGTAAGATATACACTAACTTAATTTCATCACAACAATAAGTTGCTTGCATCTATTTGAGAACATGTTTATATGACATAATTCCATGATTCCCTTATGAATCCATGACACCCTAGTGCCTTTAATAAATTGTTTACAAACCCCTTTTATTGCTTAACTTTGTTTTCATTACTTTTCATTCATCTTGTTGATTAGTTTAGATTACATCTCATCTCAACCCAAATTTGTGACACCCTAAGACATAAACTACTTGCAATTGAAATCCTAAATCAATACCCATCCCTTGGGATCCGACCTTTACTTACCATTCCACTAAAGAGTAGTTTGTAGAGTTAGAATTATTGTTTTGGGTGGTAGCTTTGACGACGAGATAAATACCACGCCAAAATGGTTTCGACATTTGGAATGTGAATCTTGGTAATAAGAGGTTTGTTTGTTAGATAAAATCAGGAGCTTGTATATGTAGTGTTTAGGTTGATAGGTTACGGCTTATGATGTGGTGCGAAATGGGGTCTCAGGCTTAATGTAGTTTGAGCACGAAAGGGTTGGCAAATAATGCAGGATCAGATTTCCATGTCTGGAACTTAAAGGTTAAGGTGTAATATTACGATTTTGAGAGGAATCCTTAGAATCCTAGATAGTTATCCATGTAACAGTCTCTAGAAGGACTTAAAAGTGGAGAAAGGTTTGGTGTGCTGTTATTTGACGAGTCTTGAGCTGATATTTTAGCTCTTTGATCAAGTTTTGGTGATTTTATGTTTTGGACTTATTGGTCCTGGATTTTGCTGTGAAGATTGGGTGTGTTGTTAGTTAATCAGTCTTGAGCCGTTCTTTTAGCTCTTTGATCTAAGGTTTTGGTGTTTGGTGTTTTGGACTTACTGGTCCTGGATTTTGTTCCGATGCTTTCCTTGGATTTTGGCCTTTTGAAAAGAGTTTCAGTCTTGTTTTCTTTTGATTTTGGCTTGGGTCTTGGCCTTGGCCTTGGGCGAGTAACTTTTGGCTTTGGCTTTTACTTTGGGTGAATTGGCTTTTGCTTTGGCTTTTGCTTTTGGTGAATGGCTTTTGGCCTTCTGTTTTTGCTCCGGCATTGGTCGTGGCCTTTGGGTGAATTGGTTTTTGCTTTGGCTTTGGGTGAATGACTTTTGGCCTTGGTTTTGGCCTTTAGGAGAAACGCTTTTTTGCTTTGGTTTTTGTTTTGCCTTTGGGTGAATTGCATTTTTGCTCTGGCTTTGGCCTTGACTTTGGCTTTTTGCTTTTGCTTTGTGTGAATAACTTCTGGCCTTGGCTTTGGCTTTGGGTGAATGGCTTCTGGCCTAGACTTTGGCTTTGGCTTTGACCTTTGGGTGAATGGCTTATAGCCGTGGCTATGGATTTGGCTTTAGCCTTTGGGTGAATCGCTTTTTGGTTTTGGTTTTTGCTTTGGTTTTGGGTGAAATAGCTTTGGGATGTTAGGTCTTTTGACTGTGACCTTTATTTTGGAAGATTGGGAAGGTGGCTTGTCTTTTCTATGTTGTTACTATTTTGACATGTAAGTGATATCTATTGTTCGTGCACTTGGTCACGAACGAATTCACGATCATTGTGGAGCAGATCCTCCTCCAACAGCATCGAGGTATTTGGACCACTTTAAGGCTTTGGATTTTTGTTCTGGTTAGACAAACATTTTTGTGAGATGTCTGTTTGTGTTCTTGGGATGTTTTTTTTCGTGAAGGAATGGGCTATTCTTGCAAGATATGTTGGGGTTGGTGTCCTTAACAGTTAGTGCAAGGACTTATAAACCTCTAAAAGGATCAAAGGGTATACTTTGTATCATTATCAGTTGATCCACGTTTATCAATAACGGTTGGCTTGCTAGATAAGTTTGACGTTATTTTCATACAGATGGCGGTGATCAACTGGTCCCTAAAAGTCACACCTATAGGATACGTCTTGAGTGATGTGACGGTATGAAAATACAGTCATGTAGATGCCAAATTTGACTAACCAGTTAGTCTGAGTTATTTGACTAATAATTAGTCAAAATGGGATGTTGAGATATTATATTTAATACGGATTAAATATCATGTGCTAAAGGCGAACTAACCAAGATTAATTAAGTAAAATTAAATATAAGCGTTTTATATTTAATTAAAATGTATATTGAATATAATTATACAATACTTGTTTTTTTCGGACATGTATTAATAATTCAACTAACCCGTATTATTAGTTGATGCCTTAAATTCCGATAACCGATAACAGTTTATAATGAAACCGCGTCGTATACACTTAGCAAGTTTTGGACCGGACCATGAGTTTAACTTAAGGAGAAAATGGAAGCCCATTTCCCCCTAAGTCCACTCGGCCAAACCGAATAGAGGAGGCATAAGGAGAGCTTTCTCCTTCTCTTCTAACCTAATTCATTTTGTAAAAAAAATAATTAGGGTTTTTGGGAATTGTGCCTCCTAAAAATTCCGGATCTCTCATCCAACACAAATTCACAAAAACCAATCCCCTCGATATTGCATGGCAATTAGGGGATTATCTCTAGCACAAGGGCATTACTCGGACATCTTGGGTGCATCGTTTAGGAGGAGATTTGCTTTAATCTCTCATTGCCTTATTGCACTAGGACCGAAGGTTATCTCTACATCTTTATCGTTTCTATATGTTTTTCGTTTTATGACAATATTCACATGTAAATTTTACGTTATAATCCTATAAAGAAAGGGTTTTATACGGATCTAACCCTACAAGTGGTATCAGAGCGAGGCCACGTAAATTTTTATATGTGTTTTTCATTAAACGATTTTGAAAACGATGAATTTTGTTCAAAATAGGCCACGGCTGCCTCCTTTTTGGTCTCGGCAATTTATAAAAAAAAAAAAAAAAAAATTGCTGCGTTTTTTTGTGATTGTTGGAAACCGTGTCTAGTTTACACGGTGTTGATTGTCTTGTTTTAATTTTGATCTTTGCATATTGTCTATGTAATCGATATTCATCGCTATATGTTAAAGATCGGTTAAAATCATTGCTTAAAATTTCGTGTGGTACATTTTCTGGTTCGAAAATTCTGGAAAACCGTGCTTCATGAATCACGGCCTGTTTTTTTTAGTTTTTGCATTGATTTGCGTGCCACACAATTTTGTTAGATCGTTCGATCTCTTGTTTTCGTGTTGTTCTTAGCGATTTGTTGTTTTAATCGATAATTACAACAAAATGTGAAGAACATGTCAATTGTATTTTTATTTTAATCCGGATTAGAGTAAATTGCAATTGTGTTTTAATCAAACTGTTTTGTTTTGATCCTTTTTGCTCACGTTTTGAGCCGCGTAAAATTTTTTTTTGCTTTTAGAAGCTCTCGGCAATTCTGCCATTTTAAAAAAAAAAAAAAATTTTTTTTTTGGCCCTTGGTACTGTTCACGTCAACAGTACAGAAGAAAAAAAAAAAATTCTGTTTTTTTTCTTTTTCGGCCCCTTTTTATGCATAAAACGTTTTTATGCTCTCGCTTGTTAGTGAAACGGTTCACCCACGTAAAATAAAGTTACACTAACATGATTTATTGTAACGGATTATATCGAATTAAAATTAAGTTGATGAAGCGGTTTTGTCACATAATTTTAATTATCTTTGGTGGTTTGGATAAAAAAATTTAACATAATTACGGAATTATGTCACGAATAAATTAAATTTTTAGTTGATGCATTTTGTTTTATCGTTCTTATATATATTTTGAATGTTTTGAATGCCTTTTAATTACGTATTTAATTATTTTGCAAACGGTTGTAACTTAGTGTGGCCTTAGTAGAACGTGTTACCGTAATGATGGAACACGGTCTTGGTTGTATTTTGAGATCTTGTATCTCCATTTTATTTCTTTTAATTACAGTTTTTATTTAGAATGTAAATAGGTTTATATTTGTAAATTTTAAATTGTAATTCTTGAGAAGACTAAAGATGGAGACCGGATGCTCACTCCCGCTACTTGGATGAAGATGGAACATCAAGACAAGCTTTTCCAATCCAACGGTGGATTCCAAAGTTGTATTTTGTTCTTTTTACTAGGATAGGCCACACTAGGAATTTTTATTTACGTATCGCATTCATTTATTTATTTTATTGTAACGATAGCTTGCATCATTTTCCGCCTAAAACCAAACCACCTAATTATTGCATGAAAACTGACACATATAGAGGTCACGAGTTAGTTTTCATTGACATTCGTATGTCACACGATCATGCTAAGCCATCACCTAAATTGATTCATTCACTCGTACGCTAGTTTTTCGTTCACTTAAAATGAATTATAATTAAGTTGATGGGATCTTCCTCGTATAAACCAAAATTGAGAACGGTCTTTATAGGTCAAACTCCAAGGACTCCCTTCTTCGTCGGTAGGCATACTATGACCCCTTCTACGTCGGGTAAATTGGAACCGATTGACTTATTTTATCTCAACACTATGGTCACTCGTACGATCCTGTGACTATGGTGGACTAATAGATAGGATTTACATAAATCTATCGACCAAGAGTTCTTCCGAAAGAATTAGCTAAACAGTTGGCTTATCAATTTACAGAAATTGAGTCTTGGGATCACTTGTATCTTTCTTGAGGGAGATCAATTATGCAAGTCCGAGAGTCTACATGTTTTAAAATGAATTTTAAAATAGACTTAAATCACCTCGATGAGTTGCTTATTTCGTTTTGTTTTTCTTTCTTTTTCAATGTAGATCACGATTTTAAACTGCTAAACAACAAATGGTTGGTTCAAGTGATAACCCAATGCCAAGTGCCACATTGGACCGTGAGTCCTGGCTTCGGATCTTCATGAATCGGATGAATCAGTCTACTCGATCAAGAATGATGGATCCAACCGCGGATCGGAGGCGGCATTACGGAATGCTGCCGCTGACGGAAGCTCAAATATCTATTAGAGCCACTCCCGCAAACCCAGTCCCACGGCTAGAGCTGCCGAAATCACCAAGTTTAATGATTTCTGTATGGAAGCGGGTGCGATTAAAAACGTACTCATTTTTGCAATGGAATCCAATTTGCAGAAACGCTTCATAGCCCATGGTGCAAACAAGATTTTCACCACGCTCACTAAGGAATTCTCGAAAGCACCGAGAATCGTGACCTATGAGCATACCACTCGCTTCTTTGATGCGAGACTCGAGAAGGGCCAACCGGTTAGCCCACACATTCTCGGCATGATTGAGACTGCGAGAAACGGAGACCTTTAACGTAACATCGCGAGAATATTGTTATCGACCGTATTCTTCATTCACTCCACGATGGTTATTCGCAATTTAGAGCGAATTACTATATGAATGATTTGAAGAAAACTCCCCATGAACCGCACTCCCTTCTCGTACAGACCGAGAAGGACATGAAGTTCGGTGGGAGCATGAAACAAGATGTTCTCGTTGTGTCAAACAAAGGGAAAGGTAAGGGCAAAGCTCAGGAAAACCTAGCGAGAGGTAAACCGAAGTTTAAGAAGTCGGGTCCAGGTAAGAGTGGGCCTGGTGAGTCGAGCAACTCATCAGGCGCGACAAAGAGCAAAACCGAAAACATGGAATGCCATCACAGCCACAAGACTGGGCATTGGAGGCGGACATGTCCTGTTTATCATGAGGACATAAAAGCGGGTCGCGTTAAACCTGTTGGTATGTCTTCTCCTTCTACTTTTATTCATATGATTGAGATTAACCATGCAAGTTACGGAACTTGGGTACTAGATACTGGTTGTGGTTCTCATCTGTGTAATCATGTGCAGGGCCTCCGAAATCTCGAGCCTCTCGTAAAGGGTGAGGTTGACTGCGTGTTGGGAATGGAGCAAGAGTGGCTGCCATCTCAAAGGGGACATATGTGATCCAGCTTCCTAGCGGATTTGAGTTATCATTATATGATTGCTATTATGTTCCTAGTCTTTCGAAAAACATTATTTCGGTTTACGCACTTGACAAACTTGGTTTTTCATTTGTAATAGAAAATAATGCTTGCATTTTCTCTTTACACAATATGATTTATGGCAAGGCGGTCTCCTTGAACGGAATTTATGTTTTAGATCGGGCGACCAAATATTACACGTAATGAATAAAAAGTTAAAGGTAGGTGATAAAGATCAAACATATCTATGGCACTGCCGCATGGGACACATTAATGAGAAACGCGTAAAACAGCTCATTAAAAATGGAGCTATCTCGGCCTTTGATTTTCAATCATTTGGCACGTGTGAATCATGTCTCATCGGTAAGATGACTCGTATTTCCTTCAAAGGTGTTGGAATGCGCGCTGCGACCTATTAGGGCTCATACTCACGGATGTATGTGGACCTATGTCAATCACCGCACGAGAAGGCTATAGGTATTTCATCACTTTCACGGATGATTTAAGTAGATATGGTTATGTCTACTTAATGAAGCACAAAAGTGAATCCTTTGAGAAATTCAAAGAATACCAAAATAGGGTACAGAACCTACTTGGTAGAAAGATAAAAACACTACGTTCAGATCGTGGTGGCGAGTATCTTTCTCACGAGTTTGATCAACACCTTAAAGACCGTGGATCGCCCTACGCTTAACTCCACCGGAACACCTCAATGAATGGTGTGTCCGAACGGAGAAATCGAACACTACTTGATATGGTTCGATCCATGATGAGTCACACGGTTTTACCCGATTCATTATGGGGTTATGCTCTTTTGTCACCCGCTCTAATACTTAACAAGTCCGTCTAAAGTCATTGACAAAACTCCATATGAACTATGGAAAGGAACGGTCCCCAACTTGTCCTTTATACGGGTTTGGGGCTGCGAGGCTTATGTCAAGTGGAGACCTAAAGATAAGCTCGGCCCGCGATCGGTCAAGACATACTTTATAGGTTATCCTAAAGGATCACGTGGTCATTACTTCTATTCGCCAACCGAACAACGTGTTTTTGTTGCGGCTAGTGCGACATTCTTAGAGAAGGAATTTCTCGAGAATGCAAAGAGTGATAGAACCTTCGACCTGTCGGAGATTCCAGAACCAAACACCGAGCAACCATTGGAGGAACCTATTCCTTCAATCCCGGCTGCGGTAAATATTCCTGAGGAACCTAGGAGGTCGGGAAGAGTCTCTATTCCTCCAGACAGATACATTGGTATGGTCGAGGAACATGATATAGATGATGTTCTACTCTTGACGAGTAGTGAACCCGCAACCTATAAAGGTGCCATAACTAGTTCGACTCAAAGCTATGGCTTGAGGCCATGAAATCCGAGATGGACTCTATGTATGAGAACAACGTGTGGGATCTTGTTGACTTACCTGCTAAGGTTCGTCCCCTTCAATGCAAATGGCTTTACAAGATAAAGCATTCTGTGGAAGGTCAACAAGATATCTACAAAGCACGACTAGTTGCTAAAGGTTTCACCCAAGTGCCAGGTTTGCACTACGATGAGATTTTTGCACCCGTAGTCATGTTGCGTTCCATCCGGATTATCTTAGCGATTGCCGCTTTTCATGACTATGAAATTTGGCAAATGGACGTGAAAACCGCCTTCTTAAACGGCTTTTTGGAGGAAGAGTTGTACATGGTACAACCCGAAGGTTTTATCGATCCAGCACATCCTAAGAAAGTGTGCAAGCTCAAGCGTTCCATTTATGGACTTAAGCAAGCATCAAGGAGTTGGAATCATCGCTTCGACCAAGTGATAAAAGAAAATGGATTCATTCGATCAGTCGAGGAACCATGTTTATATATCAAGTCGAGTGGGAGCAAGATTGTCTTCCTAATATTGTATGTTGACGACATACTCCTGATTGGGAATGACATACCTCTCTTAACTTCGGTGAAAGTATGGTTGAAAAACCATTTCCAGATGAAAGATCTGGGAGAGGCACAAAGAATTCTAGGCATCCGTATCTATCGAGATAGATCACGACGGATGCTATCTCTCGATCGAGAGTCTTACATAGACAAAGTCCTAGAGAGATTCAATATGACTAACTCCAAGAAGGGGTTCCTTCCTATGTCTCCAGGGGGTGCATTTGAGCAAATCTCGTGCACCGAGACACCGGAAGAGAAAGAGCGCATGGCACGGATACCTTATGCCTCGGCAATAGGATCTATCATGTATGCCATGATATGCACACGTCCCGACGTGGCATATGCATTGAGTATGACAAGTCGATTCCAACATCCGGTGAATCACATTGGATGGTGTCAAGAACATTCTTAAGTACCTACGGAGGACTAAAGATTGGGCATTGACTTATGGAGGCGAACAAAAGTCATGCGCAACCGGTTCGCAGATGCTAGCTTCCAAACGGATCGTGATGACTCGAAATCTCGATCAGATTCGTTTTACTCTTAATGGCGCTGATCATCACCGGAAGAGTTCGAAACAAATCACATTCCAGATTCTACGATCGAGTCCGAGTACTATGCCGCGTCTGAAGCTACAAAGGAAGCGATATGGATGCGTCAATTCTTACATGGGCTATCTGTAGTGCCTAGTTCGAATGACCCGATCACCATCTATTGCGACAATAGTGGTGCCATCTTCAAGCTAAGGAGCCAAAGTCTAGCAACAAGTCTAGACATGTACAACGGAAAGCTCATCTAATCCGGATTACGTGGAGCAAAAGACAAGAGTGTGATAGAAAAGATTGCTACAGATGACAACATAGCAGATCCTCTCACTAAAGCATTACGACAAGATAAGCATGAAGGGCACGTTAATTCCATGGGAATTAAACGTGTTCCTAAGTTGTAGTACTCTTTTATGGATTAGATTCATTCGTTTTTGTACTCTATACAACATCATCGTTTTGATATTTTATATATATATTTTGTTTTTCATGTGGATTTGTACGACAAATTTTGAACACCACAAAGTGAACTGCAAAAACATTATATTTTTTTTAGTCCTTAATTGCCCACATGAGCCGATAACTCGCAATTATTTTGTGACGTTGGTTGATGGTGGGTTCAACTAGCCATAAGTCAACAGTTGTTGACCACCAATCACAGAGGCGTTTTATACGGATATTTCGTAGGACACAATTGTGACATCGACATGGAGTCCTAAATGTTTTACAACATTCGGTGCCCGGTCGTGGATAGGACCTCCATAATGATCCTAAGAGTCGAATCTTTTGACTATCGACTGTCTCTTGAGACTAAGGCAGATTTTGGGTGACTTTGGTTTCTTTCTCACGGTCATCCGTAACAGGGGGCCAAGTAGATTTTTTCTGGGTCATTTCATGCTGTGCTTAGATCGGAAGGAGTTCGAGTTGAAGGAAATATTCAGCCTTTATCGTGTACTCGATATTTCTCGGGGCCACTCGAGGAGTCAGAATCGAAATGCATGGCCATGCTCGGATACGGATTCGTTTTATCGGTTGAGTTACTCTCTAGTCGGGGAAACCACTCTAGATACGGATCGATTGTAAAATACGACCTTTGCGGATCCGAACGCAAATTGTTTTACATTGAGTGGGAGAAATTTTAAATGAATATGAGAATCGGTTATCGCACATACACTTGTTCGGACAAGTGGGAGTTTGTTGGAGGTAGTGTCCTCCAGTTAGTGCGGATAACGTCATTGCACATACACTTGTACGGACAAGTGGGAGCTTGTTGGGGTTGGTGTCCTTAACAGTTAGTGCAAGGACTTATAAACCTCTAAAAGGATCAAAGGGTATACTTTGTATCATTATCAGTTGATCCACGTTTATCAATAACGGTTGGCTTGCTAGATAAGTTTGACGTTATTGTCATACGAATACGGATGGCGGTGATCAATCGTCCCTAAAAGTCACACCTATAGGATACGTCTTGAGTGATGTGACGGTATGAAAATACAGTCATGTAGATGCCAAATTTGACTAACCAGTTAGTCTGAGTTATTTGACTAATAATTAGTCAAAATGGGATGTTGAGATATTATATTTAATACGGATTAAATATCATGTGCTAAAGGCGAACTAACCAGTTAATTCGTAAAATTAAATATAAGCGTTTTATATTTAATTAAAATGTATATTGAATATAATTATACAATACTGTTTTGTCGGACATGTATTAATAATTCAACTAACCCGTATTATTAGTTGATGCCTTAAATTCCGATAACCGATAACAGTTTATAATGAAACCGCGTCGTATACACTTAGCAAGTTTTGGACCGGACCATGAGTTTAACTTAAGGAGAAAATGGAAGCCCATTTCCCCCTAAGTCCACTCGGCCAAACCGAATAGAGGAGGCATAAGGAGAGCTTTCTCCTTCTCTTCTAACCTAATTCATTTTGTAAAAAAAATAATTAGGGTTTTTGGGAATTGTGCCTCCTAAAAATTCCGGATCTCTCATCCAACACAAATTCACAAAAACCAATCCCCTCGATATTGCAAGGCAATTAGGGGATTATCTCTAGCACAAGGGCATTACTCGGACATCTTGGGTGCATCGTTTAGGAGGAGATTTGCTTTAATCTCTCATTGCCTTATTGCACTAGGACCGAAGGTTATCTCTACATCTTTATCGTTTCTATATGTTTTTCGTTTTATGACAATATTCACATGTAAATTTTACGTTATAATCCTATAAAGAAAGGGTTTTATACGGATCTAACCCTACAAGATACAGGTTGGTGTTTTTGATGGGATGCTTTTCGTGGGGATTGGGCCATTCTTGCAAGATGAAAGTTGGTGTTTTGTGATGGAGATTCCTTTTTTTTTGTGGGGAAAGGGTTTGCCTTGTGTTAGTCCAGGTCTCACCTTGGAGGTATGTATTTCGAGTTGCTTTGGTAGTCTGTTGCTTTTCGGCTTTTTTGTTTTGTTGTTTGGATATTGGCAGACTTGGATTTATTCATAATTTCCCGTCCTTGTCTAGAGGATGGTGAAAGTACTGCCAAGGACGTACCCAGCGTTGAGGGGTTAGTGCTTTATAATGGGATGTTTTTCTAGGGAATGAGCTTGCCTTCTATCATTGATCATGAACAAGGAGATGTTGTAGGTTTGTTATCTGGGTTCGTCATAGAATCCCTTTGATAAAATCTCGTTCTAAACTGGGTCATAATGTAAGGTTTCTATTGCCAGACATGGAATAGGTAAAGAAAATGGACACGAAGTTTCGGGTACTTTGCTGACTCGGTACGGAACGTGACTTGAGCTTATTCATACTGAACTGGTATTTTAAAATCAATTCTCGTTGTCACGAGAAATTGTAAAGGAACAGAAACAGAATATATGAGCTGAAAGTTGTAGTTTTATTTAGATAAATAAGAGATTTAACATAGACTCAGAAAACATGTGTGACTCAGGGGATAGCTCCCGGTTGTCACTTAGGAATAGAAAGACAGACACTGGGTTAGATATGATAAAGCCCACGACTCGGACTTGGACTTTGACTTGATCTCAGATACGGACTCCTAGTCATCATTTTCCTCTTTGAAGATTTCCTTCTTAGCATCCATCGGCTTGAATGCCCGGTCTTAAGTATTGACCCACTTGAACACTTCCATGTCGTTGTTTGGGATGTTGGAAGGATAAGATCCTAGAAGGCGTTCCTGTTTTCGAAGAGTAAGATGCCCATATGGCCCATTATTTTCCTTTAAATGATCTAGGGTTGATAAAGACAACTTTCCGCAATCGAGCATGTTTTGCATGATATATCTGAGCTTGGAACACATCTCTATATCTTGCCCATTACCCTTATAGCTGTAATACCTCATTGTTTATAGGACTTATACTTAGACGAGTAAATCATGTACTCGACTCAGTAGAGCTCACTCGGCTGAGTGAGGGACTGAGTGAGACCTGTAATTTTGTGAAACATTCTAATGTTCAGTCACTCGACCGAGTGGTGGTACACTGGACCGAGTGAACCGGGCTTTTGACCGAGTGCCCTGTCGCTATCCAGCTTTTTGCACGGGATTTTTGGTATGTGGTGTAACACCCCCATACTCCAAGTGCCTTACCAGGACCACTCAGGTATGAAGATATTACCATCTCGGTTACTCGAGGCAATGATAATCAAATAAACAATAAAGAAACAACGTTTAAATAGAAATACTTAGTGAAGGGTTACAATCTCGAAACCAAAACCAAAAGTGTAATACATGTTCTCAAACCGACTCATTTCTTCGTTCTAACTCGAAATTTAAAGAAACTACTAAGCTACAAATGAAGACTTCTAACATCATATCGTGGCAATCCCAAATGTCCCAAGACTCATCTCATACCGCTCAATATCTGCTCACCATCCCCGAATGGATCACCGCAGTTTACAAAACAACAACCGGGTCAAAGACTAATCACATAACTCAATATATATATCAACAATAAGATAAACGGACAGCTTAACTGTCACACACACAATCACACCAATTCCAACAATCTCAATCACCGACTGTCCACTGGACCAGTCCTGCCAGTGGGGGACCGTAGCCGTACCCACCAAATCCCCGTTCCTTATAATGAGCGATAACCCTGTCCATTAATGTGCACATTCCTTCTGTGGCGGGTTCCACAGAAGGAGAAACTAGGGCGTGAAGCCACTCCCGCAAGTGACCCCACTCACCGAGGGCACGCCGAGAAACATAGACAACCAATCACAATCACAATCACACCGTACACAATACGATTACTATAGCAAACAATTAATCTCAACACATCAACAATAATCCCATTATGGGACTAATACCGAGTAGGAAATCCTACCGGAAAGCACACTATCGACGATCTCTACAAATTTGTATCAAAAAGCTTCCTCTACGAAACCTCCTCCTATCATACAACATACAAATGCTACCAAATCACATACTACTCAAAAACCCCCAAATCCCTATATTAGGGTTTAACCAAAACAAAGGAAAGACAACAAAAAGGGTACATAGATCTTACCCTCGACGCAAGGATCTCAACGGTATAACCAACGATGAAAACCGACCTTCCAAACTCCGGGATTTGCTAACGATGCGATTAGGATTAAGAACGTACTTGCTTTCTCTCTTTAACAGTAAATTAGGTTTTGCAAAAGTGTGTAGAATAATGACGACGAAGGTTATATATCTTAATCGCATAATTAACAAAACCCGAGAGAAACTCCCCGCAAACCGGCTACTCGATCGAGTACCCAAGGTACTCGATCGAGTACCCCTTTACTCGATCGAGTATCCTAGTTACTCGATCGAGTACCCAACAGGTCAGAAACTATTCTAAAATGCAACTCACCCTTACTCGACAGAGTAAGGCCTACTCGATAGAGTACCCGAAGACTCATAAATACGGAGTATTACAGTCTTCCCTCCTTAAAAAGAACTTCGTCCCCGAAGTTCAAACCACTACTAAACAAAGGTACTCCCCCGACGCTTCCGACTCACTACTAAAACAAAACTCAACATAAAACATGTTACTAACCCAACTCATCCCGACAAACATTCCGACACAACATACAAAAAGGGTATAAAATGGTTAAAAACTCTTTGCGATCATCTCCTACCCCCTAAAAGAAACAAGGTTACGTCCTCGTAACCACACATACCTGATCAAACAGAAAAGGGTAACGCTCTTTCATAGCTTCCT
The DNA here is from genome assembly GCF_048544455.1 of Silene latifolia. NCBI lineage: Eukaryota > Viridiplantae > Streptophyta > Magnoliopsida > Caryophyllales > Caryophyllaceae > Silene > Silene latifolia. Next base: position 110,327,647 of record NC_133538.1, read on the forward strand.
CTGGCTCCCATGTAGCTTCCTCAGTCTCGTGGTTAGACCAAAGGATCTTAAGCAAAACTGTCTCACCATTCCTAGTCTTCCTAACCTTTCGGTCAAGAATCTGTTTAGGCACCTCAAGATATGATAAAGACTCATCTAGCTCTAAGTTCTCTGCCTCTAACACATGTGACGGATCACTCACATATTTCCGCAGCTACGATACATGAAACACATTATGCACTCTCTCTAGCGCAGCTGGTAAAGCCAGACGATATGCAACTTCCCCAACTCGCTCTAAGATCTCATAAGGCCCTATAAACTTCTGACTTCACTTGCCTTTCTTCCCAAATCTCATAACCTCACGCATAGGGGACACTTTCAAAAGAACCTTGTCCCTAATTTGAAACTCTATGTCCCGGCGATTTAGATCTCCATAACTCTTTTGCCTATCCTGAGCTGCTCTCATCCGTTCCCTGATCATCTTAATCTGTTCCACCATCTCATGCACCATCTCTGGTCCTAAAACCACTGCCTCAGCACTATCGTCCCAACAAATCGGACTTCTATATCTCCTCCCATACAAAGACTCAAACGGTGCCATACCAATACTAGTGTCATAGTTGTTATTGTAAGAAAATTCTATCAAGTCAAACCTCTGTTCCCAGCTACCACCAAAATCCATCACACAAGCTTGCAACATATCCTCAAGAGTCTTGATTGTTCTCTCAGTCTGCCCATCTGTCGCAGGGTGGAATGCTGTACTCATCTTCAAAGTTGTTCCCAACGATTCCTGCAACTCTTTCCAAAACCTTGATATAAATCTCACATCTCTGTCAGACACTATGTCCTTAGGGACTCCATGTAACTTAAGCACGTTCTTTCGATAGGCCATAGCCAATTGTGCTTTAGTCCATGTATCTTTCATTGGAACAAAGTGAGCTGACTTGGTCAGTCGATCCACTATTACCCAAATCATCTTGTTACCTTGTTGACTCTTTGGCAAACCCACGATAAAATCCATGGAAATGGATTCCCACTTCCACTCAGGTACCGTTAAAGACTGAATCTTACCTTGTGGTCGTCGCTGTTCCCCCTTAATTCTCTGGCATGTCAAACAACGGGCCACAAACTAAGCTGTCTCTTTCTTCATCCCAGGCCACCAAAACGTGTTCTTTAAATCCTTGTACAATTTGTCTCCACCTGGATGAACTGAATATGGTGTGCAATGTGCCTCTGTCATGATAGTCTTTTTCAACTCCTCATCATTAGGAACACACCACCTACCATCAAATCTCAAACTACCATCTGTATGAATAGAGAATCGAGACACTGTCCCTTTCTCTACTCCAGCTCTCCAATCAATCATCTTAGGATCCAACGCCTGCTTACCTCGAATGTCATCATAAAACTCAAGCTGCACTGTCATATCGCCCATGACATCTCCTTTTTGCATCATATGTATCCCAAACCTCGCTACCTCATCTCTCAGCCTCATCAAAGATAGAGCTGTACACAGAGAATGTACACTCTTCTTACTCAAAGCATCAGCAATTACATTGGCCTTCCCTTCATGGTAGATAATTTCCATGTCATAATCGCCAATCAGCTCCATCCACCTCCTCTGTCTCATGTTCAACTCCTTTTGAGTGAAAATATACTTGAGACTCTTGTGATCGGAAAATACCTTAAAGATTGCTCCATAAAGGTAATGTCTCCATATCTTGAGAGCAAACACCATCGCACCCAACTCTAGATCATGAGTAGGGTAGTTCTCCTCATAAGGCTTCAATTGCCTAGAAGCATAGGCAATCACTTTACCGTTCTGCATCAACACACATCCCAACCCGTTCTTTGAGGCATCTGTATAAACCTCAATGTTCTCGATCCCTTCAGTAATGCTAAGACTAGAGCCGTGGTCAAACGCTCCTTTAATGTTTGGAACGCCGTCTCACAACTCTCATCCCAACGAAACCTGTTCTCTTTCCTCATCAACGCTGTCATAGGTCTAGCTATCTTGGAGAAATCTTTCACGAACCGTCTAGCATCTACCCGGATAAACCCGAAAACTCCCGATCTCAAAGAACATTCTTTGGTGCTTCCCACTTTGTCACTGCTTCTATCTTTGGATCCACAGCTACTCCATCTTTAGAGATCACATGCCCCAGAAAAGCAACTTTCTCTAACCAGAACTCACACTTGGATAGCTTAGCATACAACTCATGCTCCCTCAAAGTTTGCAACACAATCCTCAGATGCTCCTCATGCTCCTCCTTAGTCTTGGAATAGACTAAGATATCATCGATAAACACCACTACAAACTTGTCCAAAAACTGTCTAAAGATCTTATTCATCAAATCCATAAACATTGTCGGTGCATTAGACAACCCAAACGGCATCACCACATACTCATAATGGCCATACCTCGACGTGAAAGCTGTCTTTGGTATGTCCACCTCTCTAATCTTCACCTGATGGTACCCCGACCTCAAATCAATCTTAGAAAAGACTGATGCACCACTCAACTGATCAAACAAGTCATATATCCTTGGTAAAGGATACTTTTTCTTCACTGTCACTCGGTTCAGCTCTCTATAGTCTATACACAACCTCAGACTCCCATCTTTCTTCTTCACAAAAAGAATTGGTGCTCCCCACGGCGATACACTAGGTCTAATGTATCCCTTCTCAATCAGATCATCCAACTGTTTCCTAAGCTCCTCCATCTCCTTAGGACCCATATGGTACGGTGCCTTAGAGATTGGCCCCGTCCCTGGTTTCAACTCTACTGTGAAATCTATCTCTCTTCCCGACGGTAACCCCGGAATCTCCTCTGGAAACACATCCTCAAACTCTCCCACCACTGGAATCTGATCAACCGTCGGACCCTCTATCCGGTCATCTCTCACATGGCACAAAATCAAAGGACATCCCTTCCTCAGATATGAATTCAAAGTAACAGCTGCAATCAACTTAACTTTGGGTTTGACTAGAAACCCACGATAAGACACACTAACGCCCTTAGGACCTCTTAAAGACACTTTTTTTTGATGACAGTCTATCTTAGCTTTATACTTTCCCAGCCAATCCATCCAAACTATCATCTCAAAACCATCAAAAGAAAACTCTAGCAAGTCTACAGGGAAATCAACTTGCCCAACTATCATAGGTACATCCCTATATAACCTCCCACAAGATACAGACTCACCCGAAGGTATAAAAACTTTCTCACTGACAGACTCATACACCCTTAAACCCAACCATTTAACATGACTCGAAGATACAAACGACTGAGAAGCCCCCGAATCAAATAAAACAAAGGTATGAATACCATTAACAAGAAATGTACCGGTGATAACGTGTGCATCCTCCTCAGCTGCTTTCTTCTCCATCATGAATAACTTTCCACTGGTCTTCTGTCCACCTCCCTGACAAGATCTTGGTGATGTGGTCGGCTTAGCACCCGACCCTTGGTTGTTGTTGTTGTTCGTTGGTGGTTTCTGATAAGAATTACCGCTGTTGCGGTTGCCTCCACTCTGGTAACTCTGACTTCCCCGGTTTGGCCATGACCCAGCCGGTCTATTGCTCGCATAGCTCTGCGCAGGTCTCTGGAAGGTTCCTGGCGCACTTGTGCACTCATGTCTCTTGTGGCCTACACCACCACAGCTATAGCAGGTCACTCCCCAACTACCACTAACAGTTCCACGGCCACGCCCAAAGGAAGCCCCGACCAACCCGACCTTAAGAAAAAACCCTTTAGGGATCGATTGTGGTTGCCTTTCTTGTGATTAGATTGGCCACCACCCTCGCTCTCAGACTTCTTTTTCTCACCACCTAACCTCTCCTGAGCCATCTCCACCAACCTCTCAGCTCTCCCAGCCCTCTCATCAGCTTCCTTAACATCAGTAAGGACTCCCACGGGTAACTTATCCATAATCTTTGGGGTCAACCCCCTCTCAAACCTCAATGCCAAATTCTCCTCACACAAACCCATATCCTCAAAGATACCTAGACTTATCATTGAACTCGCTCGTAGTACTCGGCCACGAGACATCTCGGCGGTCACCTTAAAATCACAAACTCTTCCCTCAACTTACTCCTCACATGCTCCGGTACAAACTCTTTTCTCATAGCCCTACGAAACTCTTCCCAAGGTATAGCACGTAAACCTTGGTTCACATACAACTTCTTAGCACTCACTTTCACCGTATCCCACCACTTACCACCGCCTCCCTCGGATAGAATGCAGCTGTTCCACTCTCATCTCATCAGACGAGTGAACCAAATATAATATGTTCTCCTTCTCTCTAAGCCAGCTATCAAGAAGGTTCGGCTCCCCAACCCCCTTGTACTCCTTCGGGTTAAACCTCGCTATATAGAGGCTGATTTTAGAGTGATCAACCTCTTTCTCCTTATCCTTATCCTTATCCTTCCCCACAGTCTTTAAAGCCTCAGTAAGAGCATCCTGATGCTCCAACATCTTAACGATGTCATCTATGTTCATAAGCTCAGCTCTCGCATACAAAGCAGTCTTCTTGGGCGGCATCTTGAAACTATATCAGAAAAGGGGTGGATATAAACATACGCACTAAACCTCAAAACACGAAAACAAGCTGCCCAGACCCTACTCGATCGATTCCCAAACATACTCGGTCGAGTAACAGGCTACTCGATCGAGTGCCCAACATACTCGATCGAGTGCCCCAACATCAGACTCCAAACAGACCTTCTGATCCCTAATATACTCGACCGAGTAGCTAGGTACTCGATCGAGTGACCCCCTACTCGATCGAGTGCCCGAGGTACTCGATCGAGTGCCCAAAATCACGATTCTGGACTCAAAATCGTCAAAAACCCACCCGATCGAGTCAGTCCCACTCGATCGAGTCATGCTAACTCAGAAACGCTACCCGCATGCTATATCATATGCTAACATGCTAAAAACTTTATAAAACCAACATTATATCATAACTAAGCATATAATGCTACGCATCTTTTCATACGATCTACGAAATCATTATATCATGTTATTAAATGCCACATTGTAAACACCCAACATGTTTTCATTCCAACATCAATTCTACATATATCATCAACCTTTCTTTCACATTCTCAACTTCCTACCGCAAACACCCAACGGTTACACACACTTCATCACATTCACACACAAGTTAACCAAACAACACATACGACCTTGACATACACTCCCCATATGACCGGTTCAAAATTGAAGGGCGAGTTCGCGACTTCAGGACGTCTCCCAAGCCTTTGCATTAGCTCCTACAACCTTTACCCCGGGTTCATTTTAATTGACTCCCTATGTTCATTAGGCTCATTGGTTACAGGTTTCAGGATCGTCTCTCTGATACCATTTGTAACACCCCCATACTCCAAGTGCCTTACCAGGACCACTCAGGTATGAAGATATTACCATCTCGATTACCCGGGGCAATGATAATCAAATAAACAATAAAGAAACAACGTTTAAATAGAAATACTTAGTGAAGGGTTACAATCTCGAAACCAAAACCAAAAGTGTAATACATGTTCTCAAACTGACTGTTTACTGTTCTAACTGAAATTTAAAGAAACTACTAAGCTACAGCGGAAGACTTCTATCATCATATCGTGGCAATCCCAGCTATCCCAGGTACTCATCTCATACCTACTCAATATCTGCTCACCATCGCCGAATGGATCACCGCAGGTTTACAAAACAACAACCGGGGTCAGTACTAATCACACAACTCAATATATATATCAACAATAAGATAAACGGACAGCTTAACTGTCACACGCACAATCACACCAATTCCAACAATCTCAATCACCGACTGTCCACTGGACCAGTCCTGCCAGTGGGGGACCGCAGCCGTACCCACCAAATCCCCGCTCCTCATAATGAGCGATAACCCTGTCCATTAATGTGCACATCCCTTCTGTGGCGGGTTCCACATAAAGAGAAACTAGGGCGTGAAGCCACTCCCGCAAGTGACCCCACTCAGCCAAGGGCACGCCTCGAGAAACATAGACAACCAATCACAATCACAATCACAGCCGTCACAATACGATTACTATAGCAAACAATTAATCTCAACACATCAACAATCATCCCATTATGGGACTAATACTGAGTAGGAAATCCTACCGAAAGCACACTATCGACGATCTCTACAAATTTTGTATCAAAAAGATTCCTCTACGAAACCTCCTCCTATCATACAACATACAAATGCTACCAAATCACATACTACTCAAAAACCCCCAAATCCCTATATTAGGGTTTAACCAAAACAAAGGAAAGACAACAAAAAGGGTACATAGATCTTACCCTCGACGCAAGGATCTCAACGGTATAACCAACAATGAAAACCGACCTTCCACACTCCGGGATTTGCTAACGATGCGATTAGGATTAAGAACATACTTGCTTTCTCTATTTAACAGTAAATTAGGTTTTGCAAAAGTGTTTAGAATAATGACGACGAAGGTTATATATCTTAATCGCATAATTAACAAAACCCGAGAGAAACTTCCAAGAAACCTATTACTCGATCGAGTACCCAAGGTACTCGATCGAGTAGCACCTTACTCGATCGAGTATCCTAGTTACTCGATCGAGTACCCAACAGGTCAGAAACTATTCTAAAATGCAACTCACCCTTACTCGACAGAGTAAGGCCTACTCGATAGAGTACCCGAAGACTCATAAATACGGAGTATTACATGTGGCCTATCACTTTGTAATCCTTATTTTTCATATTTCCTCCCCTAAAAACACTCCCACCTTATCCCTTCTACTCTCTAGACACATCTCTAAACATCACAAACACTATCCACACAGATGTAGCTCTCACATTTGAAGATTTGTCTTCAATTTCTTGTTCTTGCTTATTTGTTAGCATTTGTAAGTTTATCCTTAACCTCTCCCTTATTCTTATTTAGTATACCTTAATTTATCTAGTAGGTTGTCTGATAATTAATTACAGTTTTACCTAATTAAGTGGAGGAAATTAAGGGGGCTAATTAGTATTATTAGTTGTTGTTGAATATATTTGTGATAGTATTCCTTAATTAATTGTAGGATGTGGCTTCTTAGAGAAGGATTAGTGAGCTTGCTTGTGCTAATTGTAGTTTACTAAAAGGTAGGTTAATCCTACTCGGTTTCAATAAGTATAAATAGTTGCATGTGTCATTATTGTATTGTTGTTGCATTATCATATGATTTTGTGGATTATGAGTGTTGGCTTCATAATGTTGTTGGGTGTTCCTTGTGACATGGTATTAACTAGTAGTGTTGGTCTCATATGAACATTGTAGTTGCATGATAACATGATAGTTGGCATTCGTTGTTAGACTCATAATATGTGAAGATTGTATCTTGGCATGATAATTAGGTAAGGCAACTTGAAGAGTCAGTATGGTTGTGAGTACATGTATCTGGGTCATGTTGGTGAATCATGTAAATGTGAAAAAGTTACACTTTATATTCATTGTGATGCATATTGTGATATATGCGGTTATCGGTAGAATTGTGGTGGTGATACTTGGTTTATTGAGGAAACGTAAGGCGGTTGGGAGACCGTCTTACGCTTGAGTCACCTCTTGGAGCTTCCCATTCCAAGAGGGATGTTCAGATTAATGACTTGAGTATGGAGGGACTCATGTGGTTGAGGCACGACATCTAGCAGGGGATCCAGTTGGCTTCCGGACCCGGTACCACGGGCATGTCCCGAGTACCTATTTATGAGGTGCGCTGTCGTGGGCGTGTCCCCGACACAAGTGTGATTGAGGGAACGGATGGGCGTGTCCCAGTACCGGTGCGGTGTTGTATAGTCATGGACAATGCATTCATTGACATGTTGCATACTTACATATTGCATCGTGTTCTATGATTAATTATTGAAACTGAAGTGTGTTAAGTTAATATACCTATTATTAGACTCTTCTAATAGTGAACTAATTAACTTCTTAATTTGTGTTCTTTAGATCTAGTGCATGCATAACAAAATAAGTGATTAATAAAGAAAAACAATGTCCCTTACATTGTAGAGTGGCTCGAAATTAAGGGCACAAATAAGGTCAACTTCCTTATTTGTTCTTAGGCTATAATATATTGGATGATCCTCCAAAATCACAATGTAGAGATCCTCCTTCGATTGCACCCAAGACTAATCCCTTAAACTAGTATATTAATTAACTAGATTAATATAGTAGTACCCTTAAAATTTATTCTAATAATATACTTATTACTACACTAGTAATCCTATATTATGTTTAGAATTTAAGATGAACAATTTATTGATTTTCTAAGACTATTTAGAAAAGGTTTTAGAGAGATGAGAGAAAATGAAGCATAAATCAAATATGCATGCAAGTGAATGAATGATTGAGTAAAAGGAACCAAAACTCCTCTTAAAAGAGGGTTGTGGCCGGCTAGCATAAGGCCAAGGAGAGCATCTTTTGCTTTTGTTTTTCTCTTATCAATATGTAGGTGTTTAAGAAATAGGTAGATTATGTTTGATTAATCTATTCTTGTCACATAAAATAATATAACCACAACCCACTACTACTCCCTCCATTTCGGTCCATTCACATAGAATGGACTACCATTTTATTTTTGTCAATTTGTCATTTGTCACACAATATATCACATGTAGTATGTTATTAATTAATTTAAAGCATATTTATCAAATAAATATCATTTTATAAATTAATTAAATCACATACTATAAATTGACTAGTGATTCTTGATCACATAAATAAAATGGGTCATATAATTATAATTCACAACATATTTTAATTATAATTAACCATTCATTCTTATCTCAATTGTTTCACAAACAATAATCAATTTTAGTAATAAAGTATTTCAATTACTAAAATAAATCTTATTTAATCCAATACAATAAGATATAAACATTCTCTCTCACAACCGAATTGTTCAATTTTTGAGGAATTGATTAACTTGTATCGTCATACAATTAATCAATTTGTCTATTAAGGGAATTGTCCTTTAGGTGTGACCTTAAGGGATTAACTAATCACCACCATCAAACGACAGTAATGTCAAACTCTAGTTAGCCAATCATTACCTATTAATGATGATCAGTTAATTATATAAATGAATCATCCCTTGTGTATTCTTAGTTTGAGATTTAAACATGAGATCGCACTATTGTTGAGGACACATATTCCAACAATCTCCCACTTGTCTAAAACAAGTGTGCGTCACCAATTCTCTTGTCCTATTACAATCTCCTACTCAACGCAATGTGTCTCGCAGGTCGTACTTGCATTTGATCATATCCTGAGTGGTTTCCTTGATCTAGAGTGTAAGTGTATGACCGGAATTATCTACCACAGATATTTTCCGAGCGTGGCCACGCATTTCCAGTTTACTACTCCTCGAGTGGCCTTGAGATTTTAAATAACCCTGAAAAGGGGGTGGACAATTCCTATCGCACTATTCCCTTTGTTTAGCCACAGTTCATCATAACCAAATATATACTCATTTGACCTCAATTACGACAGTTGTAGAGCATAAATCAAAGCCAATCCGAAATTTGTGCCAACTTAGGCGAATTGTCTTTAGTCAAAAGAATTGACTCATAAGAATACTATATCAGCTCTTGCCACGACCAGGCTTTATGAATTACCAGAACTCTATAAACGGTCAATGCCCGACAGTGTCCCATACAGTCTGTCTATGTGATCGACTAGTCATCCCATATAACTCTATGGCACTTGAACTTGCCATCAATCGCATCACACTCTAGTTACTTCGAGGCGTCACCTCCTCAAGTAACCAGGGGCGTATACTATTTCAATTCAGTTCACTTTAATGGGGTTCAATTTGTCTCAACAACCCATTTGGATTTAACAAAGTAATGGGTGAGTTTAGTAAAACTCAAACGATAAATGCGATTATCATATATGAATAGTCAATACACTATTACTACTTCATATCTTATAATCTATAGTGTACCTTTTACACTTGTTGAAATGCAATAAAAGCTTGGCAAGAGGATGTACCATGCATCCATATGATCCAACTTTACAAATTGCCATTTCCTTCTATTCAATGTTATTTCTAATAACATGAATTTATCTCTAAGTATTTGTCTAGTCTTCTTACTAGACTTGGGTTCTTTAACTTAAAAGATGCTCCCACTGTTATCACATAACTTGTGATAAAGTCATTGGTAGAGGAATCCACTCTCATTCCCTACGTTGACCATTTTATCACAATTCACTTAGATTCTGTTTGTAGAATTTGCAATGATCAAAACTAAAACACTTCTCTAGTTTCTTACTCCTTAGTCAACAAAGTTAGCCTAGGATTTCGAAAAATCCTTTTCGGTTTGTAAACTAAAGCTTGTGCAACCCTTCAACACACAACCTAGTTTATTATCCAAACATTTGAACAAATCCTCAATTGTTCTTTAAGGCTTTCACAAGACCATCTTATAAATTAACTTGTTATTGACTTATCATACTCTAAGCATATGTTACATCATGGCATGTGTGTCTGTTGGCATACATGATCGTTCCAATGGCAGAAACATTAACATGTTCAGTGAACGACTATGACTCCATCATAGTAATTCCACTTTCATCAACATAAATAACCTATTCAACCTTGTTAATGTTAAAACAGATATGAAAAATCTTATCTTCATAAGCCTCTCAACTCTATGCCAATAATCTCTCACATAGATTCGGTAATCTAAAATATATCGCACCTTTTCCTAGTCTCCCAATCACTCTTGACAGAAGAGAGCATTGGTAAATTATTCTCAATAAGTAATATGTCTTCAACATATAAGACATGCGAAAAAATAATTCTAACTTCCACTTAACTTCATGTATAATCATGATTCTTCAATCATAATTATCACATGAACGAAAAATATAATCCTTTGATGCTTGCTTAAGACCATTCTAGGATCACTTAAGAAAGCTACGCATAATATGTTAGGATTCTTAGATCTTCATCTATGATTTTGTGTTCAAAACACATCCTTCTCTAAATTCCCATTTTAGAAAAGCGAATTTTAATTATCATTTGTCATTCTTCATTAAAATGAAATGCGGCAATTCCTAACATTATTTATCTTGATTAACATCTTGATGTCAATCTATGCACTTAGGTACTCTAAAGCTCTACTTACTTTTAAGGAGACCCTCGCCTTAAAGTAAATCTACTCTTGAGTTAACAATCATGGGATGGTAATGATATAGCTCGTATGCAACAAGGTTGATTTGGGATAAGGTCATAATACCATTACTTTCAAAAAGCAACATTTTAACAATAAGACATGTGTGTTATACTCCCACTAAACTATACTCCCATTCTATCTTTATAGATTATAGTTCCATTACTTTCAAAAAGTAACACAATAACTATAAGTCATGTTTATGACGATCTAATCTACTCCCACTCTATCTCTTAGAAATACATCTATCTTCTTAGGAGATAGCTTTGTGAGTTACAAACATATATGGTGAAGTAATTTGAAGTTTGTCTAGACTGGCGTGTTAGCACATAAATGACCAGCTCTATCATGGCAGTTTGATTCATGTAATATGCGAGCCTGATCCATGTAATTTGTTAAATAAACTCTCTATTTTAGGTATTTCCAGGTTGACCATCCGTTTAGAATTATGAGTCCGTTTTGGATTGCAAATTCCCAAAATTGGGTTCGATAACTCAAAACAACCAACTCATATTAGTTTGATCTTATGGGTAGTGACACTAGGTCATAATCCATATTTAATAAATCAAATTCATTACTTAGATCTTTGCCACTACGATCGGATCGTAATGCTTTAGTACTTTATTCAATTGGTTCTCTACATCATTTAAAAATTCTTTAAATTTCTCAAATGCTTCACTTTATATTTGATTAAGCAAATATATCCATATCTACTTAAATCATCGGTAAAAGTGACGAAGTAGTCATAAATTCCCCTTGCTGTGATGCTCATTGGAACACATACATCGGCATGTATTAGTCCCAACAAATCACTTGCTCGTGTCCCTTTACCACTAAAGGAAGTATAAATCATGTTGCAAAGGAGATAAGATTCACATTTTCCAAATGATTGAAAATCAAATGGTCCAATAAAACTAGTCGACACCAGTCCTTTAATGCATTTCTTATTTATGTGACCTAATCGAAAAGGCCAAATGTACAAATCATTTGGATTACTAGTTATGAGTCTTTTGGTTGTATGTTATAGATATCTTTAGTTGAGCTGTAAGTGTCTAAAACATGAATACCATTGATAGAAGTGGCTTGGCTCACAGCCAAGTCATATTCAACTAAATACAACAATTGTTTTTGATGGCGAAAGAAAAGAAAAATCCTTCTATATCTAACATAGAAATGGTAATTATGTTTTTGGACAAAGTGGGTACATAATAATAACTATGTAGATTACAACTCAAAGCTATTAGCTAAAACAAGCACATAAGTCCCTCTCGAAGTGGCGGCTAGACTAGCTCCATTCCTAATCGGAGATCTATATCACTCTTGTTTAGCTTTTCCACATTTCCAAGCCCCTGTATACGATTACAAAGGTGAAAACCACAACCGGTATCCAATACCCACGTTGGGGTGGATCTATAATTTATATCAATAACAACGATTTCGGAAGAAATAGTACCAAGTGGAGTGACAAGTCCAGCCCTGATATTTCCCAAATACTTTGGGCAATTTCGTTTCCAATGGCCCGTGACATTACAATAATGACATTCTTCGTAATATTGGGCACCCTTCTTGGTTTTGGTTGTGGTAGTCTCACTATCCATTTCCAATTCATTATCAGGTTTGGGTTTCTCACCCATCTTCGCCTTCCCTTTAATTATACCATTACTCCTTTCAGTTGCAAGAACATTCTTGCTAGAACTCCGACTGAATTTAATATTTCTCCTTGGGTTTAGTGAGTTTTTCTTCACAAGATTTTCTTACCAAAGTGGTGGGCATTAATATTGGAGTGGGAGGTATGGAAGTGGTAAAATAGCAAAGATTTCCATCCTGACCAATGCCAATACATAATTCTCTAATCGTATCATTGTCATACTCGGAGCACTTTTCATCGAATGATTGGAGCCATAAATTAATGGTGATTGGTGTAAGTGTATTAGATGAATCCATTGCGAATAAATAACTACAAAAACGGAAGTGAAGGAAATAATTGACATCTATCGTTTTAATAATACTTGTAAACATTTTAAACAAGTTTTAAGCATTTTAAACAACTATTATAAATGATTCTGAGGTCCAAATTCATATTAACTCGGGCACGGTGAACCGATTCATCCCTTATCAATATAATTCGGTGGATTAACTCTTTAATCGATTCTACTTCTAGAACTCTCGGTCGATAAAATTACTTTAATATTTATCTTTAGCCCGGAACACATGCGACTACGGTCACGAATACTTCCGTTGAGCTCAATCCAAATTTCGATGTAATAACATTTTATTATCCACTTACCCAACGTAACAAGTTTAGCACCCCGGTGAGCCGAGCCTACTTCCTTATGAAATTGGGACTCATGGTTTCTACTATTTGGTAAGGCTAATTCTCAATTATTATTTAGTGAGAGGTCTTGTCAATTTATTATCTATCACGTTTTAAGTGAACTAAAGCGGTGAACTACGATAATTATAATTGACACGGTCGATGACTCGATATGATATGCATGTGTTGTTATGGCGATTTGGCAATGCATGCAACATATTAAAATAAATGCAAAGCAATAATAATAAATTCCTAGTATGGCCTTTCTAAAACAGAAAATCAAATAAACTATTACATATTCAGAAACCAACTCCTTTGGTCCCTTGAATCTTCAAGTGCCACGCCTCCCAAGAACACCGTCTTCGTCGGAACACCTTTCTGAATGGCACCGTCTTGAAGAAATTCCATGATTACAAATAATAATAAAAATACAAAGCTATTCCTATTATACATTTGTAACATGAAAAACTATTAAAAATAAAAGTGATACGAGATCACATTAAATTACAACCGAATCAATATTCCCTTTCATTACGGGCAATATCGATTAAAACTAAGGCCATACTAGATAAAATTACATAATTCAAAATTATATAAATAAAAGACATTCAACAATTGAAATATGAAGCATTATAATATGTGTCTATCATGCCAAATTATGTGCCAAATCGCCCTATTTAACTTATATCGTTTATATAACCCGGTTTTATGGAAATGCGTGATAATAGCTTCTTAAAATCACAAATCAATACTTAAATCAAATTTATGCTCAAGTTACTTATCCTAACACTCTTAGGACTCAAAAGTTAGTCATCACTCAATTTTTGACAATAATTCAACTTGATTTAGTTTTATGCTCATTTTGACCTTAAAATCATAACATTTATAAAATAAATCCAAATTAAATTACAATAATTTCAAATTTTAAATTTTAAATTTTTGAACATTCTGGAATAATTCCGTGACACTCAAAATGTCAAAAATCATGGTTAAAATTTTCGAATTAATTTCGAGAAAATATAGTTGCAATTTATCGGTTTTATCTCATAAAATATCTAAAGTATACAAAAATTAATCCAATCAATTTTATAACTTTAGATCTGATAAGTGGAATATTAATTCAACCTAAAATAATTTTCTCATGCCATGTAATTCTTCTTAGCTATTTATGCTAAAATAGTCACTATTTATGCCATTTTTACACTAAAAATTCATAAATCATACTAATTGAAATCATTTCATTTAAAAATTTACATACAGTGTGTAAATCATGCATGTGAAAACATATTAAATGTTCATGGCCTGTTTCGAAGTTTAACTATAGTTAACTATTTTACCTCTTTTAATCCATTTTTATCTCATAAAAATCATAAATCATGCAATATTAATGAAATTAACACGAGATTTTACACACAGTTTGTAAAATATTCATGTGATGTCATATAAAAGTTTCAAGATTAGAGACTAAGTTTAGCCATTTTTAGTCATTTATCATCCATTTATGCCATTTTTATCTCATAAAAATCATAAATCATGAAATATTAGTCACATTAATACGAAATTTTACATACAATACATAAAATATTCATGTGAGGTCATACTAAAAAAATCACGGCCGGTAGTGAAGGTTAACTTATTTTAGTGAATAAAAGTTTATTTTACTCATAAAAATGTAATTATTTCACTAAAAATCATTAAAATGAGCAATAAATTACCATAAATCATAAAAATGACCTAAAAACATTTTAGGACCAGAATATATAACATGCATCATATTTCGTGACTTACTCTTATAAATCACAAATTTCTAGTTTTAATTAAGTTACATTTAACTCGGAAAAACCAAACCGATTATGCATGCAACATCCTATGCTCTGATACCACTTGTTAGGTTCATATAACTATTATTAGACTCTTCTAATAGTGATCTAATTAACTTCTTTATTTGTGTTCTTTAGATCTAGTGCATGTATAACAAAATAAGTGATTAATAAAGAAAAACAATGTCCCTTACATTGTAGAGTGGCTTGAAATTAAGGGCACAAATAAGGACACCTTCGTTATTTGTTCTTGAGCTATAATATGTTGGATGATCCTCCTAAACCCCATGGTAGAGATCCTCCATTGATTGCACCCAAGACTAATCCCTTAAACTAGTATATTAATTAATTAGATTAATATAGTAGTACCCTTAAAATTAATTCTAATAATATACTTATTACTACACTAGTAATCCTATATTATGTTTAGAATTTAAGATGAACAATTTAATCATTTTCTAAGACTATTTAGAAAAGGTTTTAGAGAGATGAGAGGAAATGAAGCATAAATCAAATATGCATGCAAGTGAATGAGCGATTGAGTAAAAGGAACCAAAACTCCTTTTAAAAGAGGGTTGTGGCCGGGTAGCATAAGGCCAAGGAGAGCATATTTTTCTTTTTCTTTTTCTCTTATCAATATGTAGGTGTGTAAGAAATAGGTAGAGTAGGTTTGATTAATCTATTATTATCACATAAAATAATATAACCACAACCCACTACTACTCCCTCCATTTCGGTCCACTCACATAAAATGGACTACCATTTTATTTTTGTCAATTTGTCATTTGTCACACAATATGTCACATGTTATTAATTAATTTAATGCATATTTATCAAATAAATATCATTTTATAAATTAATTAAATCACATACAACAAATTGACTAGTGATTCTTGATCACATAAATAAAATGGCTCATATAATTATAATTCACAACATATTGTAATTATAATTAACCATTCATTCTTATCTCAATTGTTTCACAAATAATAATCAATTTTAGTAATAAAGTATTTCAATTACTAAAATAAATCTTATTTAATCCAATTACAATAAGATATAAACATTCTCTCTCACAACCGAATTATTCAATTTTTAAGGAATTGATTAACTTGTATCGTCATACAATTAATCAATTTGTCTATTAAGGGAATTGTCCTTTAGGTGTGACCTTAAGGGATCAACTAATCACCACCGTCAAACGACAGTAATGTCAAACTCTAGTTAGCCAATCATTACCGATTAATGATGATCATCTGACTATATAAATGAATCATCCCTTGTGTATTCTTAATTTGAGATTTAAACATGTGATCGCACTATTGTTGAGGACACATACTCCAACAAAGTGTTTGGGTTGTGTGTAAATTGTCACCTATTTTTCAGGATGGCCTCTGTCGATCCATATGATATTTCCGATCATATGGGGAGTAGGTTGAGTACTGGTTGATTTGGTATCACGCGGGAGACGGGACAAGCTTCAGACATGGAGTCGACTCGCCATGAGATAATTGACATATACGACTTTAGAAAGTCGTAGTAGTATGACTTGTATTCTTTATTATTCATTCATGGCTATGTAATTCCTTAAATATCTTATTCATATTAAGTGTTTCTTAATTGCAACTCCGATTCACTGCCTCGGGAAACCGAGATGGTAACATCCTCCCATTGCCTTGGCCGGACAAGAAGGGGGTGTTACAAAATGGTATCAGAGCGACGATTTTGGAACCTAAACCAATGAAACAAAATGAACCTAGGTGTGTCTAATAAAATGAACCCAGCATGAGTACAATAGGAGGTCGATTTTGGATGAGTAGGCGCCCTCATATCAAAACGAGTGCCTACTGTGTCGGTTGGTCACTACGTGGGTGGTTATAAGGATGGGTGAACTCTATGTGAGGCATGATGCGAACGCATGTGTACTATAATGAGTTGTTGAATTCTTGCATAATGTGGTCATTTGTATAGTACATGTTGGCATGTGAAAGTGAATGAGAGGATGGATATATTTAACATGTTTAAGAGTAGTTATTGCATATTGTTGTGTAATGGACACTAGTCCTGTTGTTTGGCATGTTCATACCGTATAGGAGTATGGATGTCGATATTGTTATCGTGTAGAGCATGATTAGTAATAGTTGCTAGTGTGATACTCGCTTGTGTAAAGGTAGTATATCAGGAGTGATAGGTACGATGACGCGTTGACTAAATCGGGATGAGTCACCGATAGCGGGTGGATTCCCGAACCTTTCTCTCTTTTCGCAGAAAAATGTCATTCGATCGTAGTCGAAAATGTTAAGCCATATGGAAACACTCAACCGAGTGCGAGCAGGCACTAGGCCGAGTACTCCACATTCGACCGAGTGGACTCATTTCCAGAATCTGAAAACATTCTGGAAAACAAGTCACTCGACCGAGTGCTAGAGCACTCAACCGAGTGGACTCGGCACTCTACCGAGTGCCATTCTGGGCTGAAATTTTCGCGAGAATCCTACTTTTACCCTATTTTATCTTCATCTAATATTCATCTCTCTTCATATCTTCAACTTTTTACATCTTCAAAAACTCAACTAGAAACTCCACTATAATTATTTGTTGCTTGGAATTAAATTTCTTACCCCATTTTACTCCTTAATCTTCATTAATTCAATAATGTAAGGGGGCGTTTGGTTCGGGGGCTTTAGGAAAGGGAAAGAGAATTAAATGGGACGATTCCATTTGTTGTTGTTTGTTTGACACAATCAAAGGGTAACCCAAACTCACCTATACCCCTCTACCCCCCCGGTAACCCCCTTTCCCTTCTACTCCCTTCCACCACTGCCACCAACACCAACCGTCAACCACTTCTACCAACACCCACCGTCAACCACTTCCACCAACACAACCACCATCGGCGACGCCGGCGGTCCCTCATTCCGGCCCACTCACCGGCGCTCCAAGCCACCCTTGCTTTCCATTCGGACCCACATCCCCAACCACTAAACACCACACCAACACCTTCAATAACTTTCCCACCCCATCAAAACTCCCTCCCTCGCCGGTAACCTCTCTACCCCAACACCAGATCTTGTGTTTATTAGGGTGAGGGAGGAGTTTCGTGGGTGGTGGCTTATTTTTAATTGTTTGTGAGGCTTTGGGTTTTGGTGTCCAACAAGGGATAGGGGAATAGCGAGGTGGTTGTCGGTGAGAAAACGACGGTGGGCCATCGGCAACGCTATTGTTGGTGGTCTCGGTGTGGGTAGTGGTGACAGGTGGTGCGTGATGGCGGTCTCAGGTGGTGGAGTTAGTTTTAATGGTGACGATTCCCTTTCTCTTTACTATCCAACCAAACAATAAAGGATATTAGGGGTGATCCCATACCTTTCCCCTTCTTACCCTTTCTTGATTTCATTCACTTACCCTTTCCCGTACCAAACGCCCCCTAAGTGTGTTCATCTTTACTCATGTTTTTCCCAATTTGAATTTGTTTAGATCTACACCAATTTGATCAAGCTTTATCAATTATTGGCATGCTATTGTTGAATTCATGGTAGTAACTAAACTTTTTGCATCATTATTGTTCTCAAAAGTCAGAATTTTATGTTGAAATCTTGTCTAAATTTTTTTTTTTAGGAACTCGAAATCTTGTGTTATTGAGTTAATAGTTGAAATGTTGTGCTTGTTGTTGGATTTAGTTGATCAACAAATGCCTAACCTTTGTTGTTAGTGATGGATCTTGTCTTACATGAGAAATTTTTGTCTTTAGATTTTGTCTTAAATTTTCGAAATTCATGAACTTCATGCCCAAATTTTGTTTTTACATGTATAAAACTTGGTTTAATCATGCTATAAGTCTATCTTCTTTGTTAGCAATGCTATACATTGTCTTAAGATGAAAATTTCACCTTAAAGATTTGTCACCCAAAATTTCGAAACCCACAATGCATATGATCAAATTATGACTTTCATACTTTAAAAAGGTTGTTTAATAGTGTTATAAGGCTATAAACTTTGTGGAAAATGCTATATGTGTCTTAAATCGAAGATTTCATCCTAAAATGTGACCAATACTTTCGAAAACTCCATGGTGGACACGGCAAGGTTTTGATTATTATGCTCATGACATGGTTTAATTGTCCCATATGATTTTAATCCTTCACCATGATGCTTTGTGCAAACTTACGTTGAAAATTTTAGTCTTAAAGGTCCATAAGATGTCGAAAATACGTAGTAAGTATACCCGGATTTTGATTTTCATGCTTAATTTTTGGTTTGGTTATTTTATGGTTCCTCCATTCTTATCGATAATGTGTTGTATTATCTAGAGAATTTTACTTAAAATCGCTTATTTTTCAAAAAGGTAGTAGTACACAGAAAATTTTGACTTTGGATTCATTCTTGATATAATGATGCGAAGAGTTGATAATTTGTTTCTCATCATTAATTGGAGTTATATAGTTGCAAAATTTCACAAAGGTTCCATTCTTCCGGAAAATTGAGTTTGAGTAGACATTTTGATAAAAGTTAAGCGAGACCATATCATATTTGTTTTTTCAAGGTCTTTTTAATCAATTTGAAGTGTCAAGGAAAATTTCTATCTATTTCAAAGTTGTCTTGATTCTTATCTCTTCTCTTCGGTATAGTGTTGCATGAATCGGTCTTGTGGCAGGTCAAGACAATCAAGAACTCCCAAAGCGACCGTGGAAGACAACCCAGAGCCAGTAGCACCTTCCGTGATTGAAGTTGTGGAGTATCCGGGTATCGAATTTGAGCGTGAGCCAAGAAAGAATGCCTTCCATGTTATAGCGTTAGCCCTAAGGTCTCGACCCGATGTGTGAGATTGCATAGGTAGCCGTTAAGTTTGGGAATCGGGAGTAGTACGAAAGGTTTAGCTTATACCAAGTCTTGAGTTGAGTGAGTTGATTGTACGAGGTAACCTATGTAAGACGAGTGGTGTGTACTCAAGGTTGGATACATAGCGATTTCTTGGACTCATTATTAGTGAAGGAGGTTGAAGGATGTGTAAGGGTGACCATTATTGAGTATGACTCAGGGATTTTGGTTGGAAAATGGTTGGGTTCGGATTTGTGGAGTGATGAGGGGATAGTTGAGGTGACCAATTATAGAGGGAGGGACGATTCTAAGTAATAGGCAGCGGGAGAAATCTAGGAGAGTTCTAGTAAAGTGTGGCAATGAAGCTACTAAAGAGTGGTTGTATACGCATGATGTGAGGAACGGTGGCTATATTATCATACCGCTGTCGGTTTTCGGGGAGTATCATTTTGAGAGATTAAGAGTGTGATATATAATGCATAGGGGTTCAATTTTGTCGTTAAGGTGTTTTGATCACTTGTATTATGCGGTATAACCATCTAATTTAAGTATACATGTATAGGTGTGGAAGTGGTTATGTGAGACTCTGAACCTATGAATGGTAGCATAGATGTTGTTTGAGAAGTTTTCTTCTAATTATTCTGTGAAACATCCATGTTATGCATTGTGATCTTGTTGTAGTTTTTATTTGAGTTGTGATCTCGTGAAGCGAATTTTGAAATATCATATTTATGTCGTTCATATAACTTGGATATTTGTTTTGACTATGTTGTAACGGTGTACATAAGGCCAAGATATTACTTTCGATTCGTTTAATAAACGGTGTGTTAGTTACCATTGGGAGTTATTTACGTTTGTGTAAGTGGTAAAGGCAAGCTTAGAACGATTTATGGGAACAATGTAGTTCTACCAGGTGACAATCGGCAGAGTGCTCCGTTCCCTCGACTGAGTGCCGTCTGCTCGGCCGAATGGCCGCCCCACTCGACCGGGTGGCCTGCTATGGCCCTTGTTTTGTTAATATTCGACCAAATATTCGATGTATACCCTTATTTTGCAGTTTATGTTAGTCGACTTATGCTTAGATAAGCATGATAGCCCGTAGGAGTGATATTCTTGTGAGTTGTTTACGTTTGGTCATATTATGTGAGATTTTCCTATTCCAAGGTGCAATTAAGTTAAAATTGTTTTAACATGAGTAATTTGATGATAGAGAGGATGTGATAAGCTTGCATGGTGCATGTTACTGACCGTGATTTTATTTTGTGATAACTATGTTCATGTCATGTGATGGGTGCAAATTAAGTATGGTAATCTTCCTTATAAACGAAAGTGCCGATGGTGGATGGAAACGAGTATGGAAACACATGTGTGATCATGTGGGGGATTCGATACAGTAAATGCGTAACTCGGTGTATGCGGAAAATAAAGTGTTGAACATGATGAGTCACGTCACGATTAATTTTGACATTTCTTAATTATTTCACGGAGTCCGTATATTCTTGTGATTTGATTCATATCCATGTGATTGTGTGAGATTTGACGTGACATATACATGCGTAATAATGTTGAGGCATGTTGAGTCCACCCTATCTTTTTGAGTCCACCCTATCTTTTTGAGTTCGTGAGTCCATGATACAATATCATACGTTATATTAAACAATATCACAGCCTATACTACCAAAAAAAAAAATCGTGATATTGTTTTGTAATATAATATCGTACGTTATGCTACACAATATCACAGCTTACAGTATCACACGTTATACTAAACAATATCACAGCTTACACTAAAAAAAAAGTTTTCGAAACCAAAAATTCGGAAAAAAATATTTCGTGATATTGTTTTGTAAAACAATATCACACTTTATGCTACACAATATCATAGCTTATAATATCACACGTTATACTAAACAATATCATAGCTTACACAAAAAAAAATCAAAGAAAAAAAATTTCGGAAAAAAATTTAGAGAAAAAAAAAATCGAAAAAAAAAAAACTTTCGTGTTATTGTTTTGTATAATGCGTTATATTGTTTTATGGACTCATATACTCAAATATTTAGGTGGACTCTCCGGATCCCACCTATATATATATATATATATATATATATATATATATATGTGTATATATATATATATATATGTATATATATATATATGTATATATATATATGAATTAGGATCACATGAGTCCACCAAATCTTTTTGAGTCCGTGAGTCCAGCGAAACAATATCACATGTTATACTAAACAATATCACGCGTCATATTAAACAATATCGCTCTTACTGAACCAGATTCGCCCTCTGTTATTAACTTCTTTTCTCATACTTTTTCTTACACCAATCAGTGCCAGCACCGGAGCTCCGACAAACATCATCATCCTCGCGCACTTTCCTGCCTGTGAGTCGATTTTGGCGGCGTGTTCGTCGGAGTTATCACATATTACTTCTCTTATATTTTTTCCTTTATTGTTCGCTTATTTATCATCGTCTATTTCCTTCATCGTCGGTGATGAGACCCCTAATTTAACGACGTCAGTGTTGTTCTTAGATGGAGGTTAATGGAAGAAGGATCGTTGATTGTATGTTAGTGAAGGGTGGTAGTGATGGTCGTGAGACGGACTTGCGCGCCGTGGTGGTGGTTGTTGTGGAGGTGAACGTGTGGTGGTGGGTCGTGGGTGGTGGTTGTTGAGGAGGTAAAGGGGCGGTGGTGGGCCGTGGGTGGTTGCCGTCGACGGGTAGTGTCACTGACAATAGTTTTAAGCCTTTTTTTTACTGTTTTTGTTGTATATTTTCCGTGATATTGTTCAGTATAAGTTGTGATATTGTTTCGTGTAGTTTTTGATATTCTTGTGTTTGATATTGTTCAGTATAAACAATACCACTGGTTGTACTAAACAATATCACGGATTATAGTATACAATATCCCACCACTGAACCTAACTCCGCCTTTCACCATCTGCATTCGGCTTTCAAGATCTATCTAGTCCTTTTACTGACATGTATGTGCATGCGTACAAGCAAGAAACATAGTCATCAGACCGAAAGCCGATCAAGAATTGGGCTAGACAGATCTTGAAAGCCATAAGTTACCTGCATACTGTCATAACCCACCAATTATCCATAACCAAGTGAGGATGCTTGAGTCTAAGTGAGGATGACTTAATTGTCAATAAACAGGAGTTCTAACTTATTCCAGACCTGTCAAATAATTGTCAATAACC
Source organism: Silene latifolia (assembly GCF_048544455.1). Lineage (NCBI taxonomy): Eukaryota > Viridiplantae > Streptophyta > Magnoliopsida > Caryophyllales > Caryophyllaceae > Silene > Silene latifolia. Next base: position 110,351,015 of record NC_133538.1, read on the forward strand.
CGCTACCGTCAAGCAGGCTAACAAAACAAGCAGAAAGGAAAAATCAAGCATCATCAAGTGCAAGAACATCAGGTAGGGGTTTGCCCTCCAGAAGCTCTAAGCTAGCACCGCCTCCTGTAGAGATGTCGCTCATCTTATCAGCAAGACCAACCTTCTCCACAGCTGCCACAAGAGTCCCCTCCTCCTATGATTGTCGTCACTCCTTTTCCACTTAGCTCTGCCAACTTCTTGGCTATAGCCTAAAGATTTTATAATGGTGAGCTCAATAAAAAATGGTTTCATATTAGTCTGCGTCCTTTAGAATTCATAGTTTTCTTGTTCATGTGTGAGTTCTGAGCATCTTCCAATAAGAGGTTCTTGGTTATGTAATTGGAAAAAAGGTACAAAGAAAACATGTGTCCAGACTCAAGCATCCTCACTTAGGATAGGATTTAATTAATTCGGTGACTCAAGCATCCTCACTTGTATTATCTTGAAAGTGATACAATTAATTCGGTGATGCAAGAGATGGGTAAGGAGGTTGACATATCGTCTAAGATTATGTAGTGATAAGTGAGCTCATGGGTTTTTCAATTGAGATGAAAAACCCTAGAAAATTCTAGAGAATTTGATTGATTACAAAATTTGTAGTTCTTGTTATTGTTTGGTTCAAAAATTAACAAGTGATATTCTTGTGTATAGCGTGTGATACATTAGTGGACTCATGGGACTCAAATATATAGGTGGACTCACCGGATCTTGTCTCTCTCTCTCTCTCTCTCTCTCTCTCTCTCTCTCTCTCTCTCTATATATATATATATATATATATATATATATATATATATATATATATATATATATATATATATATATATATATATATATTAAGATCATGTGCAAACCTAATGTACGGTGCGAACTTACGAACTTAACCTAAGAGCCGTTAGATTTGAGTTTGTAACTTATCTCCCCTTCATTAAACCAACCTGAAGAGTTTAGGATTCCAAGTACCTAAGAGGGGGAGGGGGTGAATTAGGTACTATTTAAAAATTTAAACTTAATCTTTATTGTTTTAAATTAAGTTGATTAACAAGTGGATACATCAAATAAATCGATTAATTAGAAGTGTATCATATTTGTTGAAGAAGATGGCTAAAATGAAAAACAATGGTTGTTCTGACTGTTGCTTGTTTGTCTTAGCAAATAAGATTAAGGTTACAGACCAAAGCAACAGTATTCAGGACCGTTCTTAAAGGAAAACGCAAATGAAGTACGAGTAAAATAAATGCAGCGAAATTAAAAGTAACGGCGAGAGATCAACATAATGTTTTTGAATTGGTTCGGCCAACGCTCTAAAGGCCTACATCCAATCTTCCTTTTTTTTTGGTGTAATGTAAGCTTTTATTGATGATCAATAAAACATAAGGCATTGGAATACAATGTTGCTACTACTACTTTTACAAGAGATGAACTACTAAAAAATTACATATGCATATCCAACTGTAGTAGCCATCTACGATCTCTATTAGGCAAAATAGGACTAATCTTCTGCATTATACGAGCCCTAATCATATTCTTCAAATCACTAATCATCTTATCAGGTAGAGTAAGAACTAACTTCAACCTGCAAGAATTCCTTTCCTGCCAAATGTAGTACTAGTAAGCCACACAAGCCATTCTGCAAACAGATTTCTGAAGTTTGGAGCAACCAGCATGAGCTCCTTGAAGAATCATATGTAACCATTGCTCAATGCCACTAATAATCTGGGAGTATATGTGCATAACATAAACAAATGTGAATGAGACTCTACATCCTGCTCAGATAAGACACGACTATCCTAATCACAAATACCCAGTTGCATTAGTTTCTCCCTGGTCTGCAATCCCTTCTACATAACTAACCAACCATTGAAGGAATGCTTAGGTACATCCCAAGAATCCCACACAGTTTTATACCACTGGACAGGGGGGCGTGGTCCCTGCTGCCAGTGATAACCATTCCCAATAGAATACCCTTTAGAATCAGGCATCCATTGTCCATTAACATAGCCATCTCTCAAAGTATCCTTGACTCTGCAAATATTCCTCCAATTCCAATTGGAATCAGCAGGAGGTGTATAAGAATGCCAGTCTATACCATTTAGATAAACATGATCAATCCAAAGGACCCAAAGCCTATCAGCCTTGGTATAAATCCAGTTGACCAGCTTCCCAACAGTTGCAATGTTCCAGACCCGTGCTTCCTTTATACTCAAACCTCCCTCTTGCTTACTGCAGCAAACTTTATCCCAGGCTACAAGAGGAACTCTGTGATACTCAGTATCACCACTCCACATATAGTTTCTGTAGATAGCTTTTATCCTTTTGATAACACTTTTAGGGATTAAAAAGATAGAGGCCCAATAACTACGGAGAGTATTAAGTACAGAAGTAATGAGCACAAGTCTACCTGCATAGCTGAGTTTCCTTGCACCAATACTCCTCACTCTAGTTACAATTCTTTCCAACAGGATGTTACAATCTTGCCTAGTCAATCTCCCTGGCTGAATTGGAATTCCCAGGTATTTAAAAGGCAAAATTCCTTCCTGGAAACCTGAAATTTGAGTAATTTCTTGTTTCAGTTCCCGAGAAACTCCATTGAAGACCACCTCAGATTTAGAGGCATTGACTTTTAAACCAGATGCAGCAGAGAAGGTAGACAAAGCTGTTAACACCAGAATAATGGATTTTGGATCACCCTTACAAAACATAAGGAGGTCATCAGCAAATCAGAGATGGGTCAGCTTCAAACTTTTACACAAAGGGTGATATCTGAAAAACCATTTATCAGTTGCAAATGCCATAATCCTTCATAAATATTCCATGCAAATGCAAAAAATAAGAGGTGAGATAGGATCCCCTTGCCTCAATCCTCTCTTCCCCTTGAAAAAAACAAACTGAGACCCATTCAAGCTAAGAGTATAAGTAGGAGAGGTAATACAAACCATAATCAACTGTCTAAACTTCTCAAGGAATTTTAGAGCAATCAGCATGTGATCCATAAATGACCATTCAATAGAATCATAGGCCTTCTGCAGGTCCAACTTGAACATACACCTAGGGGAGGCCATCCCCCTATTATAGAGCCTAATTAAATCCTGACATATCAAAATGTTCTCCAGTATACACCTCCCTTTCACAAAAGCTCCTTGGTTTCTACTAATGATATCTGATAAGATCAAGGCCAGTCTAGTACACATAATTTTAGAAATAGCTTTGTAGAGAACATTACAACAGGATATTGGCATAAAGTGCTTCACACTAGTTGGCCTATCCAGTTTAGGGATCAAGGTTGTACTTGTAGCATTAATCTGAGCCAGCATTTTGCCAGTATCAAAGAAATTCACAACAGCACCACATATTTCATCTCCTATAATATCCAAAGCATCCCTATAAAACTGACTAGTGTATCCATCAGGTCCAGGTGATTTCCCTTTTGGAGTACTGAAAATACTCTTTTTAACCTCATCTATAGTTACAGGTTTAGACAAGAGTTCCAAGTGATTCTGTACAGCAAGGACCTCTACCAACAATATGATTCTGTACTGCAATAACATCAGTGTGTATCCCCAATAGCCACTGATAATACCTTAGAAAAGCACTTTGAATAGCATCTCCCTCGGTACATAACTTGCCATCCTGGTCTTCAGTCGGAAACACTTTATTCATCATCAACCTCTTCTTAATAGTATGATGAAAAAATGAAGTATTTAAATCTTCTTCAATAAGCCACTGCACTTTAGCCTTCTGTGATAAGAAACTGTCTCTAGCAGCAATAAGTTCTTTCAGATTGTGAGCCAAATCCATTTCCTGTTGGAGTAACTCAAGATTCCTAGAGTCACCTACCAACTCCTGCTGAATATGTTCCAAGGCAATACCGGCAATGTTGGTAGTATTTTCAATATCAGAGAAGCAATGCTTATTTATAGCCTTAGGGACAGGCTTAAGAGATTTCAACTTTTTAACCACACTAAACATCCTAGTGCCTTGATGAAAATGATTCCAAAGACCCTTAACACTGTCCTTAAAACAATCAGCTGTCCCTCACATATTAAATTACTTAAAACTCTTTTTACCACCAATATCAAATCTTCTGTCAACCAGTGTACAGGGACAGTGATCAAACAATCCCTCAGGGTGAAAATTAGCAATGTAATCCCCAAACAGTTCCATCCATTCCAAATTCCCCATAGCTCGATCAAGTCTACTATAAACTCTTTCAGTTGCCTCATGTTTATTAGACCAAGTAAATAAGGCACCAGTAGTTGTGATATCTTCCATACAAAAAAAAGAGACACATTCTTGGAAATGTTCCATCTCAGCATCAGTTGTTTGTCCTCCAAGTCTTTCCATAGGAGACAGAACATTATTAAAATCACCCAGTCAAAGCCAAGGATCAGAACAGTGATTAGCCACCCCCTTCAGGAAGTTCCATAACTCAATTCTATGGAGACCATTAAAAGCATATATCATAGTGAGAAGGAATTTCTTCCCATCTGTCTTAGAATGAACCATCATATGAATAAATTGAGCACCATAAGCTAAAAATTGAATATCAAAACACTGAGATCTCCAAAAAATCCAAATCCTACCTTCTTTGTGTCAACTGCAGTTAGTAGTCACACTCCATCTATCACAAATAGAAGTTTCTCTCTTGAGCAAAGTATTAGGTTTTAGTTTTGTTTCTAATAACCCAAAGAGACCAACTCCCTGATTATGCATAAACCATTTGACCACTTTCTGCTTATTCAGGTCATTAAGACCCCTAACAATCCAGAAACCAATGCTATGCATTGGTATTGATATCAAGAGGATCCTTCCCACTCTCCACTACCCCTCATCCAGGAGTAGTTGTGCTCTTTAATGCATCCACAAAAGTATATTGACTGAATCTGCCAGACAATCTGACTCCAACTATTCCACCTTGTCTATTCAACCTCATGATATGTTTAGCAGGGGTAGATTTAACTACTGGAGTAGCTCTAACCTGGTCAAGTGGGGGAATAAATCAGGTGTAAAAATAGGAGGAGATAATTCAACTGAAGGCTTAGATTTATGGACAGGTTTCCAAACTTGTTGGGGTTTAGGTTGGGATTTTTCCATCTGATTCATTCTAGTACCCTTAACAATTTTAGGCTTTGGTTTCCTGCATTAAGAGGTCTCATGCCCTATACCATTACAGCTAGTACAAGAGATGGGCCTCCATTCATACTCCACATTAACAGTTACCTTTATCCCCTTCTCATCCAAGAACTGCACTTTATCTGGCAATTTTTGGTCCATTTGAAGTTCCACCAAAACTCTAGCATAGCTCAGCCTAACCTTATCAGGAGTTGCCCCATCTATGTGGACATACTTGCCTAGAAGGTCAGCAATTCTAGGCAAACATTTACCCCAGAATTTGAGAGGTATACCAGTCAGTCTAACCCAGACCGGAACCACATCAACCTTCTCCTTTATCAGATCCATATCAACATGCCAGGGTTTAATAATAACCGGTCTATTATCAAACAAATAGTATCCAGATTTTAACAGTGCTTCTTTATCCATAAGTTTAGTAAATCTTACAATGAATATGCCATTATCAAGGAAGGAAACTCTATCAATACCAAATTCATCCGAAACTCGATAGACATAACTCTCAATAACATACCAAGGTGGATTTGCACCCAAAATATAACAGAAAACAGAGTTATTCCAAAAGGCTACCTCTGATTTGATATCCTCAGGAGTAAACTGGAAAAGATCTATAAGCTTCTCCTCCTCAACAATAGTATCCATCACAGGAATGGTCTTTCCACCACGCTTCAGTGTCCAACCTTCATCAGGTTCACCCTCTGCTTCTTCTGCAAGGTCGAGCACTGGTATACCATTTAGTTCATGAAAATATCTTGTCTTTCTCACATCCTCCTCTGTAGGACCTCGAAAGTTTGTAACTTTAGGCCCAGGTGTTGAACTAGAAGCTGTATCTGAAGCAACAATGGTGTTTTTAGCTGATTTAGTTGAATTTTTTTCTGAAGAAAACAAGGGAGAAAAACGGTTATGGTTGGCCTTTACTACCGTAATTATTAGGTTTTCTAAATTTTAGAGCGTTTCTCTCTCTAACTTCTCTCTCATGTTTTTTGGATTAATTCATAAGTTATTTGTTTTCCTGCGCTTTCCAATCTTCCTTTTAAGGATTAGTTAAGTGATCTACTCTGACTCCTTAAAACCCAATAAAAAGGACTAACAACCTACTTCGGTTGCGACAAGAGTTCAAAGACTACTCCGTCTAACAACTCGACACTCTAACTTAGAATGTTTACAAGATCAAATTTCCTCAAACTGATTCAAGAAGAATTGATAAGGACAACTTATTCATCAAACAATTCTAGGTAAGAGAACATGATACTTAAGCAATGGTAGTAAAAACTGTTACACTTGAAGACTTAGAATATTTTGCAAATAAGAGAAATGCTTTTAAGCTTTTAAAACACTTTGCAAGACACTTTGAAATTCAAAGAAAAAGTCTTAAGAAATGAATGAGAGGAGTGCTTCTTTTATGGAGAGGTCAACTAGGGTTTCAAGGTCAAGACAATTGATAGAAAACAAATATAATTGACCTTTCCATGTTTGCACAAGAAAGAGCATTCTTCCAAAGGTGAAAGATGAAAAGAGGTTTTGTAACCATCCAAAAGGGTCCTTGTAAATCAGTCAAAGCAAAGATGACAATCAAAATAAGACATTTCTAGAAAACCAGTTTTGGAAAGAAACAAGTTAAACTTGTAATACCCCTTAAATTAATAATATTTATAGGAATAAATAATGTAATTCAATAATTAATTAATGCCATTTATAATAATAATTGCAAATAAGACGTTAATTAAATAATAAAGTAAGTAAGCAAGTCGGGAATTGGACTTAGCTGGTAATGAGGTCTTGGACCGTGTGTTATAGATAAGTGGGCCGATTTTATTGGCCTAATATGAGTATTGGTCGGGAATTGTATCGTGATTTAATAATAATAATAATAATAATAATAATAATAATAATAGTAATAATAATAGTAATAGTAATAGTAATAGTAATAATAATAATAGTAATAGTAATAGTAATAATAATAGTAATAGTAATAGTAATAGTAATAGTAATAGTAATAGTAATAGTAATAGTAATAATAATAATAATAATAATAATAATAATAATAATAATAATAATAATAATAATAATAATAATAATAATAATAATAATAATAATAATAATAATAATAATAATAATAATAATAATAATAATAATAATAATAATAATAATAATAATAATAATAATAATAATAATAATAATAATAATAATAATAATAATAATAATAATAATAATAATAATGGTAATTCCTATAATAATTGGAATAAGGCAATAGTTTCCTAATTGGTATCTTATAGTCTCTAAACCTGGACTATAAATACAAAGGCAATCTGAAAATAATTCATAAAAATAGAAGAAGGAGATTTAAGAGATGGAAGGAGCAGTTAGCGATAAAAGGTAAAGATCTTCGTAATTTATGTTTATATCGTCTTAATGATTTAATCTATCGTTTATACACTGTATACACCACCATGAACAGTGTCGTTGACCTTAGTAGTTGCCCTTGACCGTCGTGATTACAGTAAGACCTTTGTTGACCACCGTGGGTGGCGGAATTTGTTAGAGTATGTGTCCTCAACAATAGTGCTATCGCATGATTTAAAATCATAATTAAATCTCAAAATAAGAATACGAAAGGGATGATAAATTATATAGTCAACTGACTAACATTAATCGATAACGATTGGCTTGCTAGAGTTTGACGTTACTGTCGTAGGACGGTGGTGGTCAGTTGATCCCTTAAGGTCACACCTATAGTAAGATGCCCTAATCAGTAAAGTTAATTAGTTTTATATTTGTAATACTACTGAAATTAATGGTATATATGTTGGGTAATATGTGTAAGTGGCGTCATAATGTGAGTTAGCTGTGATAACATTTTGATTAGCATGCAGGGTCTACGTGGAATAGGTTTTGAGTGGTTGTTAGTATGCGCGAACTTCGAGGACGAAGTTCATTTTAAGGAGGGAAGACTGTAATACTCCACATATTTTATGGTTATAGGACCCTTTGTTTGTGTCTAAAGTACAAGGTAGACTATAAAAGGTTAATAGATGTGCCAATTACGGAAATATGATCACTTGTTTTAGGGGTAATTTGAAACGGGTATATCTAGAGATTTGCAGCTTCTATGAGGGTGATTCCAATTTGAGGTGAAATCTTATTGTCTTAGCTTTTCAACGCATGGTCACAAGCTTGATTCCGATAAGTAACGAAAAAATGACAGCTGTTTGAAAATCAGTGCGCAAAGCTAAACTCGCTGAGTGATGTTACGCGCTAATTAGTTTCATAATTTCGCACCTTATTGTAGTATTCCTAATAATATAATATTATACCCCATTATTATTATGATTATGATTATTAATATTATTTATTTATTTTACCTGTCATAAATATTTTATTATAATTTATTATATCTTACGACTTATAAACTTTCCTAAAACGATACAACCTTACTACTATATATACAATAGCAAACCACAAGTTTTATTCACTTTCACAAAACACAAAATATATATATAGAGAGAGAATGAGACTAGAGAGATAAGGAGCTTGTTCATCTTTTCTTCATCTGAAGATTAATTGGTCACGCTTTTGTGAGACGGGTTTTGTTGCTTGGATTCGTGTGCTTTGCTATTTGGATTTTGTTGAGCCCCTTTGCTATACAGGTAGGATAGCTACTCAATTACTTTAATGATTACTTGGATAATGTTATATGATTGTTTGATTGAATTGTGTTGGATGAATTATGATTGTTGGATTGTTGGATTGAGATGACTATATTGAAATTAATCGTTTAATGACTACCTCAGCTCGTGACTGGGATGCTTATATTGATTTGGTTTCCCCAGCCTCATATCTGGGATGGTAAATATATTGTTTTCATATCATATCATGAGCACTTGCATTGGTTTCCCCAGGCTGGTTCTGCAGGACTTGTCTCTGGGATGTTATTGAGATTACCTCGGCCAGGGATTGGCGGGATAAACGGGAGCGTCGGAGGATTGATCATGAGCATGGATTGCATTTGCATTTGATATTGTCTTGTATTCATTTATTGTTGTTGTTTAGCTATTCCTACTCAACCTCGTGGTTGACAAAGTATTCGTGAACACCGTGGTGAACTATAATGGGAGCAAGATTTGACAGTACTAAAGATTAGCTGACTTGGGAGCTATGGGATGCGTGAGGACTTGGCCAATCTACCTAGAAGTCTAGACCACGTAGATTATGAGATCACTTTATTTATTTCCGCTGCGAGCTGTAAATTATTTTATATTAAGTTTTAGTTGATTAATTTGTAATACATATGTATTCATTAAAGTTTTAATTTAAAGTACTTTGGTGAGTTGGACTTTGTTATTCACTACTTCGGGAAACCGAGATGGTAACAGTCTTATTTATTTGGGAATGTCTAGCTAAAGGCTCCTGAATAAATGGTGGTGTTACAAAGTGGTATCAGAGCAAACGATCCTAAGGCCTAAACCAATGAATTTAATGAACTTAGGATGAGTCTAATAAAATGAACCCGGGGTAGAAACTGTTTAGGAGCCCTCTTCTAGGTTAGGGAGACGTCCTTGACCTGGCCCTTTTCAGTTTTGAGCCGGTCACCTCGAGGGAAGGTTAAGGAGAGAGAAGGGTAGTTAGCGTGGATGCATGTTTTAACTTATGGGTCTAATTGTGACCTAAAAATGTGAGAAATACTAATTTTATTGCAATTTGAGAACAAAAAGGTATGAAATTTTGAGATGAATAAAAAGGAAAGGCGTGTGGTCTATGAGACGGCGGTCACATTGAATTGAATTTGTTTTAATTCGTTGAATAATTGCGCATGGAAATTTTCTTGGTATATCATGAGTGACATAAATTGGAGAAACATGCACCGTGAATTATTGCATCTTTATATGTATTGGTTGTATATATGTGAATTTCATGCTTAGAAATTTCATGTCTAGAGATATGCGGAATGTGCTACCCTGAACCGATTTGTGATATTTATGCTATAGAATTGTTATAAAAGTTTAAATTTAATTGTCAAAGATTAAGTAGTATGATAAATGTTTAAAAGAGAGGCAGGTAGGCATAAATGGAGTGACACGAAAAAAAAAACGAAAATTGTGGCAAATTACAGCAAAATTGTGGTAAGTTATAAGGAAATTGTGACAAATTATAAGGAAATCATGGCAAAATAATTTGTACGCATTTATTTATTTCTAGTAAGCATGCTCGTACCTTAGAATTGAAATGATTTTGATGTGATAAAATTTGATGTAGAAATATCTTGGGTGGAGTCATTAACTTTTGGGAAGATATATCAGGGTGTGAATATTTTAATCGTAAAAATTCTTTCTCTATGGATTTAATTGAACTTCTTTGAGAGATTTAGAGATCATCTTAGGGATGAATTGATTGGGAAAAAATAGAGGATTTATTGACTGCTATCAAAATGAAGTGTCTTTGAGGAAAATTAAGGGAATAAATGTGTCTTATAAGGGAATTGTGGTGAAATCTAATGTGAGATTTACGACAACAATTACCTTAAAATTTTTTTGTGAGAAGGGTTATCAGATGTGAATGATATTTTTAATATTTTTATGGATCATATAAGAAAGATATATAGTCTGAGATTATTGGGAGACATAGGTGTATAAGAGAAGTGAGATTGATGATTGATGCGATAACAAGGTAAGTAATGTGATTTAAAGGGTGATATTGACAATAAATTTAGTGAAGTATTAATGTGATTTTCTGGTTAATTGTGACATGAATAAGGTGTAGGTAAGGATAAAAAATTTTAAAAAAAAAAAAGTTAAATGTTCATGAGAAAGATATATTATAATAGGATATAAGTGAATTTTATTTAATGAACTTAATTTGTTTTATGTTAGTGTATGAAATTTTAGATGATTGGGGTGCTTAGAAATTTGGGTTACTAAGAGGTAACTTTAGGGTGTATGTTAGTTATGAGTTACCAGGATGAGGTAAAATTTTAGATTTTGGGTATTATTAATGATGGGTATGATAACTAAAGATGAAATGTCGACGGGTGATTGAATTTAATGGTGGCAATTGAGAATTAGAGTGCGTGAATTTAAATAATGTGTTTGATAAGGGAGCAAATAACTGAAACATGTTTCGGAGAAAACTATTGTTATGAATTGTTGGATTTAGTTAAAAAGTAAAGATAAAACAGCCGAGCCTTGAGGATTAAATAGTAAGAGTAATGATTTGGGTTGTTAAGTTATTTTAAGATGAGGAAGATGATGAATAAGGATTTATGCGAACTTAAGAATTGTTGACAATGAGTATGATTTATGCATATGGTGTATTGAGATTGATAAGATAATAATGTTATAACTCGAAAGATTGATATTTATTACACAAGAAACTGTTATGGACTCTTGTTGGCAGAACGATGAGTAGAATGTTAGGACGAATATTTTGTAAATATAAATAAGTTCATAGTCATGGAAAGAAGTCTGGAGGATCTTGGTGAGTGTTGTGTAGTCTTTGAGGTTACTCGGACGTAACGTTAATTTTATGTAGGGTAGGATGTCATATTTCGTTAGTATCACTTCTTTTTATTTGTTATTTGGTTACCTTAAGAAATGTTGGTAAGCGTGATGAGATATGTTGTAGCATTAGAGTGGACTTAAGGATTTAGTTGTTGTAAATGTTGGTGGTGCACCACGTAGCGTGTGAGTATGTGGGGGAGAGAATTTGATAAGACCGCGTAGCATGTTAATATTTGGGATTATAGTGGTGTCAAGATTGAGGTCGAACTTCGGGACGAAGTTATTTTTAAGTGAGGTAGAATGTAATACTACTGAAGTTAATGGTATATATGTTGGGTAATATGTGTAAGTGGCGTCATAATGTGAGTTAGCTGTGATAACATTTTGATTAGCATGCAGGGTCTACGTGGAATAGGTTTTGAGTGGTTGTTAGTATGCGCGAACTTCGAGGACAAAGTTCATTTTAAGGAGGGAAGACTGTAATACTCCACATATTTTATGGTTATAGGACCCTTTGTTTGTGTCTAAAGTACAAGGTAGACTATAAAAGGTTAATAGGAAGCTTGCACAAATGTGCCAATTACGGAAATATGATCACTTGTTTTAGGGGTAATTTGAAACGGAAATATCTAGACTTTTGCAGCTTCTATGAGGGTGATTCCAATTTGAGGTTAAATCTTATTGTCTTAGCTTTTCAACACATGGTCACAAGCTTGATTCCGATAAGTAACGAAGAAATGACAGCTGTTTCAAAATCAGTGCGCAAAGCTTAACTCGCTGAGTGATGTTACGTGCTAATTAGTTTCATAATTTCGCACCTTATTGTAGTATTCCGAATAATATAATATTATACCCCATTATGATTATGATTATGATTATAATTATTAATATTATTTATTTATTTTACCTGTCATAAATATTTTATTATAATTTATTATATCTTACGACTTATAAACTTTCCTAAAACGATACTACCTTACTACTATATATACAATAGCAAACCACAAGTTTTATTCACTTTCAAAAAACACAAAATATATATAGAGAGAGAGAATGAGACTAGAGAGATAAGGACCTTGTTCATCTTTTCTTCATCTGAAGATTAATTGGTCACGCTTTTGTGAGACGGGTTTTGTTGCTTGGATTCGTGTGCTTTGCTATTTGGATTTTGTTGAGCCGCTTTGAAATACAGGTAGGATAGCTACTCAATTACTTTAATGTTTACTTGGATAATGTTATATGATTGTTTGATTGAATTGTGTTGGATGAATTATGATTGTTGGATTGTTGGATTGAGATGACTATATTGAAATTAATCGTTTAATGACTACCTCAGCTCGTGACTGAGATGCTTATATTGATTTGGTTTCCCCAGCCTCATATCTGGGATGGTAAATATATTGTTTGCATATCATATCAAGAGCACTTGCATTGGTTTCCCCAGGCTGGTTCTGCAGGACTTATATCTGGATGTTATTGAGATTACCCCGGCCAGGGATTGGCGGGATATACGGGAGCGTCGGAGGATTGATCATGAGCATGCATTGCATTTGCATTTGATATTGTCTTGTATTCATTTATTGTTGTTGTTTAGCTATTCCTACTCAACCTCGTGGTTGACAGTGTATTCGTGAACACCTGTTGTGAACCATAATGGGGAGTAGATTTGACAGGTACTAAAGATTAGCTGACTTGGGAGCTATGGGATGCGTGAGGACTTGACCAATCGACCTAGAACTCTAGACCACGTAGATTATGAGATCACTTTATTTATTTCCGCTGCGAGTTGTAAATTATTTTATATTAAGTTTTAGTTGATTAATTTGTAATACATATGTATTCATTAAAGTTTTAATTTAAAGTACTTTGGTGAGTTGGACTTTGTTATTCACTACCTCGGGAAACGGAGATGGTAACAGTCTTATTTATTTAGGAATGTCTAGGTAAAGCCTCCTGAATAAATGGGGGTGTTACAATATTGATACAATTTAATTAATTCCTTAAATAAGAACAATTTATATTTATGAGAGGAAATATGTATCTTATTGTAACTCGATTAAATAAGGCTCAATTTAGTGGATTAATATATTAATTTACTAAATTATATTGAGGTTTTATAAATATTTCAAGGTAGAGGTAATTAGTTATTTACATTTACAAGAGGTTGTAAATTTAACTAACTAGCTATTATGGGACCCATTATATGTAGATATAATGGTAAAATATTACTCAATAAGTTGAGTGAATATATGTTTATTAATTTGTCACATAATTGTTGTATGATCAAATTAATATTTAATTATGTAAGATAATTAAACATAAGACTTATAAGCATTTGTGGAACAAATAATATAAGACAAAAATGGACCCATATAGGCACAAGTGTACCGTCCAAAGTCTGATGACGGTGAAGTTTTGGTTTTGTCATTTAGTTGTTGGAAAGATGCTCCAACAACTTATGACATGCTTTAATCATAGCCTACACCTACACACAAAAAGCATTTTTGCATAAGACAAAATTGTGAAGACCAAAAATGCTCCATATAGAGCATTTTGAACGGCTCATTTAGAGGAGGAGAACAATTTTGTTCTTATTTTACTCTACCATTACATGCAAAAATCTCTCTCTTATATTCATCTCTCTTTCTCTAAAACTTGAGAAGTTTTGATCTAAATTGTTCAAAATTACTACTAATATTATTAATGTAATATATGAGTATTAGTAGTCATTTTTAAGGTAGACTACTAAATAAATATCTAGCAAATATTATTTACTAGTGATAAGGGCTAATCTTGGGTGCATCTCTTGAGGAGGATCTCTACATTTGGGATTAAGGAGGATCATCCATTACATTTTAGCTCAAGAACAAATAAGGAAGGTGACCTTATTTGTGCCCTTTTTCGAGCCATATAGCAATGTAAGGGACATTATTTTTCTTATTTTATCTCTTATTTAGTTATGCATGAACTAGATGTAATGAACTCATATTAATATGTTAATTAGTTCACTATTAGAAGAGTCTAATAATAGGTTATATGAACCTAACAGAATTGGCGTCTAAAAGAGGGTGGTCGTGAGCCTTTAAGATGGAGTTTGTACCTTATGTGGTTGTCAACTTAACCTGGGACTTGGGTGGTTGGTATTATCGGCGGTGGGCGGTCCTAGTGGTGGTGTTGAGATAGTTGCAGGTGGTGGTTGGTACGGTGGATGTCGGGAGTGGTGGTTGTTTGAGTGTTTGTGCTATAAAGAGAGTTATGGGTGTCGTGTTTGGGTCGTGGGTTGTCGTGGCAGGTGGTGGGACCACCGTGAGTAAAGGAAGACCACGGTGGTAGCTACTGGTTACCGTGAAGTGGTGTAAGGGGTGAGTGTGTGTGTTGGATTTGGTTGTGTCGGGTTTTGACAGGGCTGTTTAGGGCGGCAGTTTGTGGGTTGCTGGTGGCGGTAAGGCTGGTGGTTGAGGGATGGTTGGGTGCGTCGTGGTGCAGAAAGGAGGTAGTTGGGTTGGGTGGTGACAGTGGTGGCCTGTGGTGTCGGGTGTAGGCGGGTTTGTGGGAGGTGATGGACACGGTTTATAAACAGTGTACATGGGGGTGATTCGGGGTGTCTGTGACGGGTTTTTCTTTGGGTTATTCGGGTTTGTAATAATCAGGTTTTCATATCGTAATCCTCTAATAATAATAATAATTAATTAATTTTAATAATAAATAATAATTACAATGTAATAATTAATATTTGGATGAATTATTAATATGTTAGGTAACAGATTGTAAAGAATTTATAATCGGGTTTGTCTGCTTTATTATTTGGATCACTTTGAGCTGCGTAATTAGAATTTCTTGCCTGGTAGGGATAAATCCTACTGAACTCTCGTTTGTTATTGTACGATTTGGTGGATGGAATATATTTGAATTGTTTACGTATTGATATTATTGATATTGTTGGAAGGGAGAAATTATATTATATTCTGATGTAATTAATATTGTTGTGGACGCGTAATTATGACGAGGTGAGTTTAATTGTTATCGTTGATTACTTGATTGTGAATGTGGGAATTATGATAAGCTGTATTGTAGTCAGATATACGTTGTTGAGGGAGTTTGTACTCTGGGGTGAACAGTAATATGTATGTTGTGAGGGAGGGGTACTATTAAATAATGGCGGTACGTTGTTAAGGGAGGGCTAACAAAGTAATATGAGCACGTTGTTAAGGGAGGTGTGCTAAGTCATGAAAGGAGCACATTGTTAAGGGAGTAGTGTTATTTTAATGGAAATGGATTGTCTATTGTTAATTCTTGTTGATAGTATTTATTCCTACTCAACCTCGTGGTTGACCGTGTATTCGTGAACAACTGTGATGAACCATAAAAGGGGAGTAGATATAATACCCGTCCTTTTAGAGACCCGTTGACCAACGTTGACTGACCTGAGACACCTATCTAGACCTTCGGAAACTTTACGAGTTAAACCTTGTGACGTTGTGAGCCTTTGAGTTCGTGTTATTCAATCAAGCGGAGGCTACTCGATCGAGTAGCTTGAGCACTCGATCGAGTAGAGGCCACTCGATCGAGTAAGTAGGTTACTCGATCGAGTAACGTGAGTTCAGCGGGGAATTATAAATCGTAAAATCGTGAAACCCAAATCATTTCTTTATCTTTCTTTCTAAACCTAGATACCGTCATTTCACTTCTGCTTCACCATGGTTCATCTCCTTGAGGCCTTTGAGAGTGGTTACACCCTAGGGAAGGGATGCTTGAGTCGGGTAGCGGTCTTGACGCCGGTTTGCTTTGCATAGGTATGTTGTCATCGTCATCATCGTCTCTCTTGATTTTAGTTATGGTTATGGTAGTTGTAATAGGTGGTTGTGTTGGTTGTAATAGGTGGTTGTAGTGGTTGCTTGTTGTCTTATGGTCGTACGCGGAATTGCTGCGGTTTGCTAAAGGTAGGTTTTCCTACGCAGTACTGTTGGTGGTCTAGAGTGTCTATTGTTGTTTTATAATTGGTTTAGTGTCGTTGTTGGTGGTGTGGATTAGTTGTTGCTGACCGTGGTTGATTGTGATTGTTTGTCTATGGTTCGCGAGGTGCGTCCTCGACTGAGTGGAGTCACATGTGGGAGTGGCTTCACGCCCTTGATTTGCCCTCTGTGGAACCCGCCACAAAAGGGGATGTGCACATTAAGGAACATGGGTTATCACTTGGATCAGATCAGCGGGGCTTAGGTAGGAACGGCTGTGGTCCCCCACTGGCAGGACTGGACCTTCAGGCAGTCATAGAGTTGTGGTTGGTTAGAGGAGGTGGTGTATGTGTATTACTGGGTTCGTTGTGTCTGGTTTTGTACTCGTTACCTCAGTTACTAACCTTGTGTGGTATTGTTGTGATGTCTTCTTGTGTTGTGTATGTCGTGATCCACTATGGTGAGCAGTCAGTTTTAGCAGGTTGATGTCTGGATCATAGATGGGTGCTTGGAGGGACTAGTGTACCACAACTCATGGCAGAGATAGTTTCACATAGTTGATAGTAGTCACGAGTTTTAGCTTTAATTTGTTTATATCACTTGTAATTTAATATAACTGTTCTTTAATCGACATTTGATTATTATTGTCCTCGGGCAACCGAGTTGGTAACGCCCTTATCTGCTGGGGAAGGTCTTGTTAAGGATCCTTGGTAGATGGGGGTTTTACAAAGTGGTATCAGAGCGACGATTTTGGAACCTGTAACTAATGAGCCTAATGAACGTAGTGCGTCTAATAAAATGAACGTGGTGTATGTATGTTGGGAGCCCCAGCTGATGCTTGATTTTGGGTGAGAAGGCGCCCTCATTTCAAAATCATGGCCCAATATGCTTAAGCCAGTCAAAGAGAATGGGGATATCGAGTCGGGAATTGTGTGCATAGATGTGTATGATCAATAGGTTAGAAATAGTTATGGTGGAGTCGATGATAATGTCTAATGCGTGCAAATAGTAACGATGAACTATGAAGGTTTGTGAATTGTGGAAAGTGTGTGTGGATGTGATAAAGATGGTGAATGTGACAGTAGTTGCATACGAGTGTTGGATAATGTGACGATAATAATAACCTGTGAGTCGAGTCTTTATATGCGTTCTAATTAGCATAAGTTGGCAAGTAATGTTTGGGAATGTAATGGACGAATGTTGTTGCGTATTCTTGAGATATGACATAATTATGTTAGGTATTTGTTTGATGAAATGTTGTGACATGTTTGAAATTTTTAGCATACTTAAGTGATATATGATAGTTTATTGCTAGATGGATGCTCAGTGTAGTGTAAACATAATCCGATAATTGAATTTGCCAATGCGTAAGCAAACATGGAATAATGTGTTGATTGTGTATATATATATATATATATATATATATATATATATATATATATATATATATATATATATATATATATATATATATGTAAAAGATATCGTAGTGAATTGTCT
The DNA here is from genome assembly GCF_048544455.1 of Silene latifolia. NCBI lineage: Eukaryota > Viridiplantae > Streptophyta > Magnoliopsida > Caryophyllales > Caryophyllaceae > Silene > Silene latifolia. The sequence continues at coordinate 110,369,118 of NC_133538.1, forward strand.
TGTATAATGGTCGATATAGGATGGAATGATATGTGTAATGTTCGAATGAAATAGTTGTGTTACATTTGAGCTAGTATTAATGTGTCGTGATTGGATGAAATAATTAGTGGCGAGTCCCAAATATACTTTGGAATCGACACGAGTTGTTGTTTTGCAGGGATCGTTAACCGAATTCGTAACTCTTGACCTTGTTCCCGACCTTACTCGACCGAGTACGAGTTCCTACACGATTGAGTAGACCTTACTCGATCTAGTTAAGGAGTTATTAGATCGAAAAAAGTTGGAACAACCAGCGAAAACTCGATCGAGTTGCTCCAACTCGATCGAGTAGAGGCCACTCGATCGAGTACCTTACTTACTCAATCGAGAAAGTGCTACAGTACCCGCAATAACACGGGATTCTATACCTTTCCTATATTTTTTCTTCTTTAATTCTTTCATCTTCTAAACCCTAATTTATCTATCATCACCCTTTTCTCTCAAAAACTTGGTGAATTTGTGCTTGGGTTCCTTGTTTTCCTTCTTGTTAATTCGTTCTATTCATTTTATAATCACTCAAGGTAAGAATGCTCATCTTTTTCTTTGTTTTTAATCAATTAGAACTATATAAAAGTGTTGGATTTTCTGGAAATTCGATTTATACTCATGTATTTTTGTTTATAATTGTTGTAATTTGGTATAATTGCTCTTGTTGCTGATTATTGATGCTAGAAGTAGAAAAATCAAACCTATATGAGAACATATATAGACCGAAATTTCTAGGCTTTGGGATTGAAATTGAATTTTTGTTTGTCTTTTGAGTATGGAAAAGGGAAAATTGAGTAATGTATGTTGTGGGTATCATATTTGGCGTTGATTTTGACTAATTTTGCCCAAAATTTTGTCTTAAAACTCCGTCTTAAAAGTGCCCCAAACTGAAAATCGCCCCAAATTTTTATGATGTTTACTTTTATGTGAAACTATTTTGAAGGGAGTAATACCCCAATTTGTTAATTGATGTTGTGATTTTCATATTTTGAAAGTTATAAAGACCGTCTGTTATAAATTGTGGAAGTAGCATGCTTAAAACTTTTGGATTATTTTGGTGAAAATGTGTGTACATAGTTGTTTCTTCTTCCATACGTATGCACAAAAAGTTTATTTTCTTCAAGTAATGTTCGTTTGTGTACCTAAATGTATATTTGAACAGATGCCGAGACCTACAGTTGGCACCCGTCAGAGTAAGAGGGGAAGGGCTTCTGAGCCCGAGGTTGGTGAGAGGAGTCAGGGACCCACCGTTACACCCGTGCCTGAGTACCCTACCATTTTCTTTGCTGATTTCAAGCAAAGAGATGCTTTTGTCGAGTTACAGAAATGTCGCATGAAACCAACCCGTTATATCGACACCACCATCTTAGAGGACTTAGGGGTGGAGACGGATATGAGGCATATATTTGAGACTTTGGGTTTGACTGGTTTGTATCGTCTTAGGAAGCATTCCTACTCTTTCTTGACCTTGGAGTTCATGAGCTCTTTCACCTATGATGCGGCGGCTAAGACCGTACAGTTTCGTCTCATGAACACTAGTTTCCTCTTGACCATGGACATGTTCGCTACCCATCTTGACCTTGCCCGACCGGAGAAGGGAGCCCTTACGGATATCCCGACTGAGTTTGGAGCCAGTAGTTACATGCCTTGCTTTACCGGTAAGAACACCACCACCTCTAGTAACATGTTGATAAATGAAGTTCAACATGTCACCTTGAAGATCTTTCTTCGTGCCTTGACTTGTTTGCTCTATGACCAGAAGGATATGAGTAAGTTGAACTCACATGAGGTGAAGTTGTTTGTTGCTTATCTCAACCCCACCGGAGCCCCAAAAGTTTCTTACAGTGCACCGGCTATAGTATGTGCTAGCTTGGCTTTGATGGCCACCTCTGGGACCCGATACTTGAGTTGTGGTGCCATTGCCACACGGTTGGCTGAGCGGTTGACCACCTTTGAGGCCTCCTAGGCCCTTACACCAAGGGCTCCATCTGTGCCTACCTTGGACCGAGACTACTTCCTCGACTAGAAATGGTTGAGAACTTTGGAGGGTGGTGGTTTGTATTGGAGAGTATGGGGGATGTGTTGGATGAGGATACCTGACCCCAAGCACCTTCCTGCAACTAAGCCCTTCACGGCGGCGGTGGTGGCATCCGATTCTGATGATAATGAGGAGGTTCCTACTCGGCAGTACTACCTCATGGATGCAGATATTTTGGAGGTGATGCAAGAGCCGACAAAGGGTGATCAGGCTAGACCTGAGGACCAGCAACCTAGAGTGGGGTGGGGTCCGAGACGGGTGAGGGAAAGAGTTGCTGAGACCTAGCCACAGCAGCCCGTGCCTCCACAGCATCAGTTTCCCAGCTACCCTCGTTCTTTAGTCTTGAGATGAGGGTGATTGAGCTCACAGAGAGGGTATCCGCCACCTTGACGCTCCGGAACGTACACAAGACGGCGTATGTGTAGGGCATCGGACCGCCTCGGCCCAACCGGTGTGGTGGAGTGGTGTTAGTGATGACAGTGGGGTATTTCACTCTTTTAGGGTGGATCAGACTACTTGGGGAGCGCCTCAGAATTATTCTTACAGTTCTTTGGCACCTTGGCACGTGGGAGCAGACTCAGGGGTTGGAGCCACCGCATGCGGGGAGACAGGAGGAGCTGGCACGTCCGGAGAAGGCGGTGGAGACGAGGAGATGGAGAAGCTGGTGATAAGTAGGATTTTAGTCGCGTTTTGCCCCTCATTTATACCTTATTCTGACTCGATTTTGTGTGCTTTAAATTATAAAAGGCTCGTTTTGTTAACTAATTTATAATAATTAATCGTTTTATTTATATTCGGATTTTAATTAATAATTAGTATTAATATCATTTTATTGTAATAACGTGTAGACAAAGAGGCAAAATGAAACAGAAATTAAAGAGCAATGCCAAGTCAAAGTTCATGGTCAATCTCTTCAAATTGGAAAAGTCAATTTACAAACACACTATACCATCTACCAGCAGCTTTCGTAATCTTCTTATACATCCACCATCATCATCATACATCTACACATATATCCACCATCATCCTCCATAACTTCACTCATCAAAGCTTCATTACCATGATCACCATCATTCTCCATTCATTCATCATTAATTCACCATCACCATAGCTTAGGACAACTACCATCCATCATGCTCAAACTCGGAATCGAAACCCTAGTAATTCTCAACCCAGATTCCCCACCATCTCACTCATCATCCTCTACCCCAATCACAATTTACGCCAAGATCAAGCAATAGCAGCGGTACCACCATGATCACAACCCAAGCCCAGCAGACCACCTAGCTCCGCCATGACACACCCGCACCAATCAACTCGACTTCAATCATCACCAAGCAACTCACCAGCAAACCCGATTCCAATCGCACAAACAACAAGCAGCTACCACTGCTCCATCATCGTTCCATTGCCGCCCACCACCGTGCTCCACCAACATCCAGCAATCGCTGCTCAAGCAATCACCTTGCAACAAGTGACTCTAAGCCGGCCAACCGGCCGCCGCCTCACCGGCTCCCAACCCGCAACAATTCTCAAGATGGCTCCCAGCCGGTCCACCGTCTACTGACACCTTCACCGACTCTAAATCCTATCAATTTTACCTCAATTTTCCAGCGGGTTTTGTGCCGGTGCACAGCCGGCGGCCGGTGAGCCGGCTGGGACCTCTTTTTGGCGATTTCAAATCTCGCTTTTCCTTTTTTTTTGTTTTCTCCTTTTTGTTCTATTTTGAACGACTTAACACCCCTCCATTTTCTGATAGTGTATGTCGTGTAGTATGTAGGTTATGTGAGATTAGATTAGAATTATTATTATTATTATTATTATTATTATTATTATTATTATTATTATTATTATTATTATTATTATTATTATTATTATTATTATTATTATTATTATTATTATTATTATTATTATTATTATTATTATTATTATTATTATTATTATTATTATTATTATTATTATTATTAGTAGTAGTAGTAGTAGTAGTAGTAGTAGTAGTAGTAGTAGTAGTAATAATAGAATTATTATTATTATTAGATTATTACACTTAGTATAAAAGGACACTCACACCACCTTATAAAGACACTCTCTCAATTAGACTACCAATCATTTAAGAATTAGAATTAGAATAATTTAGCTTATTTTCCTCTCAAATATTTGTAGAACCCTAATATTTCCTCCCTCATTTTATTGAATAAAAGTTGTAATCTTTCCTTAATTTTAGTTTAATCGATCTCTAGTTTATGCAAGTTCTTCACTTCTCAATAGTTTACAATTAGTCATTTGGGTTGTATTTGGAAGACAAGAAGAAATTCATCTTCTATTATTATCCAAGCTTGTTACTTTCATCTTTGTTGGTACAATTTCTCTCTTATTTAAATCTTATTTTCATTTGTTTACATTTCTTATGTTGTTTAATTATTATTCATCCAAAGTATTAATCTTTATCATGTTTACAATGTTTGGTTGTGTTTTGTTGCAATTTGTTGCTAATTTCTCACCCATGAACATGAGTGAGTAGTCTTATCTAAGGTTGTAACACCCCCATTTATTTAGGAGCCTTTAGCCAGACATTCCCAATAAATAGGACTGTTACTATCTCGGTTGCCCGAGGTAAATGATACAAATTAAAACAAACCAGAGTACTTTAATAACTTTAACTGAATTAATGGTTTTATTACATTGCCAACTGATTAAATTTAAACCTTAACATTACAATATACTACGCAGCGGAAATTACATAAATAAAGTTGTATAAGCCAACTAAGTGATCTAGATAGCAACCATGGTCCAAGTCGAGCTCACGTCCCAATGCTCCCAAGTCATCTAATCTTTACTACCTGTCAAATATGCTCCCCATTATGGTTCATCACAGGTGTTCACGAATACACTGTCAACCACGAGGTTGAGTAGAAAACTAAACAATGAATAATATAAAGCTACATGCTTTAACAATGTTACATAAACAAGCTCCACAATCATCAGTACGTTCACCCATACCATGTCACATAACTTCCAGTCACACATCCACTTCTAGACACACAGTCATACTTCTCTTCTAGACACACAGTCATACTCCACTTCTAGACACACAGTCATACTTCCGGACACATAGTCCACTGGACACACAGTCCCGCCTCAGACACAGTCTGGATACTCCTGGACACACAGTCCACTCTAACAACAATAGAATCCAGCAAGACAATAATAATTCCACAACATATAAAAACTCATAAGAATAATAAATTAAGCTACATCCAATCCATTTAACTCAATATGCCAAGCAAGGAATAAGACAATAAGAATAATATTCGATTGAGTAGTTTCCTACCTCGTCAGCAAATCCTTATAAAGCAATCCAAGTAAATAGAAATCCAATTAACAAAACTTCTCACAACTCCGTCACCTAGACAAGTAATAATTACAATTACTAATCAACTAATTATATCATAATTAAAATAATTTTTCATTAACTATGCTAATTATATTTTTACGTAAATTAATATTTATAAACCCGTCTAGCAATAATTAAACTAATTAAATAATTTTTTTAATCCCGCCATTAATCAATTATTAAGTCTAAATAGTCACTATAACCTTACATCATCACTATATATCATCACCATCAACAACACGTCCCCCTCTTTTACCCAATACACACAGCAACCCCAGCAGCCCGACGCCACCGTGAACCACCCTAGACCCACCACCCAGCCACGCACCAACAACCAGAAACAACACCCTACACGACCTCCCTATCACGTCTCGCACAACAACAACCCCGTCATCACCCAACACAAACCCAACCAACACCACCTCATTCGCCACCAGCGTACACCACCGTGACAAACCTGTCACGGTGAAGCAGCAACCCTGACCGACCCCGACAACCTCCCCAAACACGGACTCAGTGGCAGCCCTAACACCAACAATAACCATCCCGACAACCCTACACCACTCACGATTTGTCTCACCAAAACACAACCACGCCGCCACCAGGTCACCACGGTTGTCACCACCGATCCACGGAGGTTCCCTGGAAGGTCCCTCACTCACTAGACCCAACAACAACACCTCAGCAACGACCTAACCGATCGGAATCGTTTTCGTGTTCACAATTTAATAGATGTTGTCGTTGGGTCACGTCCGAATCAAAACACAATTTATAGCTTCACAAACAAATCTACAATTAGTAAAGAGGCAAGTAAAGGTCTGATCCCAAGGGACGGGAATTGAGATGAGATTTCTATTGAAACTAGTGGTGTCTTAGGGGTGTCACAATTTGGGTTGATGTAGAAGGTCACTAACTAAATAGCAATGAAAGTAAATAAGCAAGATGAATTAAAAGGGTTGTAAACAATTGATAAAAAGCACTAGGGTGTCATGGGGTCATAGGAGAATCATGGGAATTGATCATACAAACATGTTCTCAAATTATAAGCAAGCAATTATTGTTGTGATGGATTGAGTTGGGTTATATCTTACAATCCTAGGAAAGTTTGGGTCCCGGAGCCGAATCGATTAGATTGTACATCACCTACAAGTCGACTTAGTCTTCCCTACTCAACAACATGCATGGTCTAATGAGACTCGAGTTGGTTTATGTCTTACAAGTCTCATTGAAAAGATAGGTGATGGGTAAAAAATGCAAGGATTCATAGGCTCACATTTCATCAAACATAACATGTGCATGAGTTAAGATCAAAACAAGCAAGGAAATAAACCATGAATGCATATTAATTTAAGCATGAATCATTCCCCATGTTGGTTTCCCCTAATTACCCATTAACCCTAGCTAGGTCACTATCACTCATTATCATGTTGATCATGCTAGCAAGGTTGTCAATCATACCAACAAAAGGAAACATGATGAATAAATGAAAGTAATTAACAATAATTAAAAAGGGATTAAGAGAATTATACCTACTAATGATTCCAATAATAAAGCAAAGAATAAAAGAGGTACTTGATGCTTGATTGAGAGGTTGTCAATCTCTCAATAATAACCCAAATAATCTTCAATTACCCAAAATAAAGGATGAACAAAAGAGAGATTAAGGAAATAAAACTTATATTAGAACTTGATTAATTGTTGATTACAATACTAAAGAGAGATTTGATTGATATTAACTACTCTAAATATTGATAAGAAGAACCTCCTCTTCTAATTAGACTAATGGGGTATTTATAGTGGAAATTAGGTGGATGCATTAGGGTTAACTAAGGGCTAAACGAGTAATTACACTTTTTAGATTGAGCAGGGAGAAGCCGGTATTTTTCCAAGGAAGGGCTTCTTTCTTTGTAGCTTGGAGAAGACGAAATTTCGCTGTACTGGAATCCGTGCGTATCGGAGTCGGGACGGGCGGATTCAGGCAGGGGAAGACGGGCGTCTTCAGGGGAATCCGGGCGGATTATGTGGCTACTGTCCGGGCGTCTTTGGAGGAAGACGCACGGATTGTGCTTGTGGAGGACGGGCGGATTCAGGACAATCCCCTCGGATTGTAGCTCAGCATGGTTTCTTCTTCTTTTCTTCCCTTTTCTTCATAAAATCCTTGGGGATTTCCTCGGGGATGCAAGGATCCTTTCTCAACATTGCTCATCTACTATCATATGTACAAAGGCCTTCTAGTCTTGATGCTTGGTCATTGAATTCAATCAATTTAGTCTCGTACCAAGGGATCAAAATCTCAAAGAATATGCAAAACAAAGAACTAAAGACAATAAATGACCCAAATATGCACCGAAAAGCATGGGAACAAGGCTAATTTGGGGGCTAAATATGCGCTAATTATGGTCACATCAAATATCCCCAAACCGAACCTTTGCTCGTCCCAAGTAAAGAGGTGACAAAGACTAGGACCATTATTTAAACTAACCTAATAACATAGCCGATATGAGACAATTAGCGGGTCTCACTCCGCCCCTTCAACTCACAATAAGACAACCATGAGGTAGGATGCCTTCTTGCAAGGCAAGGTGGGTCTTGCCAAAATGGCGACACATCCAAACATTAAGCACACAAAATCAAATAATGGATGCATCTACAAAAGGAATAGCCACTTCCTCATCAAGTGGCGGAGGCAACCAAGAGAGAACAAATTTAAGAGCATATAATCCTTCACAAATACTAGTTCAACAAATTACTAAGGCTAAGAGGATGGCACTAAATCACCTCCAAATGGTGTTAAACTAGACTACTTTCGTCCTCAATTTCCAAATGCTTTCGTCAAGAGCGATCGGATGGTGGTGGAATGATGATCCCTATGATGCTAGTAGCATATGACATGACAAGTCTCGAATTCTCTACAAAAGTAAAGGTCATAGATCATCCCAAGCTCGACAAAGTGGTTTGACAAAAGGCTTTTTGGGAATGAAATGCTCAAATCTTTATAAACAAGGGTGGATATGACTAGTATTCAAAATTGTCCTCATTTAACTTTCACATTTCAAAAATTTAAGATGGGGTTTGTCCCTTCCGGGCTAGTGTCCTTTGCTTTCGCCAATCGCTTATTAGGCAGCCGGTTAACCTCTAGACAATAGCTTTTCGGGGTGATAGTCACTCTGTCTCTGGGCGGTCGAATTCACAACCGTGTGGGGGCCCAATTCAATGGATCCCTCTCCAAAGCACACCGAAGTGGTACGCCTCCATCAAAACAACTAAATTTCTCAACATTTCAACATTTCATAACATTTGAGGTTTCCTTAGCAATAAATTACTTCCACATGACAAAATTTTCAAAATGAGCACTTCAAACTTATTGATAGAAAAGTATTTTTTTGGGTTTCCTTACCACAAGGTCAATCAAGGTCACCTAGACAAGTTAACCAAGTCCACATCGCATCACGGGGTTGGATAGGTGACTCACATGCAAACCCTTGACTAGGCTTTGGGTCATGGGTCAAAAGACACTAGTATGACACTATCTAGGGTGTTTTACAACCATTCTAGTAGGCAAAGTCTTAAGTTGAAAAAGTATTTGTAATGGCTTAGTTGCTCTTGTCAAAGTTCTCAATTAGGCACTTTTAAAAATGTTTTATCTAAATGCAACTACATGCCATGATGCAACTAATATATACATCCTAATGCAAGTGATTCTATCAACTTATATGACATATAAACTAAATGCAAGTCCTAAATTCACATTGTTATACCACATCAATCAAAATAAAGCCACATAGTCATTAACATAAAGAGGAAAAAGGAGATTGGAAAGATCATAACATGCGGTCTTCATGATCCTCATGTCTCGGATGTGGCGTAGTCATTCAATGTGAACAAGGATAGAACAAACACAATATATACAATAATATATACAATATATATAACTACACTACAAAAGGAATAAACATGTTTTTGGGTTTTTCAATTTTCAAATTTTTATGGTTTTTCGAAATTTTTTAATTTTTTTGGATTTTTGAATAAAAGTTAAGTTAGAATTCCCCATCCCCACACTAATATGGCCATTGTCCTCAATGGCCAAAATGATGGGAAATTATGCAAACATGATGCATGATTTCAACACTAAATGCAAGCTACACTAATCTATACTACATGATGCATGGTTTTTTGTTTATGACGGAAAGGATAATTTAGATTACCTCCCGTTGTGTATGCATTAACTTCCCCAAACCGAACTAGACATTATTGCTAATGTCTAAGGATGGGTGTAGTTCATGCATACACTATGCAATGCATGAAACTAATTTTGTCAATTTGGATTTTGAAAAGTGGGAACAATAAAATGAGAACACCTCAAAAGTACCGAGGTGTGAGTCCTCTATGGTGCTAGGACTACTCCAACAATGATAAAGATTAATAAAATACAAGTTAACAAAACACAAACTTCTTTTCATGAAACTTTAAAATTAAAGAGAGGAGATGAGGAAACTTCACTTAAACTTAGGTGGGTGCCTCTCGCCCGCTCCACCTAGCTATGAAGTAATCCTCTAGAGGTCGGCATCATCTCCTTCTAGATCGCTATCCCATATCTCTTTTGATGCATCACTCAAACTTGGGTCCATGAACTCGTCCTCTTCACTTTCAAGATCGACCGTGTCTCCTCCACAAGAATTGTTGCTTCCCTCTTCTTGTCTCCCGTTTGCTCCTTCATTTGCTCTCTCCGAATTGGGGAAGAGTAGGTCCATTTGAGCCCATGAGGGAAATGCTCCTTCCTCACTAATCTTTCCCTTTTGAACCATATCGTGGTATTGAGGATAGAGTGCATAGTAGATGTCCACGTTGGTTTCGTATTGGCGGAAGTGCAAATCTTGTAGAATTCCAGTGACAAAGTCGTCACGGGGAAGGATGAAGGGGTTGGGATGGTTATACGGTTGATAAGGAAATGGGTAGGGAGGCACTTTGATCTTTTCATCTTGGGATTGTTGCTCTTGTTGTTGTTGGGGATTTGGAGGTGGTGCTTGTCTTGGTTGGGTTGGATTTGGAGGGATGAGGTAGGATGGGATTGGAGACAAATGTCCTCTTCTCGGGGAGATACGTGGTAGGTCTTTCATTGGTAGATATATCGAATCGCTTCCTTTTGTTAACAACTTGATCCGCTTATCGACCCCCTCAAGGGTTATCCAATTGTGATGAATGAGTAAAAGATCTTAATTTATCCTCGTGTTTCCCAAAAGAGGGGCATACTCATTATTCTCATTGAATCTCGGGTTGAAATGCTTCGCAAGCCTAGTAATGAGTCCTCCATTCACAATGTGTTTCATTCCATCATCGTCACCATTCCTAAGCTTTGCCCATTTCTCTAGTAATACTAGAGGTGCATTGAAGTGGTACACATTTCTTCCTTGAATATTGAGGTAGGATTCCATAAACACAAGGTCTAATTGGTTCACTACGGCCGGATCTCGGTGGGCAAGTAGAGTGCCCGAAAGAAATCGATAAGTAAGCCTTATAATCGGATTTTGGATATGAAAAGCGAGGCATTCCTTGGTGTGTATGAAATCCCGGCCGGTCATGGCCCTCCACAAAGGTTCAGCACTATACTTCTTTGGCTTCGATGTTCGGGTAGACGAAACCTCGAGACCGAGTACATTTGCGAATTCTACAAGGGTCATCATCCTAGAAACATTCTCCAACCTAAACTTTATGCAAATTGTTTTGTTCAAGGTTGTAATCTTCAAAAAGCTCAAAAATTCAAGCACAAGAGATCGATAAGTTTGTTCATACATGCGAAAAAGGGTTGAGAGACCAAATACTTCAAAGAGAGCTTCCACTTGGTGATAAATCCCAAGTTTCCTCAAGGTAGCATGACATAAAAACTTAGTGGGAAGAATATTCTTACTTAGAAGCCGGTAGAAGACTAATCTTTGCACATCATTGACAAATTCCACATTTGAGAAGTCATCAAGCCTTGTGAGATCTACAATCTCTTCATGCTCCCTTATTAATGTGTTGACATGGGAGGTAGAAGAACTTCCCCTCATCCTTGGTCTCCTCCTATCCCTAAAAGAGGATCTCCTTGGTGCCAATGTTTGATTATAGAGCTGGATTCTTTGATTTGTGAAGGAATAAAGATGCTCCTTTTTTATTGAGTGTTGCCTTTGGAAACCCTAGAAAATTGGGGCTTTTTGATTTTGTGGGTTTAAGAGTGATTTGGATGTGCTTGGGAGTCATAAGGAGGTGGGTTTTATAATGCAAGTGGAAGGAGAAGTGATGTGTCACTAATTGTGTGGTGGGGTGTAATTTTAATTAGGAAAAGACGGGTCAAATCATCGTGAGAAAACGGGCGGATTCGAGTAGAAGACGCTCGGATTCAGGCTCCTCGGGACGGGCGGATTCTGGGTAAGACGACCGGATTCTCTTACAGCTAAATTTCCAAAAAAATAACGCCATAAGACGGGCGTCCCGAGCATGAGACGCTCGGATTCTTTTGTATCGGGACGGGCTTTTTCTTCTGAAGACGGGCGGATTCTCTTCCAGGAATTTTTCTTGAAATGCGCAGGTAGAAAGACGGGCGTCTTTCTGCAAAGACGGCCGGATTCTTCAGCACGGGCGTTTTCCCTTCTGGGACGCTCGGATTCTCCCTCAGTCCAAAATCTTCAGATTCTCAACGCAGCAGGACGGACGGATTCTCCTCAGGACGCCCGGATTCTGGCAAGACGGCCGGATTCCAGGGAACACGCACGTGTTCAAGCTGTGAATTCTTCCTTTGACTTTCTTTCCTCTCCTAGATGCTTTCCCACACTTGAAAATTGGTTCCTTCCTTCATAAAAATTCGTTAGTGACCCTCCCTCACTTACTCTCATGAAAAGAGCTCATGCTTATTATTAAAAGAAATGCAATAAAATTATAAATACAAGTTAGAAGGTTAGTATATTTACAAATGGTGGTTTAGGGAGGACTCCACCAAACTCTCCCTTTGATAGATCTTTCAAGGATGAGAAGGCCCGAGGTAGGTGACCTCGACCTCTCCAATAAACGCTCCTTCATAGTATGGTTTCAATATTTGACCATTTACTTTGAACCTGCTTCCATCTTCCGCCTTGAGTTCAAAATCTCCGTATCTTCCAACTTCGGTTATCACATAGGGACCCATCCATCTAGAGTTCAACTTTCCCGGAAAAAGTCGGTAGCGGGAATTGAATAGAAGGACTGTGTCCCCTTTGTGCAAGGCCTTTTGTCTAATTCTCTTGTCATGGAGTAATTTTGTTCTTTTCTTGTAAATCTTTGCATTCTCATAGGATTGTAGTCGGAATTCCTCCAACTCTTGAATTTGAATCATCCTCTTTTGACCACTCAACTTGAGATCAAGATTAAGTGCTCGGATTACCCAAAAAGCTTTGTACTCCAATTCGATTGGCAAATGACATGCTTTTCCATAAACAAGTTTGTAAGGGGAGGCTCCTATGGGAGTCTTATAGGTCGTCCTATAAGCCCAAAGAGCATCATCAAGCTTTGTGCTCCAATCTTTTCAGGTCTTGTTCACAACTTTCTCAAGGATTTGTTTGATCTCTCTATTTGAAATTTCAACTTGACCGCTTGTTTGAGGATGATATCCCAAGGCTATTCTATGTTGAACACCATATTTGGTCAAAAGAGATGCAAGTTTCTTCTCATGGAAATGCGTTCCTCCATCACTAATGATCGCTCTAGGGACTCCAAATTTTGGGAAGATTATTTTCTTGAAGAGCTTGGCGACCGTTTTTGCATCATCATTTGGAGTGGCAATGGCCTCCACCCACTTTGAGACGTAGTCTACGGCCACAAGGATGTAATTATTCCCATTGTATGTCACAAAGGGACCTTGGTAGTCGATTCTCCAAACATCGAAGATCTCCACCTCTAGAATGCCCCTTTGTGGCATTTCGTTCCTCCAAGAGATATTCCCCGTTCTTTGACAAGCATCGCAATGAATGATGAATTCTCTTGTATCTTGAAACATTGTAGGCCAATAGAAGCCCGATTGAAGAATTTTTGCAACGGTCCTCCTTTCTCCATGGTGCCCACCGTAAGGTGATGAGTGACATCCTTCCAAGATTCCTTGGACTTCCCATTGAGGGATGCATCTCCGGTAGAGCCCATCACTACACTCCTTGTAGAGGTTTGGGTCATCCCAAAAGTACCTCTTTACTTCGAATAGGAATCTCTTCCTTTGGTTGTAATTCAAATTTGGAGGGAGTACTTTTCCAACAATATAATTAGCATAATCGGCAAACCATGGGGTGATGTGCCTTTCGAGTTGTGTTTGAATGGCCATCAAAATATCGTCGGGAAATGAGTCATTGATCGGGGTTTCTCCATTTTCATCATGAAACCGGATCCTTGACAAATGATCCACCACTACATTCTCGGCTCCTTTCTTGTCTCTTATTTCTAAGTCAAATTCTTGAAGAAGCAAAATCCATCTCAACAATCTTGGTTTTGCCTCCTTCTTTATCAAGAGATGTCAGAGAGCACGGTGATCCGAAAATACAATCACTTTGGATCCAAGCAAGTAGGAACGGAATTTGTCCAAAGCATAGACAATGGCAACAAGCTCCTTCTCGGTGGTATCATAATTCACTTGGGAGGAGTCAAGAGTCTTACTTATATAATAGATGGCGTGAAGAGCTCTCCGTACCCGTTGGCCAAGAACCGCTCCAATGGCGTAGTTGCTAGCATCACACATAATCTCGAATGGTAATTCCCAAATTGGAGGTTGGATGATCTGTGCCGAGATTAGTGCTTCCTTGATTCTATTAAAGGCTTCAACACACTCATCAGTGAATTGGAATTGGGCATCTTTAAGCAAAATTTGAGTGAGGGGTTTTGCTATTTTTGAAAAATCCTTTATGAAACGGCGATAGAAACCCGCGTGACCGAGAAAACTTCTCACCCCTCTAACATTCACGGGAGGTGGGAGTTTCTCTATCACCTCAACTTTAGCTTTATCGACCACGATGCCCTTTTCCGAAATTAAATGACCCAAAACAATTCCTTCATTGACCATGAAGTGACACTTTTCCCAATTTAAAACAAGACTAACATCTTCACATTTTTGAAATACAAGAGAAATATTATGCAAACATGAGTCAAAGTCCTTTCCATAAACGCTAAAATCATCCATAAAAACTTCCATTATGGTCTCTAAGTAATCGGAGAAAACACTCATCATGCATCTTTGGAAAGTGGCGGGGGCATTACATAAACCAAAAGGCATCCTCCTATATGCAAAAGTACCATAAGGGCATGTGAAGGTGGTCTTATGTTGGTCATCCGGGTGTATAGGGATTTGGAAAAATCCCGAATACCCGTCAAGGTAACAAAAGAATTTGTTGGAGGCTAACCTCTCACGCATTTGGTCAATGAATGGTAGGGGGAAATGATCCTTTCTTGTTGCGGAGTTTAATTTTCGATAGTCAATACACATACGCCAACCGGTGATCATTCTTGTGGGTATTAGTTCATTCTTTTCATTTGTCACTACCGTGGTACCTCCTTTCTTAGGGACCACATGGACGGGGCTAACCCACAAAGAGTCCAATATGGGATATATGATTCCCGCATCAAGCAATTTCATAACTTCTCCTTTGACAACTTCTTGCATGTGGGGGTTCAATCTTCTTTGGGGTTGAATGGTAGGTCTATGGTCTTCCTCTAGATGAATTCTATGCATGCAAAAGTTGGGACTTATCCCCTTAAGGTCATCTAGACTATAACCTATAGCCTTTTCATGTTGTTTCAACACATCAAGCAATTTTCCCAATTGGTTCTCATCAAGTCTATCATTAACAATCACGGGTTTGGTCTTTGATTCATCAAGGTAAGCATATTTCAAATTTGGGGGAAGGGGTTTTAAAGTAGGAATTTGTACCTCACTTTCCTGCTTTGGAGTTTCATTGAGAATTTGCTCTATCTCCATTAGACATTCCATTCTCATAGCATATTCAACTTCATTCTCATCAACCTCATCATATTCAAATTCCATGATGGGTTCCTCTTGCTCTTGAGCTTGTAAAATATCTTCTAGGATGGATTGCTCATCTTCTATAGGTTGACATGCTTCCACAAGGATGTTATGCACCAATACGGATTGTGCATGAGTAAGTTCTTTGTTAGCTAGAGCGGCCTCAAAAAGATCCACCTCCAATTCCCAATACATATTTTTAGCCTCACTTGCTTCCAAGGCTTACAATGCTCGCATGGGGTCTTTGAAGAAAGGTATACTTAGGTGGTCCTCTACAAAACAATCTATAAGGTCCATCTTGCAAAATATCGAACAACTTGAAAATAATTAGAACAAATCTTGAGGAGTTTTACTTCCCCAAGGCGAAGAAAGACACAACTAATAACAATATAAGAAAATCTAAATCAAGTTAACACCGTCCCCGACAACGGCGCCATTTTTGATCGGAATCGTTTTCGTGTTCACAATTTAATAGATGTTGTCGTTGGGTCACGTCCGAATCAAAACACAATTTATAGCTTCACAAATAACTCTACAATTAGTAAAGAGGCAAGTAAAGGTCGGATCCTAAGGGACGGGAATTGAGATGAGATTTCTATTGAAACTAGTGGTGTCTTAGGGGTGTCACAATTTGGGTTGATGTAGAAGGTCACTAACTAAATAGCAATGAAAGTAAATAAGCAAGATGAATTAAAAGGGTTGTAAACAATTGATAAAAAGCACTAGGGTGTCATGGGGTCATAGGGGAATCATGGGAATTGATCATACAAACATGTTCTCAAATTATAAGCAAGCAAGTATTGTTGTGATGGATTGAGTTGGGTTATATCTTACAATCCTAGGAAAGTTTGGGTCCCGGAGCCGAATCGATTAGATTGTACAACACCTACAAGTCGACTTAGTCTTCCCTACTCAACAACATGCATGGTCTAATGAGACTCGAGTTGGTTTATGTCTTACAAGTCTCATTGAAAAGATAGGTGATGGGTAAAAAATGCAAGGATTCATAGGCTCACATTTCATCAAACATAACATGTGCATGAGTTGAGATCAAAATAAGCAAGCAAATAAACCATGAAAGCATATTAATTTAAGCATGAATCATTCCCCATGTTGGTTTCCCCTAATTACCCATTAACCCTAGCTAGGTCACTACTCACTCATTATCATGTTGATCATGCTAGCAAGGTTGTCAATCATACCAACAAAAGGAAACATGATGAATAAATGAAAGTAATTAACAATAATTAAAAAGGGATTAAGATAATTATACCTACTAATGATTCCAATAATAAAGCAAAGAATAAAAGAAGTACTTGATGCTTGATTGAGAGGTTGTCAATCTCCCAATAATAACCCAAATAATCTTCAATTACCCAAAATAAAGGATGAACAAAAGAGAGATTAAGGAAATAAAACTTGTATTAGAACTTGATTAATTGTTGATTACAATACTAAAGAGAGATTTGATTGATATTAACTACTCTAAATATTGATAAGAAGAACCTCCTCTTCTAATTAGACTAATGGGGTATTTATAGTCGAAATTAGGTGGATGTATTAGGGTTAACTAAGGGCTAAACTAGTAATTACACTTTTTAGATTGAGCAGGGAGAAGCCGGTATTTTTCCAAGGAAGGGCTTCCTTCTTTGTAACTTGGAGATGACGAAATTTCGTTGTACTGGAATTCGTGCGTATTGGAGTTGGGACGGGCGGATTCAGGCAGGGGAAGGCGAGCGTCTTCAGGGGAATCCGGGCGGATTCTGTGGCTGCTGTCCGGGCGTCTTTGGAGGAAGACGCACGGATTGTGCTTGTGGAGGACGGGCGGATTCAGGACAATCCGCTCGGATTGTAGCTCAGCATGGTTTCTTCTTCTTTTCTTCCCTTTTCTTCATAAAATCCTTTGGGATTTCCTCGGGGATGCAAGGATCCTTTCTCAACATTGCTCATCTCCTATCATATATACAAAGGCCTTCTAGTCTTGTCTCTCCATGATGTTTGGTCATTGACTTCAATCAATTTAGTCTCGTTTTGCCATGAAAATGCAAGATTTGCACTCCTTTCCTACCAAGGGATCAAAATCTCAAAGAATATGCAAAACAAAGAACTAAAGACAATAAATGACCCAAATATGCACTGAAAAGCATGGGAACAAGGCTAATTCGGGGGCTAAATATGCGCTAATTATGGTCACATCACTAACACCGGCAGCAACAACACAAGCACTCCTTCCCCTGTTTCTGCGAAATTCCGGCAACTACCACCACAAGCCGCCACCTTTAATCATCCCTGACCACCAACCAAGGTCAACCCTTCACCCCGATGTTAACCATACCGTCGGTCAGGTCTGGGTCACCCAAAACAGGGGTCAAAAACCCATATACTCAAACGAACAAACACCCCCAACCACCAACGAA
This sequence comes from Silene latifolia, assembly GCF_048544455.1. Lineage (NCBI taxonomy): Eukaryota > Viridiplantae > Streptophyta > Magnoliopsida > Caryophyllales > Caryophyllaceae > Silene > Silene latifolia. The sequence goes on from NC_133538.1 coordinate 110,387,003, forward strand.
AACCCTAATAATATCCCCCTTCCCGCCAGTCAACGGTGGTCAACGATAGGTCATAGTCCCTCCCTGGTGGTCCATGGTCACAACTATGGTCACGGCTTGTCCTACGGTGGTCTAGTTTACGAATTATAGCATAGAAAAGAGTATACATGAGACGGTCTTACCTCGAGTTAGTTAGCGATGTAAATTCCCGTCTTTATTCCTTCTGCGTCTCCTCCTCTTCTCTAAAATTTTCAGTTTGCATATGGTATATTAGGGCAAGGTATTTATCTCTATTTATAGGGTAGGTTTAGATCTATAAGAGAGCAATTAGGAAACTATGTAATTACTTTATTACTATTATTATTATTACTATTATTATTATTAATATCACTATTATTATTATAACATAATTATCGTTTATTATCATTATATGAATTATCGTATATTATTATTACCCAATTGCCATCCCAACTCATAAATCTGTTATTTATTACTTTATTATATCATTCCGTCTTATTCACAATTATTAAATATTAACCTTTTAATTAACTATTTAAATTACATAAATTATTCTTGTAAACGCTTACGAAATTACGGGGTATTACAGTCCTTCCCCCTTAAAATGAACTTCGTCCCGAAGTTCATCTAAAATGCTACAAACGCCTCGTGAAACCATCAACACGTCTGAATGCTATTTCTACTCACTATCCTTGCAACACAATTAACTTCCTTAATCATAATCATTATCATACTTATCAAAATGTATCACAAAATTAACTCAAAACACGAAAATGTATTACAAAGTAAACTTAAAACATGAGGTGTCACATTCTATCCCTCTTAAAAATAAACTTCGTCCCGAAATTTCGGAACTACTACTACTTTATTAAAACTACTAACAACTTAAATATTTAAGTAAATGATAAGACTCTAATCCTCTCAATAAACACTAGTTACCCTTCTCCCTATTCCCTTGTACTGTACTAGTTGTTCCAGATGTCTTCCCACCATTACCCTGATCACCTCCATTGTCTTGTCTATATTTGTAGCTTCTCTGGGTATTCCATTGCCCTGGATTCCTATTGCTCCCAATACTTGGTAACGGGGTTTGATAGTTCCTTTGGCTTCCATTTATATAGCCTCCATTTCCATTGTTGTACGTTGTTGGTGTTCTACATTCCCCTGCCTTGTGTCCGTACTTGCCACATGGGTAACATACTTGCTTTCTCGCAATAACACCTCCACTACCAGCTCCCATGCCCCCATCATATTCAAATCCACCATATGTCCTTTTACTTCCCTCATCACTCACAGCTTCAGTCTTCCTTTTCTCCCCCTTTTCCTTCTTCCCTTCCTTCTCCTTCTTCTCTTCCTTTAACATGTCAGCAATCCTCTCTGCGTGCCCAGCTCGCTGGTAAACATCATCCATGGTACTTGGCTGACCAGCTGCAAGCCTCTTCTTAATAGTAGTTGTTAATCCCTTTTCAAATCTGAGTGCCAACATCTCGTCACTAAAATTCAAATCAACTACATATTCTGACAATTCCATAAACCTATTGTGATAGCTCTCCACCGTCATTTCATCAGTCATCTTGAAAGAATCAAATTCGGCTCTCATTTTACTCTTAATATGTTCTGGTACAAATACAGTCCTCATAGTCTCCTTGAAACCCTTCCAAGTGATAAAAAGTTCATCACTCTCCCTCCAAGCTTCCCTTAAGATCTCCTTACTACGATTCCACCACATACCCGCTTTTCCCCTCAAATAGTAACCAGCTTGGTCTACTTGCAGCTCCGCAGGACATCCTAAAAACTCAAAAAGGTTATCAAACTCCCTATGCCAATCTCCTAGTAAGGATGGTTCACCTAATCCGTCATATTTCCTCGGGTTATACCTTGCAATATTAGCACTCATCTTTGCCGGATCCTGAACTGACCTTTAGCCTTCAGTGCCGCAGTCAAAGCCTCATTCATAGATATCAAACGGTCAATCTCCTCTTGGGGCATGGTAGAGGGTGTAGGTGTAGATCTCTTTGGAGGCATGGTTCTATAAAAGTAAAACAAGACAACATAAATTTCTACCTGAGGAAAGATGACTTAACATTTAAATATTCTTCACTTACAAAGATAAGGTGTGGTCAATTATATCCTTTATTGCCCCTCCCTAGGTCCTCTTATCATTACTCCCACCTCTCAACTTTCACAGGTTAAAAACTGATACAACATTTATATTAAATTTTTTTTTTTTTGGTAAAACTTGCGTTGTCAGAAAACAAAGTCAAGCTGTAACTTTCAAAAATCACCCCATAAATAACCATTACGTTCTACGTTGAGTTTTTATAATTTCCAGAAAATATAAGGAGTTTACGAAATATAAGAAAAAGAATCTAGTCCAAATCTCAAATAATCATTTTATAAAGATTTTTTACAATTCAGTGGGTCCAAACAAAAACTGATCAGCAATTTGTCAATAAATTGGGTCATCTTGTAAAAATCACTATAAATTGTCAAACATTTACCTTGCGACGTGGCTTATCAATTCAAAAACATATTTGAATCGTTTAAATATTGGAGTTGGAATTAGGAAAAAATATTAAGTACAAATTAAATGAGAAATTTTACAAAATCGTTTGTCGAAAACTTTACTGTACAGGAACATTCTGACCACTGTCTACTAAAATATTTATTTCTCCCAAACAATAAAACTTTTTAACATGAGAAAAACGACACTGGAAAACTAACTCACTGGGTTATCGTTCATAAATATTTTAACCTTACACAATTAATAGAGGTCAAATGGCAACTAAATCAAGTAGGGGTAAAATCTGATAAATAAGGTCAAGTTTCCATATCCCATTTTACTAACTCCTAAATCCTTATTATCACTCTGCTATACTTGTATTAACACATCTTGGTCATCAAACCTTCATACACCACTAGTCATCTATTCTAAAGTATCCCTATCACAAATTCAATTATCTAATAATATTGTAAATAACATGGTTTCGGGATTCACATAACCGCATATCGCTAGACATGATACTACTATAATCAAATAATGAATATAAATTCAACAATTATTTTCATGATCATGATCCTTACAATTCAACATCACATCATTATTTTATCCATCTCATTCTCCTTAAAATCAAGGTTACGCCCCGTAACCTTGGTCATCGACAATACACATCCAATCAATGAAAACAATACACCTCCAAGTCAACAACGAATCCTAAGAAATACTCAACATTCATTTTAATTTACCCCACTCTTAATTATCTCTCGAGGTCACCGGTTCAAAACTGGAAGGGTCGGGGTTCGGAGTGAGGGTACCTTCTCATCCTAAACCAAAAGGGCTCCTAACAGTTTCTACCCGGGTTCATTTTATTAGACACATCCTAAGTTCATTATTAAATTCATTGGTTAGGGCTGAGGATTGTTTTGCTCTGATACCACTTTGTAACACCCCCATTTATTTAGGAGACTTTAGCTTCCAAATAAATAGGACTGTTACTATCTCGGTTGCCCGAGGTAAATGATACAAATTAAAACAAACCAAAGTACTTTAATAACTTTAACTGAATTAATGGTTTTATTACATTGCCAACTGATTAAATTTAAACCTTAACATTACAATATACTACGCAGCGGAAATTACATAAATAAAGTTGTATAAGTAAACTAAGTGATGTAACAGCAACTATGGTCCAAGTCGAGTTCACGTCCCAATGCTCCTTAGTCAGCTAATCTTTACTACCTGTCAAATCGGCTCTCCATTATGGTTCATCACAGGTGTTCACGAATACACGGTCAACCACGAGGTTGAGTAGAAAACTAAACAATGAATAATATAAAGCTACCTGCTTTAACAATGATACATAAACAAGCTCCACAATCATCAGTACGTCCACCCATGTCATGTCACATAACTTCCAGTCACACATCCACTTCTAGACACACAGTCATACTTCTCTTCTAGACACACAGTCATACTCCACTTCTAGACACACAGTCATACTTCCGGACACACAGTCCCGCCTCAGACATAGTGTGGATACTCCTGGACACACAGTCCACTCTAACAACAATAGAATCCAGCAAGACAATAATAATTCCACAACATATAAATACTCATAAGAATAATAAATTAAGCTACATCCAATCCATTTAACTCAATATGACAAGCACGGAATAAGACAATAAGAATAACATTCGATTGAGTAGTTTCCTACCTCGTCAGAAAATCCTTATAAAGCAATCCAAGTAAATAGAAATCCAATTAACAAAGCTTCTCACAACTCCGTCACCTAAACAAGTAATAATTACAATTACTAATCAACTAATTATATCATAATTAAAATAATTTTTCATTAACTATGCTAATTATATTTTTACGTAAATTAATATTTATAAATCCGTCTAGCAATAATTAAACTAATTAAATAATTTTCTTAATCCCACCATTAATCAATTATTAAGTCTAAATAGTCACTATAACCTTACATCATCACTATATATCATCACCATCAACAACACGTCCCCCTCTTTTACCCAATACACACAGCAACCCCAGCAGCACGACGCCACCGTGAACCACACTAAACCCACCACCCAACCACGCACCAACAACCAGAAGCAACACCCTACATGACCTCCCTATCACGTCTAGCACAACAACAACCCCGTCATCACCCAACACAAACCCAACCAACACCACCTCATTCGCCACCAGTGTACACCACCGTGACACACCTGTCACGGTGAAGCAGCAGCCCTGACCGACCCCGACAACCTCTACAAACACGGACTCAATGGCAGCCATAACACCAACAATAACCAACCCGACAAACCTACACCACTCACGATTTGTCTCATCATAATGCAACCACACCGCGACCAGGCCACCACTGTTGTCACCATCGATCCACGGTGGTTCCCTGGGAGGTCCCTAACTCGCTAGACCCAACAACAACACCTCAACAATGACCTAACACCGGCAGCAACAACACAAGCACTCCTTCCCATGTTTCTGCGAAATTCCGGCAACTACCACCACAAGCCGCCACCTTTAATCATCCCTGACCACCAACCAAGGTCGAACCTTCACCCCGATGTCAACCTTACCGTCGGTCAGGTCTGGGTCACCCTAAACAGGGGTCAAAAACCTATATACTCAACCGAACAAACACCCCCAACCACCAACGAAAACCCTAATAATATCCCCCTTCCCGCCCGTCAACGGTGGTCAACGATAGGTCATAGTCACTCCCTGGTGGTCGATGGTCACAACTATGGTCACGGCTTGTCCTACGGTGGTCTAGTTATTGAGTTATAGCATAGCAAAGAGTATACATGAGACGGTCTTACCTCGAGTTAATTAGCGATGTAAATTTCCGTCTTTATTTCTTCTGCGTCTCCTCCTCTTCTCTCAAATTTTCAGTTTGCATATGATATACTAGGGTAAGGTATTTATCTCTATTTATAGGGTAGGTTTAGATCTATTAGAGAGCAATTAGAAAACTATGTAATTACCTTATTACTGTTATTATTATTACTATTATTATTATTAATATTACTATTATTATTATAACATAATTATCGTTTATTATCATTATATGAATTATCGTATATTATTATTACCCAATTTTCATCCCGACTCGTAATTCTATTATTTATTACTTTATTATATCATTAATGGGTCTTACTCTTGTGCATATGAAGTGCTCGATGAAATGTTTGAACGAAAGTTTGAGTCTTTCATTAGCATGTTTAAATTATCTTGGTGCATTATGCTATTGGATGGTTTTAGAAGTGTTTAATGAGGTGCTTAAAATGAAAGTTGGAGCCTTTCTTAGACATATTTGATCCATCTTGGTGCCTATGCTATAGATAGTCTTTATGCATGTTTGTGATGAGTTTGTCTCAACTAAGTGAAAGCTTGTTTGTAAACCCTTACTCCCATGCCTATGAAATATTTGATGGATTGCTTAAATGAAAGTTTGAGTCTTTCATTATCATTTTTAGTCTATCCTAGGTCGAAAAACAATGGAAGGCCTATATGGCATGGTCGAGATGAGTTTTTCATACTAAGTAAATGCTTGTTGGTTAGCTCTAATTGACTAAGAAATTAGGATCAATCATAGGCCCTTATCATTACCCATTTCTTATTAACAATCTTCTCTTCCACGACTTACCCAAGTGAACCCAAAGACCTTAGCTTTCATTCATTTGATTAGAAGCAATTTTCATTTAGCTTAATTTTATATCTTATTTGCATCTTAGTTTACAAATAATCAATCTTATTTTTATTTGACTAAAATAAGACCTAAACCGACCAAGTATCTAACCCCCGCCATCTTTGTGTTCGACCCCGATTAAATACTACTTTTTAATTGGGTTTTATAAATTGTTTTTGATACCGGAAGTGACGGCAAAAACTGGTCATCAAAATGGCGCCGTTGCCAGGGATGGCGTTAGGTTATGCTTAGTTAGTTGAGTTTCTAGCTTTAGTCTTTACTTGTTGTTTGCTTGTTTGAGTAGTTACTTGTTTCTTCTAGAGTGATTGTGTTATTTCTTATCCCTAGTGCCTCAAAGCACTAGGAGACTAACTGTTTGTTTTAAGTATATGCCTAGAGGAAACGGTAATCTTTTGCTTAGGGACTCGGAATCGGAAAGGCTCTTTAGAGCTTTAAGAAGAAGGACCTTAGCAAGGATTGGGAATTCTGACTTGGCAACTTTAAACCAAGCTAGCACATCTGATGCGTGTCCTAAATATGTTGTTTTACACCCTATTTTACACGCATTTCAGAGCTCAAATATGTAGTTTATGCTACTATTTTCCCATTTCCGTCTACTTTCGTGTTTTTGTACAATATTGCAGAAATAAGAAGAATTCAGCGGAAATCAAGCCCAATCCGTCCCCGAGTACTTGGCATTGCATTTGACATGGAGTAAAGACTCGGAAAGCAAACTTGGTGCGCGTATCGAGGCCTGAAAGACGAATTCACGAAGCTTTTGGAGCCAAGTACCTGTTGAAGTGGTCGATAGACTGGTGCTTTCGATCGATCGCCGTCGTCGATTCTGACGAAGCTACCGTTCAGCACATCTCGATCGATCGACGGTCCATTGGTCGATCGACCAAACCGTTAATCTGACGGGAATTAAAAGACGAGAAAGCCCAATGTAATTAGGTTTTAGGAAATAAGAATCACGTTATATTCCTATATAACGTAACCCTATTATGAAGTCATTATCATCGAATTTTAGGGAAAGATCTAGGGTTCAATATCAAGTTTAGTTTAGAATTCTTAATCATCGAATATAATTTATTTTCGTTCGTGCTTTGGATCCTTCTTCCTGCTTTCAATTAGTAATTTTAATTCCATAATTTCAGTTTACTCTTTATTTCGTTCATAGTTAGAATTGCTAGTTTAGAATTCCCAAAGCCGAGTTATCGTTTTATGTTAGTTAAATATTTAGTTATTTCTATCATGAATTTAGTAGCTTTGTTTGTTAACCTTATTGTTGTTTCTATTATAATCATGAGTAGCTAAATCATTCGTGCTAGGATGTAGGGAATCTGTAGTGTAGGCGGCATCATCTTCATAGACCTGAATCACGCCATGGTCGATCGACTGGCTTACCTGGTCGATCGACCGGCTCATGTGAGATTAACCTCGTTTTAATTAATTTAATTGCTAAATTTGACGAATCGAGTGCACGCGACTAGTTGAATGCTTAGGAATTGACCGACCCGATAAGATCGAAAGATAGGGGAAGGAAATAGACTACCTAATTAAGACGACTAAATTAATAAGGTCGAGAGATAAGTTAATTTAGACTTTTAAATCACTTTTCAGGACGAGAGTCAGCACTAGTGATATTAGGGACCCGTAGCTAGATCGAAAGATGCTACCTGTTAAGGGTGGACCGAGAGGACCTTTTATTTTCCCGTCTCACATGATTATTTCAGACTTACCTAGTATTCTGCCGCCGAAACTACAGTGAACCGACCATCTTAGCATCCCTTTAAATATTTGATTTCTTCCAGTTTCTTTTATCACTCGTTTGTTTACTTTAGTTATAGAACAATTCAAAACAAACCCCCACACATTTGTTACCTTAGACTAAAATCGAGACTATTATTAATTGCATCGCCTCTCCGTGGTTCGACCACATTTTGCCGCTATCTATAGTAGTAGTTTGGAAATTATAAATCTATCTTTGGTACTCTACGACGGTATCAAATTTTGGCGCCGTTGCCGGGGAGGCAATTGTTTAATTTTTAGTAGTTTTTATTTTAGTCTCTATCTTAGTTTAAGGGACATCTGTTCCTTAAACTTTTCTCATATTCTACTTGTAGTTTTCTCTTATGCGCAGGTCACAGGCTGGTAAATTGAGACCATTAGATCCTGAGATCGAAAGGACTTTGCGCGAGTTGAGACGATCATCTAGAGTATTGCTGACAGAGGAAGAGCTGAGTACTCTGTCCAGTTACTACGAGAACGAGCTATTTGATGAGGATCCACCTTCATCTCCTGTTTCTACTTCCTCAGGTGAGACCGTTACATCTCCAGATATGGCTGAAGAAGCAAGTATAGCTAGTCACTCCGAGCCAAAAGCTGAGAATCTCTATAAGGGATTCGCGTTTCCAGCCGGGACGGAAAGGAAATTCGAGCCAAAACCGTCTTATATTAACTTGGTTGATGTTTAACCAATTTGGGGAAGCTGCAAATGAAGATGAAGCTAAACATATGGAGACATTCATTGACTACTGCTGTTCCATACCCCCACCAGCAGGTGTGACCCAGGACCAGGTGAAGGAGATGATGTTCAAATTCTCGCTTCGTGATGCTGCAAGGGAATGGTACCGAGATTTGGATCGAGCTGTTAATGGGATTACTGATTGGAATTCCTTGGCCCTAGCATTTTACAAGAAATATTTCTCTGCCTCGAAGACCAATGCGATTAGAGCTCAAATCACGAGCTTTAAACAGGGTCCTGATGAAGATTTTCATGAGGCATGGGTCCGTTTCAAAAGACTAGTGCGAACCATTCCGCACCATGGGTTTGAGAAATGGTTTTTGTGCAACCAATTCTACAATGGTCTTTATGACGATCAAAGAGCTATCCTAGATGCTGCAGCTAATGGAAGATTTCAAGAAAATAGCGGTGAGACAAAGGGGTGGAAAATCATTGATGACATTGCCATCCATAAAGTTGAGCATGGAAATTCTAAAGGAAATTAGAGAAGATCGGCCGAATCTCTTGCTGTAGCTGCAATAGAAGCCCTTACTGCGAGATTTGACAAGATAGATTTTGGGGGATCTCAAAAGGGAGGTATATATAAAGTTAATGCAGTTTCAGACGGTCCCTTTACTTGCAAAAGATGTGGTGCAGAGGGACATGTTTCGGAATTTTGTACCAGCTCAAATGAAATATGTGCTGCATTTCAACATTATAGGCAAACTGGCACTTATCCCTATCCCTCCAATGTCCACCCCAATTTTAGGTGGACTAACCAGAATGTCCTTAATCCCGGTCCACAGCAGCAGCAGCAGCAGCAGCTTATGTGCCCCCTCATAAACAGCAGCAATTTCAAAGGCCTCCCTATGTGCCGCAGCAGCAGCAATTTCAAAGTTCTGTCATTTTCTGAGTTGAAAAACATGGTTCAAAATCTGTCAGGTTTGCTGCAAAAGGAGTCTCAAGCTAGAGAAACTTCTACAAAAATGTTGGAGAGTCAAATTGCCCAACTGGCAAGCAAAAGTGCAACTCGAGTTCCGAGGCAATTACCGTCACAGCCGGATCAAAAAGAGACCCTAAATGCTATCACTTTGAGGAGTGGGTCTACCCTTGATGGGCCCGCTATGGTCGAAGATGTCACTGCAAAAGATGAGGTAGAACCGAGCAAGAAAAAGGCTGTAGTGAACAGAAGCAAGAAAAAGACGATCAGTAGGTATATCAGTCGATCGACTACAATACCCGGTCGATCGACCAGTCCGCGAAACAGTATAGCTTCTGGTTCTGAGGAAGTCAGTTGATCGACTGACCAACTTGGTCGATCGACTGAGGATGCTGCTGATCGTGAACCTTTTCGTCCTCCAATGCCAGATAACTTGAGGGACCACTTGTTTCGGGGTACGACAACTCCGAAATTGTTAAGGCAAGATCCAAATGCTGATGGGTCTGTTTCGGTTCCAAATTATGACCCAATGACGATTAATGGTTCATTCTTGAGACGGTCTGAAGAAGGTTCGGGCTAAAACAAGGACAAAGTAGTGGATTTTCAGCCTAAGTCCACTGATGCTGGTATGAGAGACCTAGAGGAGAGGGCTAAGTTGCTTCTTACAGCCCCTTATCCAGAGATATTGGTGCCAACAAAGGAACAGGTATCGTTTAACAAATTTGAAAATGTTATTTGTAGTTTAAATGTGCAAGTTCCTTTCCTTGAATTAGTTAATCAAGTTCCTGCTTACACGAAATTTATGAAGCAGCTTTTGTCTAAAAAGAAGTCACTTGATACTGTGCAATCTGTCGCACTAACTGAGGAGTCATGTTCTTATTTGACTCATACTGCACCTCATAAGCTAGAAGACCCAGGTAGTTTTTCAGTCCCATGTAATATTGGCACCTTTTCTATTGAGAAGGCCTTGTGTGATCTAGGGGCCAGTATTAGTGTTATGCCTTTGAGTCTTGCTAAGAAATTGAAATTGACTAGGTTTGTAGTCACTAACATGACAGTACAGATGGCTGATCGTTCTGCGGTCCAGCCTATAGGAGTCTTAGAGGATATTCCTGTGCAAATAGGAAAGTTCTTTTTCCCAGTTGACTTCGTTGTACTAGATATACCCGAGGATGCTCACATTCCTATCATTTTGGGTAGATCATTTCTGCACACTGCTGGTGCAGTTATAGATGTTGGCTCAGGAACATTGACCTTTAAAGTAGGAAAACAGTCCATTGTTTTTGCCCAGACAGCTAAGAAGAAAGATCATATGTGGCCAGTCACTTGTAATACGATTTCTGAGAAGAAATCTTATTTTGTGCTTTCAGATATCTGTAGAAGTCCGTCTATTTGGTCACAAATGGGGGGGGGTTGTTTGAATTGTTTTCTACACTACAAAGTTTAAAGGAAGAGAAGTAGAGACAAGAGCAGTAAAGGCAAGAAAATAGGATTAAACTATCAGATAGAGAAGGGACATGTCGGGAATTCGGTTCACTACGGTAATCCAGTGACTCAGCTGTAAACAACTCAGACGAATTAATGCAAGACGGATGTGGGAAAGGTCCTTTCGGTCCACTTTCTATCCTAAAATACCACTAACTTAACTTTCATTCTCGTCAGGGTACTCTACTGTTCATAGCAGGCCTATTTAGTCCAATCTTTCGATGTAAGATTAATTTTAGCCAGATTAAAGAGGTGACTCAGAAGCGTGCACTCAACTAAGTCGATAAATACAATTAAATTGCTATAGTGACAGAATCTCACAATTAATTCATCTATTTCATTTACTACATCGTCACATTCCTACCCATGAGATCCCTAATCCCAAAGATGCATTAAATTTAGCTACTCATATCGCTATTAATATCAAAACTAATAACAAATGATGAACTAACAATAAACATGATGAAATAAATAATAAAGTGCATAAAAGTAAATTAGGGCAAAGGATTAAATGAAGTAAACAAGGAATTAAAGCAAACAAACGATTGATTATTATTAAGAGAAGAGAAAGGAATTACAATCGTGCGAATCCGGCGTAAACAACAATCGAATCCGAGCAAAATAAATCCCAAAGTAAAGTTACAGTAAACACCAAAAGTAACGCAGTAAAGTTTTGATAGTAGAAAACTAGATAATGAATAGATAGCAAAAGATAGATCCTAATGACCTAGTAAAGTGTGCTTAAATAGAAAAACAACTTAGTTTAGCGAAATAAAACAACTCACAGGCTAATTAAAGCCCATGCCAGCAGAAACCACTCGATCGAGTGGAATAAAACCACTCGATCGAGCAAAACTCAGGACAATCTACTCGATCGAGTAGAATAGTTACTCGATCGAGTAACTCTCTTTTCAGCACCTATCGATCGAGCATAGTAACCACTCGATCGACCAACTGGGACTCTGAAAACCACTCGATCGAGTGGTAAAACTTCTCGATCGAGTCTTCTGTATTCAATTCAGCTCAAGTCCATGCCCCGACTACCTCGTAATTCGTGCCTTCACGCTTCCCAATGCAGTATCTCACTCTGGAAAATCCCGTCTCCTCTAAATGCATGCAAAAAGGACGAAAAAGGGTACGATTCCACTACTTTCGCGTTCATTTCTACAAAACGGAAAAAACGAACCAAAGTAGCCAATTCGGGGCAAAATACTATATAAACAGTATAAAAATACACGGAAATACGTGCTGAAATAGGCTAAAAAGACTATACATTAGGCACGTATCAAATCTCCCCAAACCGAACATTTACTCGTCCTCGAGTAAACTAAAATGCAACTAATGGAACGGAAATGAAAACTCAAAGCTAGCTTAACTTGTCTACTTGAACCAGTTTAATGCAACAAAAACTAACAGTTAAAGCTAAGCGATCGACGCAAAACGAGTTATAAGCTGTTCAGAAATATAGCCAACCTATCGACCTTGCAAGACCAACAAAATCGGACTCTCTCGTGGTCACTCTTCTCTCATGAAGCAAAGGTTGAATGTTATATGTAAAAGAGAGGAGAAAAGACAGTCACTCACCTAACTGCGACCTACATAGCATGCGTGCAACAAAAATGAAAGACAATTCAAGTACTAATGCACACACTCCAACCAATAATGTCCATCACAGCCGAGGGCTTACAAATAATATGGGAATAGTGAGGTTCAGGTGAGAAAAGGCAAAACAAGTTATGGAAATGTGGAGGTAAAAGCGTCAAGCTAGTTCCTAACAGGACCATATAAGACCATCTGAATCTCAACTGACTGAAAAATAGAATACAAGTGCCCTTCATTTGGCACACAGCTCACTAAACGCAAACACAATCTCCTCAAAAATATAGAATAAGAATGGAGGAGTCAGACGGTCACAAACTTTCCATTTTTAACACCGTCTGAATGAATCGAATCAAACAAATCAAGCTTTTTCAAACTTTCTTTTTTTTCTTCTGTTTCACGTGAACTCTTTTTTTTTTTTTCATTTTTTTTCTTTTTCTTTCTCTTTCACGTTTTTCCTCTTTTTTTCTTTTTCGATTCTTTTTTTTCTTCCTTAATTTCCACCAACTCCATACAAAAGATACGGGCCAAACTGCAGACGGAAAATCATACCACAAAAGACATACTAAACTAGCTTGACTAGGCAGGCTTAATTTGAGATGTAGCTAATGGGTCAAAAGGCAAGTTTTGGCTTATGTGGAGCTAAATGGGTGAAAAATAAAAGGAAAAGGGAAAATTTTCAAGCACCTCCCTGCATGTGACACCAACCATAACCCCGAATATGTGCATTTGACGAGAAATTGAATGTCATAAAAGTGCAAAAATGATGAACATGTTATGCAAGGAGTACTACTCTCAATTCCTAATGAACTGGTCATGAATGTCACCAGTTATGGGCTCTAAAACTCAGAATTTATCAAGTAGTTTGCCAATTTATAGGTCAAGTCTAAACAATCAGCTATATTTGAACAGAAACTCGTAGACTATGCATATGACAAAGCTAATAACTATCAATAAAGTGCAAGGCTCAAGTAAAATGACAAGTTATAGTGCATTATCATCACGGAAATCTACCGTTCCGACTCGACCTATATGCAAAAATAAACGTGAAATTTTTGGATTTTTGAAATTTTCTAAATTTTTTTTTATTTTTGAATATTTTTAATGAAATAAACAAAAATGCAAACTGAAATCAATAAACGTGAATGCAAAACAAATGCAAATGCAGACTCAAAAGGATGCAATACCCTCCCCAAACCAAAACGGACAACGCCCTCGTTGTCCTCCAGCAGACACCAGCAGATATATACAAGGGAACGGGAATATACAACCAATAAGAAAATAAAAACAATAAAATAAAGAGGAGACAAAAAGAAAAGAGTAAGATATACATACAAAACGCGAACTTCTCCAAACCAGCCAGAAAACTAGGGAAGTGAGTAGACCAGTAGCTACTCATTGGCGTCGTCGTCGTCGTCGTCCACCATCGTGAACTCCGGATCAGCCTCCTCCTCTCTCCTCCTCCGCTCCTTAGCTCGAGCTCTCTCCACTGCCACCTCTGGGTCCTCGTCATCGTCCTCCTCCTCCTCGGCAGACTCCGGGTACCCCTCAGCTGGGAACCGGTAGAAGGAAGGCTGTGGCCAGCCCTCTGGGATCGGACGGTGTCGCCTCAAGTGGTACTCGTACAGAGGGTTCAAGGCCAGAGCGATGTCCCTCTCCATACGAGCCTGACGCTCTACAATCTCAAGCAACAAACCGTCATGGCACCCTTGGTCCATGACCGCGGACGCCACAAAGGGTGGAGGTGGTACGAAAGTAGCCGGAAAAACCGGCTGAGCCTGTGTCTGGTCGGTGGGAGTGGGAGTAGGAGTGGGAGTAGGGGTCGGGATGGGAGTAGTCGTGGAAGGCTGGGTACTCCCTGAAGGTGTGGACCACTCTCCAGTCTCAACTCTACGCCGCTTCTTGGTGGCGGGTACATTGAGAGGTGGTCAGAGTGGAAGGTGGAAAGCAGGTGGAGGTGGCAGTCGGGCACCCCTAGCAACAGTAGGCAAGGGGTCTAGACGGGGGAGAGTGTCACAAGGTAAGTCCACGGACAAGGAACCGTCTATCTTCCATGTCCGTTAGTCTGGGGTCAGCCAATGCTTAGAAAGCATGGCATCCAGACTCAGTAACCTCTCTCCCTCGAGGTACTGCAAGTCACGAGGCCAAACGGGGAAGAAGGAACGGGCAAGAATGTTGGCTATGCCACCGCAAGCAATAGATCCCGTCTCCTTCAGCCCCTGGGCCTGAAAGTACTGGGCGGTCAAGTAAGCTATGTTGAGGGTAAAAGGACCCTCACAGTCAACGTTCAGGTAACCGCCCAGGATAGAGATCTCGGTGTTTGTGATGTTGTTCGGCTCCTTTCGGCCGAAGATGGTGCTAGCCATCAACCTAAGAGAATAACGGGCAGGGGGAAGGTGGACCTGGGCGAGCTTTCGCTCGGTAAAAGTGGTCTGGGCCAGGGCCTGCCAAAGCTGACGAATGACCCTCCTAGGGGCGGTAGTGTCGCCCGTAGAGGAGAGGCCAAGTCTCCTACCAAACTCCTCTAAAGTCATCTGAAAAGTCCGGTTAAACAACCGGAAAGACACTGAAGAACTAGCGGGGTCAGCATCGTATGCCCCGGAGGAGAAGGTAAAGGAGCTGAGGAACTCAAGACTCAGCTCCAGAAAGGTACGACCGCTCATAGTAATGAGGCCAGTGATCCCCATGCCTCGTAGTAAATCACAAACCGACTCGTAAAAACCGAGTCTCCCAAGTGCCGGTTTATCTAAAAACCGGGAAGGTACAAACTCGAAGCCTAGGAGGTGATAAAACCTCTTACGATGAAAGGCGTTAACAAAAATTACTTGCGGATAGTCTGGGTGAGAGTCGAGGGAAGTGTCCCCTCGAACGATGAATCAGTGCCGAGAAGTAGAAGGAGCAGGTGAAGTAAAGGTGCAGTAGAGGAAGCAGGGGTTGATGTAGAACGGTAACGTCCACGACCTCGGCCCCGGCCCCTAGAACCTAAATTAGAAGCTCGCTCAGTGATGGTGCGAGGGACTATGGCCACTCTAAAGGCAAACAAGAATCGCGCGAATCCGCCACAGTGTGAAAACGGCCACCGGAGTAGTAGTAGTGGTTCTTTGTGGCCACCACCGACGAAGAAAGGCTAGCAGGTGGTGGCCGTAACGTAAGCGGCAGCCGGCAACCGAGCTAGCTAGCAGAGCTAGGCGGGGTGAAAATGGTACCGGAAATGAAACTAGGAAAACAGGGGCAAAGATAACTAAAGCGGAGGCGGTGGCAACAGCAAGGGCCACTGTCTCAGACAGGGATGGACTAGAAGACGAGCTGGTGGAAGGTAGTGAGCTAGAATCCATCCTGTATATAAAAGGGCAGGGGATTTTATAAGGAAAACAGCGGCTAACAGTAAGAAAACCAGCATATGACAGCATTACAGTCCCCAACATTCGAAAAAATTCGACTTCAGCCCAAAAGAATCCCAACACTCCCTAAAAATTTTCGAATAACAACATGTAAGCATCGATAGGGGCGGGATAGCAGTCAACAAAGATTTAAGCGAAAAAACGGTTAACTAAGCATGAAAGCATGAGAACCCAGTATGATAGTCGAAAAATTCGACTGAAACAGCCCTAATCGCGAATTTTGCGCAAAGTTCGAATTTAAGCATGTTAAAGCAATAAGGAAAGGGGTTTGATCATCAAGTAAGAAAAAGAAAGGCAAACAATGACAGTATGAGTCGAAAAATTCGATTAAACCAACAATTTCGAACCCTAATCAAAATACCTCATAGAAATTCAAAATAAACGACATTAGAATGCAATGAGGATGTAGTAAATACTTACTTGATGAGCAAAGACCTACAAAGTGCAATTAATCTTCAAATAACAAGTAAAGATGGCGATTTTTGTTCGAAAAAACGCAAACCCTAAACCCGCTATAAAACAGTGTAAACTAGCACGAATCAAGGGGGAAATAAGGGGTCTTGAAAGATTAATTAATAAGCAACAATTTGTAGGAGACGAATTTGGTATTAGAGCAAGAAAAATGGGGATTTGGGGATTTTTTGTCGCAATTAGGGGAAGAGGGACGAAATAATTGGGGTTAAATGAAATTAGAAATCAAAAGTAAAGAGTTAAAGGAAAAACTCCCTGCGTCAATTCCCATTTACTCGATCGAGTGGTTTAGAACTACTCGATCGAGCACTATGATGACCCATTCACTCAATCGAGTAGAAATCTACTCGATCGAGAAGTCCCCATATGTGTTTTACTCAATCGACTGAAAAAGAAGTAGTCGATCGTACACATTTCACTCGATCGAGTACAAAAAGTACTCGATCGAGCTCTTTTCTCGCGTAAGCTCATTAATTTCGTCTTTCTTCCTTTGAACTTGCGTAAAAATTCCCCAAACCTGCATAAAAACACGTGCAACAATATCCCAAAATACCAAATACGCATAGTAACAGTCTATAGTCTTAAATCTACGCTAAAAACTGTCTAAAATCTAATCGTCCTAATTAAAAGCAATAAAAGAAATTCAACGGAAAATTAAAAAATTGGGTTTTACAAGGTGTTACACGGGGCATTTCCCCGCTCACTTCCCAATGCAATTCAGTAGCCCCTTGGAGGGCTCCTAACTGGAGGATGTCATCTCAGCAACATTGATTGTCCTCTTCAACTTCCATGAGCTTGAATTTGAATCATTTAATTCAGTAGGAGGGGAATAGTTCACATCCACATATGCACGAACTTTCCTCATCCTTGCTCCTTTGTCACCGTCTTTAGCATCCTCACTTCCAATTTGATTAACAATAATTGCACACTCCTCTTAGCCAACTCCTTTATTGCTTTCATCTGTACCTGCAGCAAGGAAAACAGACGAACTTTCCTCCTTTTTGCTCTCAACTTGAGGCGGAGGGGTAACAATAGCAGCACAATACTCCAAATTTTCACCTGGAGTGTCAATAATAGGGTCAATAGAAGAGAGGGCATTGCAAGGCTGAGCTTGCATGGGAGCCCTCCGGAACTTAGACTGATGGAATATCAGCTCCTCGTCCCCTACCTGAAAAGTCAACGTCTTACCCCCCGACGTCTATTACTGCACGGGCAGTAGACAAAAATGGTCTCCCTAAAATAATAGGGGTATGTGCATCTTCGGGGATGTCTAAGACAACGAAATCAACGGGAATAAAGAACCTCCCGATCTTAACAGGTACGTCTTCTATTACACCTAGTGGCCGTGATATACTACGGTCGACCATCTGGACAGTCATGTTGGTGCAATTAAACTTTGTCAAACCAAGTCTCTTAGCCAGAGACAACGGTAATACACTCACGCTAGTGCCAAGATCGCATAGCGCGTTATCAATCAATTGGGTACAGATATGACACAGAATTGAGAAACTACCCGATCTGACTGTTTTGGAGGTAACTTATTTTGAACTAGGGCCGACCCCACCTCAGTCAAAGCTATTGTCTCATTATCACTAATATTCCTCTTACGTGTTAAAATTTCTTTCATAAACTTAAGGTAAGAGGGTACCTCTGTCAGCAGTTCGGCAAACGGTACAGTGACCTGCAAGCTTCTCAAGATTTCGGCAAATTTGCCAAATTGTTGGTTAGCTTTAGTATTCTGTAGATGCCTTGGGAAGGGAACCGTGATGGGTATCTCGATTCTCTCTTCCAATGTGTCAGCCGGAGCAAGCTCTATATCCTTTGGTCGCTTCTTTCCACTTGATCGAGGTCTTTTATAAGCCGTGCTTAATTGACATGTTATTAGTAGAATCATTTGCATAGTCTACGAGTTTTCGTTAAATTTCTTGCTGAACTTTAAACTTGACTTGGATTTATGGCAAACTACATCATTTTATGAGGTTTAGAGTCGTATAACTGGTGTCATTCATGACCGGTTTATCTAGGAATGTGAGTAGTTACTCCTTGTGAGACATGTTATATCAATTTGCATAAATATGAACTTAATCTACTTCATACCTGTATGAATTCGGATTCGTGGTTAGTTGACACATGTGGAAGAGGTCGCCCCTTTATTCATTTTGCCCATAAGATCCACACTGCCAAAAATAGCCTTTTTGTCCCGTTACTACATCCTACATTTAGCATGCCCTTGTCAAGCTAGTAGTTTATGTCTCGGGATTGTTATTTCGTTTTTGGTAGCTAATGCTCTTTATGAGAATGATGTTGGGAAGATGAAAAGGAAAAGAAAAGGTCATGAAAAGGACAAGAAAAGGTCAAGAAAAGGTCAAGAAAAGAAAAAAGAAAGAAAGAAAATGATTCGAAAAAAAAAGAGAATCAGTCGGTCTACAGACCGTCCCACTTGGTCAATCGACTGCTTGCTGCAGTAGCGGAAAAAAATCAAAATTGCATAATTCAAGGTCTTGTTAAATGGCGATTTTTGCTCCCATGTTATATTTGTATCTTATGGGGAGTTGACTATTTATGGAAAATGTGAGATTCGTGCTTACTGTTAGCACCGTTTCATCGATTTAATCTTGAGCAAAAAGTTGGATGTTGTTATTAATTTGGTTCCCTTAGTTACTAGCTTAGCTTTTAACTCTGTTTTTATCCAAATTTATCTTAGCCCTTCCTGCCCATAGCCTCACATATCTATATTTACCTCGGCATGTGTCATGGTCATTTGTTTGGTTGGAATGCATATATACGGTTGTAGAGATTATTTTCATATTAGATTGCAGGCATGTTCTTATAGGTCGTAGTTAGGTGAGTGTCACTACAAAATGAATTCTTTCTATCTTTTACATATATTCACCTGTGCTTATGTGTGATATGAGCGACCCGTAAGAGTCCGTAATGATGAGTCTCTAAAGTTGTTGGTTCAGCAGTTTTTAACGACTACATAACTCGTTTGCATTATTCACATCGCAAATTGATTGTTGATTTCTAGCATTAAACTGGTTTAGGCTTTACAGTTTGCATTTCGCTCTGAGATTGAAATCGTTCCATTAGGTTTTAGGATCGAGTATAGTTCTTGCTTGGGGACAAGCAAGGGTTTGGTTTGGGGAAGTTTGATGCGTGTCCTAAATATGTTGTTTTAAACCCTATTTTACACGCATTTATGATCTCAAATATGTAGTTTATGCTACTATTTTCCCATTTCCGTCTACTTTCGTGTTTTTGTACAATATTGCAGAAATGAGAAGAATTCAGCGGAAATCAAGCCGAATCCGTCCCCGAGTACTTGGAATTGCATTTGACATGGAGTAAAGACTCGGGAAGCAAACTTGGTGCACCTATCGAGGCCTGAAAGACGAATTCACGAAGCTTTTGGAGCCAAGTACCTGTTGAAGTAGTCGATAGACTGGTGCTTTCAGTCGATCGACCAGCGTGCGATTTACAGAAGCTAC
Organism: Silene latifolia; assembly: GCF_048544455.1. NCBI lineage: Eukaryota > Viridiplantae > Streptophyta > Magnoliopsida > Caryophyllales > Caryophyllaceae > Silene > Silene latifolia. Next base: position 110,407,108 of record NC_133538.1, read on the forward strand.
TGTTCAGTACATCTTAGTCGATCGACCGGTCCCATTGGTCGATCGACCAAACCGCTAATCTGACGGGAATTAAAAGACGAGAAAGACCAATGTAATTAGGTTTTAGGAAATAAGAATCACGTTATATTCCTATATAACGTAACCCTATTATGAAGTCATTATCATCGAATTTTAGGGAAAGATCTAGGGTTCAATATCAAGTTTAGTTTAGAATTCTTAATCATCGAATACAATTTATTTTCGTTCGTGCTTTGAATCCTTCTTCCTGCTTTCAACTGGTAATTTTAATTCCATAATTTCAGTTTAATCTTTATTTCGTTCATAGTTAGAATTGCTAGTTTAGAATTCCCAAAGCCGAGTTATCGTTTTATGTTAGTTAAATATTTAGTTATTTCTATCATGAATTCAGTAGCTTTGTTTGTTAACCTTATTGCTGTCTATATTATAATCATGAGTAGCTAAATCATTCGTGCTAGGATGTAGGGAATCTGTAGTGTAGGCGGCATAATCTTCATAGACATGAATCGCGCCATGGTCGATCGACCGGCTCATGTGAGATTAACCTCGTTTTAATTAATTTAATTGCTAAATTTGACGAATCGAGTGCACGCGACTAGTTGAATGCTTAGGAATTGACCGACCCGATAAGATCGAAAGATAGGGGAGGGAAATAGACTACCTAATTAAGACGACTAAATTAATAAGGTCGAGAGATAGGTTAATTTAGACTTTTAAATCACTTTTCAGGACGAGAGTCAGCACTAGTGATATTAGACCCGTAGCTAGATCGAAAGATGCTACCTATTAAGGGTGGACCGAGAGGACCTTTTATTTTTCCATCTCACGTGATTATTTCAGACTTACCTAGTATTCTGCCGCCAAAACTACAGTGAACCGACCATCTTATCATCCCTTTAAATATTTGATTTCATCCAGTTTCTTTTATCACTCGTTTATTTACTTTAGTTATAGAACAATTCAAAACAAACCCCCACACATTTGTTACCTTAGACTAAAATCAGACAGCTATTAATTGCATCGCCTCTCTGTGGTTCGACCCTGACTGCCGCTATCTATAGTAGTAGTTTGGAAATTATAAATCTATATTTGGTACTCTACGACGGTATCAACATCCACCCAAATCTCACCAAGAAACCTTTACCAAAGAACAACCAAACAACACAATTGATCCCTTCTTACAAAATCCTTTCATAACATACAAGTCCCTATAAAAATACCCACCACAAAGCCAAACATGAATCAATAAAGCTTCAACCAAGGTTACCAAGACTTTTACCAAGGAAACCAAGGGAACCAAGCCAATCAAGGCTTCAATCAAGGGTACCAAGATCAAAATTGCAATGAAAACTATCAAAATTTTGACCAAGGGTACAACCAAGGTTATCAACACCAAAATTTCAATCAAAACTATCACGGATTCAACCAAGGCTTTGACCAAGGCCAAGGTTCAAATTTTCAAATCCGGTACAACCATGACTCTCATTTATCACTTGCCAACCAATCTTCCAATCAAGAGCCACCACCTCAAGCAAGAAATTTCTTGGGAGATGCTCAATATGACAAATTGCTTAAGATGGTAGAAGACTTGGCAAGTTCAACCCTACAAAGCATGAATAGTTTCTCCGCCCATCAAAAATTTCTTAAGACCCAAGTCTTCGAACACATAAAGGAACTCTATGCCTCCCAAAGTACCCTTATTCGTCTAATGGGTTCCAAAGCTTTTGTTGACCCTCAAACACCACCGGATGGATTTTTAGGGCAAAGGCAAAATGATAGGTATCCTATGGAGGTAAATGGGGTGAATACTATCATTGTGGGAGGGGAGGTGGCAATGGAAGAAGCATGCATGTCCCTTAATCTTGGTAACGAGTCAAGGCTAATATCATTTGAAATGAGTGAAGAGAATGATGATCCGATTGTATCAACTACGCCCAAAATTGGTGAACATAGAAGGCGTGAAATTGAGGATGAGTTTGTTCTTGAAGAAATTATGGGGATAGAAGTTGAGATAAAAGAAGTTGAAGCCGATGATGAAGAAGAAGAAATGGTAATGTGGGAGGAAAACTCCTCGGGAAACCAAGAATTGAGTGAGTTGGTAATAGAGGAGCCCAAGGTTACACCAAAACCTTCTTATGTGCCACCTTTGCCTTTTCCTCAAAGGGTGGAAGTGACCAATGAAGACTCATGTGTCGATAAGTTCTTTAACTTGATGAAAATGATGAAAGTCACTCTACCATCCACGGAAGAGACACCTCATTACACCAACTTTCTTGAGGAAGTTATCTCAAAGCAAAAGAATATCTATGATGATGAGGAAGACCTCCCACCACCAATTCCTTCTAAAATTCATGAAGATGAAGTGTGTGTCAATGAAAAGTGTGGGGAAGAGGTTAGGACTTTGGAAATAGAGGTTGATGAATTTAAAATTGCCATACTTGGGGAGTTGAGGAGCCGTGAGAAAAACTATGATATTTGTAGTTTTGACACTAGCTTGGAAGATATTGAAACTCTCCTCTTTAGAAATGGTCCGATTCATTTGGAGGGTCAAGAAAATGAGGATAAAAATGACAACATTATGAACCTCAATGTTGAGAAGTTGACTCCTCCACCTCCCACCTCCTACCAATTTACTTGCCTTGAAGAGTGTAGCTCAGTCGCATCAAGTAAAGAAACCCCAAAGAAGATTGATGAAAAAGGGGAGGATGAAGTGTTAATGATATAAGATGAAAAAGGAAAAGAGGAGTGGAAGCTTGAGGTTGGAGAGGATCACCCCAATGTCATCCCTCCCAAATTTGATTCTAGCACTAAACCCCTCCAAAAATGAAGCCAAGGGTTAAGAAGAAGAAACCAAAAATATGGAGAAAGAAGGTGAAAAGAAAAGGGAAATGAGAGCCAAGGCTTGAAAATGAAGAAGTTCTTGTCCATGACAAGAAGAAGCTTGAAGAAAAAATTGCCCGGAAATGGTCGGAAGTGCACCATGCCATGAATGGTGTACATGAAGTTTTGTCAAAGTTTGGGAGCTCTTGCTCCATGGAAAAGTTTGAAGTCGGTAAGGGGATAGAGGGATTCCAAGAGGGGGATCTCGGTTGATTGAAGCCTCCTTAATGAAGAGGTTTGGTGGAGTTACTTAAGAACCACCGCATTGTATATACTTTCTCCTTCTCTTTAATTAAGTTTTTTACCACATTTTGCATTTAATGACATGATCTGAATTGGAGTTAATCTAAATTAGCTCTCTTTACATTCATATAGTATAGTTGCATCATATTTCGATTCCGCATATAGAATAGATCATGCATTGCATACCTATTTGAAAATCACAAAAAAAATTGGAAAAAATTGAAAATTTCAAAAATATGTATTTACTTTTCGAATATCCTCCACACATTTATTTCCATCAAGAAATATGTAAATAAATAAGTGTGAGGAGGACATTCTCAAATTTTAAAAATACAAAAACATGTTATTTATTTTCAAATTTTTAAAATCAAAAAAAATATGTTCTTTTAATTTCCTATTCCCTCCCTATACTTTGTTCCATTGAGGACAATGTAAATTTCAAGTGTTGGGAGGGAAATATCCACTTTGTGAATATTTGTTTATATTTGTATATACTTGCTTGTTAATTTGAAAATTTATAAAAAAAATACCTAAAAATTGAAAAATTGAAAAATTTCCAAAAATATTGCATTGTTTATATTATATATAGTGTATTTGTCCTAACAATTTTGATAGGCAACACATGAATCATCGGAGAAGACGCTTGGTAAAATTCTTCCAATCTTTCTCTTTTATCCTCCCTTTTCTTTTTGTAAATATTAGCATGGAGGAGGACGGGATATGTGATGTGGGTGTTCCCTTTGGGAACCGTTTTGGATATGTGTGTGTTGTTGGTGTGTTGTTAGGACTAAATATTTGTTGCATATAGAATAGAATTGTATATATATGTTCACTCTTGCATTCACATAGCTTGTTCATATGTTTAGTTGCATTTCATACACGTTGCATCTTGTTTGTAAATATTTGCATAGGGAGTCTAAATGTGGAGGGCATATGTTGCCAATGATGATAATTTGTCTTGCCCGTGTCATTTCTCTCTTGATAGCTTGTGCCTTTTAATGACACATGGTTAGAGTTTTTGCTTGCAAAACCCGGAAGTCTAGCTTAACAACCAAGTTTTGACCACCATGTGAGACCGTATTAGGCCCGAGACTTGACCTAGGACCGACATAGCTACTCAAATGTGAGCTTAGAGCCTCCATATGGCCGGTCCATCAAACCGGTCCCGTTAGGTATTTGTGGGTAGTTCTCCTTGCGTGGTGTGTCATGTCAAAACGCATAAGTATGGTGCTCATTCCTTACCGTAGAAGTGTCGGGGTGCATATTGAGACAATTTTGTTCAAATAGAGTAACCTCACCATAGCCAAATAAGCTTTTGTTATGCCCTTGAGTCAATTGTTTCCTTTTGTTAACTCATTTTGAGCATAAACCTTATCGTTTCTATTGCCAACAAAAAAACTACATCCCATAAACAACTCACCTTAGTTGAGTAGTTCGTCATTGTGATTCTTTTGTGGAGTATATTTGGGTTGAAATTTTGACTCGCCTTGGGGTGTATGATCTTAATGCCACATGAGTGAAACGCAACTTTGGCTACTTTTGTTTAATAAGAGGTGAACAAGTCATGAAAATTGCAAGAAAGAAAATAAGAAAAAAAATGAAGAAGAAAAACAAATAGAAAAGGAGAAAAATGAAATGAAAAAACAAAAAGAAAAGAATTTATATTTTTGTCTCAAATAAAGGGTTGGTAATTTGCAAATTGAGTTTGTTTTGAAGAGGATTGAATAATTTTTTGGAAATGACAATCTTGTCATATTTTGTGAAGGAATTCATTTGCATTGGTTAAGTTTAGTGAATCGGTTAGATGTGTCGACTACTCAATCCGATAGCCTCACATGTCATAAAATGGTGTTTGCACCGATCCCTTTTCACCTAGCCCAAGCCCCATTACAACCCGGTTGTCTCTCTTATATGTGCATCATTTGGCATTTCTCTTGCGGATATTGGATATAGTACCATATTAGAATGCGGGCATGCTTCGCAAGTCGAGTTAGGGGAGTGATTTTGGTTACTTTTTGTCACAAAAATCACCCGGTTCTTCAATGAGTGTCTATTGAAACCCATGAGAGTCGGACTTTGGTCCCCTTTTGGTCAAAGGTTTGATATAGAGTCGAATCTTGTGTGTGTGTCGTGTCATTCTTGGGAGTATAGCGAAGTACTTCCCCTTTCCTGCCTAGAATGTGTTTCTTAAGCACCTCGTGTTGTCAAAGTTGGTTACTTGAGCTAGAATTAGGGAGTCGATACCCGGGGTAAGACCCGGAGACGACATCCTCCACTATTGACTCTCTTTGTTCGGTTTTGAAACAAAAATGACCGTTTAGATAAGGAAAGTGGTTTGACTTTTTGTGATGCATCTTATATGTTGAATCGTGCTTAAATGATGGATGTGTCAAAAATTTTCAGCAAGCCCCTACTTGCCTTGCATCGGAATGCATACCTCATTGTGTTTCGGTGTGAGTTGAAGGGACGGTGAAGGCCCGTTAATTGCCTCTCATCGGATATTAGTAGTTTAGTTAATCATTTTATATTAAGGGTCTTAGTTTAATAAATGAGCTTACTCGAGGACGAGTAAGGTTTAAGTGTGGGGAGATTTGATAAGTAGGATTTTAGTCGCGTTTTGCCCCTCATTTATACCTTATTCTGACTCGATTTTGTGTGGTTTAAATTATAAAAGGCTCATTTTATTAACTAATTTATAATAATTAGTCGTTTTATTTATATTCGGATTTTATTTAATAATTAGTATTAATATCATTTTATTGTAATAACGTGTAGGCAAAGAGGCAAAATAAAACAGAAATTAAAGAGCAATGTCAAGTCAAAGTCCACGGTCAATCTCTTCAAATTGGAAAAATCAATTTACAAACACACTTTACCATCTACCAGCAGCTTTCGTAATCTTCTTATACATCCACCATCATCATCATACATCTACACATATATCCACCATCATCCTCTATAACTTCACTCATCAAAGCTTCATTACCACGATCACCATCATTCTCCATTCATTCATCATTAATTCACCATCACCATAGCTTACGACACCTACCATCCATCATGCGCAAACTCGGAATCGAAACCCGAGTAATTTTCAACCCACATTCCCCACCATCTCACTCACCATCCTCTACCCCAATCACAATTTACGCCAAGATCAAGCAGCAGCAGCGGTACCACCATGATCACAACTAGGGGCGGCCCGTTGGCCGTGCAATTCGGTTCATAGAACCAAGGCCCAACAGAGAAAAGGGCCTCATTAATAATTATATAAAAGTCTGTACCAATATCTCATCATATACTAGTTGCTAAACTGGTAAAAATCCTATCAACCTGTCCATTGGTTGTGGGTTCGTTTCCTACCGATGACATTTTTTTCCACTTAAATCGGTTTGTGGGCCTCAACTTCGAGCATGTTTGGCCTCGATTCTCAAAAATGAGTATTTGTTTTTCAAGCTTAATTTTTCAAAAGTGTTTTTCAAAAACAGAAACAACAAATAGCTGCTTCTATTTCTATGGGCAAAAATATGGATTTTTAGCTTTTGAGAATTTTGTTTTAACTTTTAGAAAACGATGTATTTGGCCAAAAAGTGTTTTTGAGTCCAAAAGCACTTTTACAAACTAGGCCAAACACACACTTCTTTCTTTTTAAAATTTTTTAAGTGAACTATTTAGCCTTCTTTATTAAATTCTAAGTGTTATTGGCTAAACTATCTAGACTACTACCTCTCAAATTTTTTATTTTGTCTTTTTATGGTCAAACATTAAATTACATATTTACATAAGTTATAGAGTAAGTCGTTTTCATGGTGAAATAGTCCATTTTTACAAAAGAAAATATTCATTTAATGCTAATAAATAACTAGTCTTTTACATAATGCGGCCGTCTCTATCAAATATTCAGTGTTTGACCGTCTCTTGCAATAATTATGGTCACATTTCACCTTATATTAAAGGCGAGTATGATTATTTCGAATGTAAATAAATACTCCTTTTTATTTCATTTATTTATTAGCTAAATCTCTTCAAGTTAAGAGTAAATTTATTATTTTTTCGCTTTTTCTTAAAGTATCTCATAGAGGAAATACAATAAAAATAAAAGCACGACCAGGGACGAAGCTCGGGCTGGGCCGGACGGGCCATGGCCCGGGCGACTTTTTTAGGAACATGTAATAATTAAGTTAACTACTGCTCAGTAAACAGAAGATGGCATATTGGTCAATGGCTTGATTCATTACAAAAGTGAACTATATCCCTGCAGTCATGTCTTCGATTCGTGTTTTATGTATTTTTTTTTTTTTTCTTTTTCTTTTTCCCTTCCATAAAGTTCTTAATTTGTTGTAGGTGGTGTCTATACTTGATGCCTTTGAGAGGTTTTTTAAACATTCTTTTTGTATCTTAATTTATCATATATAAGTTTGTCTAACTCTTACTCATAAATATTTATATAATAAAATTTAAAAGAAGAAACTTGGTTTTATCATAAATATAACATATAAGAGATTTAATATTATTTATGTTTCTAATTTTATTTCTCATATATACGATTTTAAAAAAATTGTTATAAAATACGAAGTGAACTTTTTGAAAAATCAATGTGTAATTCAACAATTAAATAGACAACATACAATGTATTAATTTGTAAGTTTGTATAGTAATCTACAACTTTTTTTTATCAAGAATAGACAACGTCGATGACCCACTACTAGTGGGAACTCTATGATGATTGATGAGTCAGGTTATATAGACAAAATTAAAATTGGCCCTGGTCCTTATTTTGCCCTAGCTTCGTCCCTGAGCACGACTAATATAAAGTGTAGATATTTTTTATAACAAAAATCACGACGACATACTTGAGGCCTCAAATAAAATTTGGAACAGGGCCTCTCAATTTTACCTGCCGCCCCTGATCACAACCCGAGCCCAGCAGACCACCTAGCTCCGCCATGACACACCCGCACCAATCAACTCGACTTCAATCACCACCAAGCAACTAACCAGCAAACCCGATTCCAATCGCACAAACAACAAGCAGCTACCACTGCTCCATCATCGTTTCATCGCCGCCCACCACCGTGCTCCTCCGACATCCAGCAATCGCTGCTCAAGCAACCACCGTGAAACAAGTGAGTCTAAGCTGGCCAACCGGCTCCCAACCCGCAACAATTCTTAAGATGGCTCTCAGCCGGTCCACCATCTGCCGACACCCTCACCGGCTCTAAATCCTATCAATTTCACCTCAATTTTCCAGAGGGTTTTGTGCCGGTGCACAGGCGGCGGCCGGTGAGCCGGTTGGGACCCCTTTTTGGCGATTTCAAATCTCGCTTTTCCTTTTTTTTTTCTCCTTTTTTTTCTGTTTTGAACGACTTAACACCCCTCCATTTTCTGATAGTGTATGCCGTGTAGTATGTAGGTTATGTGAGATTAGATTATTATTATTATTATTATTATTATTATTATTATTATTATTATTATTATTATTATTATTTATTTTTATTTTTATTTTTTTAACGGGGAAATGACTTACTTTCAATCTTTAGATTATTATTATTATTAGTAGTAGTAGTAGTAGTAGTAGTAGTAGTAGTAGTAGTAGTAGTAGTAGTAGAAGAAGAAGAAGAAGAAGAAGAAGAAGAATTATTATTAGATTATTACACTTAGTATAAAAGGACACTCACACCACCTTACAAAGACACTCTCTCAATTAGACTACCAACCATTTTAGAATTAGAATTAGAATATTTTAGCTTATTTTCCTCTCAAATATTTGTAGAACCCTAATATTTCCTCCCTCATTTTATTGAATAAAATTTGTAATCTTTCCTTAATTTTAGTTTAATCGATGTCTAGTTTATGCAAGTTCTTCACTTCTCAATAGTTTACAATTAGTCATTTGGGTTGTATTTGGACGACAAGAAGAAATTCCTCTTCCATTATTATCCAAGCTTGTTACTTTCATCTTTGTTGGTACAATTTCTCTCTTATTTAAATCTTATTTTCATTTGTTTACATTTCTTATGTTGTTTAATTATTATTCATCCAAAGTATTAATCTTTATCATGTTTACAATGTTTGGTTGTGTTTTGTTGCAATTTGTTGCTAATTTCTCACTCATGAACATGAGTGAGTAGTCTTATCTAAGGTCATGGGGGATCTTGGGTGATTAAAGGGGGTGAATTTGGGTTGTTAACCTTTTGAATTGGGTAATTAATGGGTCTTACTCTTGTGCATATGAAGTGCTCGATGAAATGTTTGAACGAAAGTTTGAGTCTTTCATTAGCATGTTTAACTTATCTTGGTGCATTATGCTATTGGATGGTTTTAGAAGTGTTTGATGAGGTGCTTAAAATGAAAGTTGGAGCCTTTCTTTGACATATTTGATCCATCTTGGTGCCTATGCTATTAGATAATCTTTATACATGTTTGTGATGAGTTTGTCTCAACTAAGTGAAAGCTTGTTTGTAAACCCTTACTCCATGCCTATGAAATATTTGATGGATTGCTTAAATGAAAATTTGAGTCTTTCATTATCATGTTTAGTCTATCCTAGGTCGAAAGACAATGGAAGGCCTATATGGCATGGTCGATATGAGTTTTTCATACTAAGTAAATGCTTGTTGGTTAGCTCTAATTGACTAAGAAATTAGAATCAATCATAGGCCCTTACCATTACCCATTTCTTGTTAACAATCTTCTCTTCCACGACTTACCCAAGTGAACCCAAAGACCTTAGCTTTCATTCATTTGATTAGAAGCAATTTTTATTTAGCTTAATTTTATATCTTATTTGCATCTTAGTTTACAAATAATCAATCTTATTTTTATTTGACTAAAATAAGACTTAAACCGACCAAGTATCTAACCCCCGCCATCTTTGTGTTCGAACCTGATTAAATACTACTTTTTAATTGGGTTTTATAAATTGTTTTTTGTACCGGAAGTGACGGCAAAAACTGGTCATCAGCTGGCCTTGGAGTGATATTCTTTCCTTGCCTTATATACACTTTGTTTCATGGATTTATCATAGCTAATACTTGGTTTGGTTGGTACATTTGTTATACTTTGGTTTGTATTTTGGCCATAAGGCCGTATTTTGGATGCTTTTAGGACTTGTTATGCAGGTGGTTGGTGTCGGAATTGAAATTCCAACTCATATATGTGTTTCCTTGGTATCACAAAGTAGCAATTTGGAGGAATGTGACTTGTGGCTACTCGATCGAGTGCCCCTCACTCGATCGAGTAACAATAGGGGTGGTCTAGAAATGCTCTCTGATCTCGACGTACTCGATTGGGTAACTGATGAACTCGATCGAGTAACGTCAACTCGATCGAGTAACTCCCGAGCTCGATCGAGTGCCCATGTATGATGATTATTTCTTTTCAAATTTGTTTGGGTCTTTAAGCCTGTGGTTCTTGTGATAAATGTTTCTTTGTTTTGATAGGGGACAGTATCGTCGTATCTCAAGTTTTTTCATAAGGTTATATATATATATATATATATATATATATATATATATATATATATATATATATATATATATATATATATATATATATATATATATATATATATATATATATATATATATATATATATATATATATATATATATATATATATATATATATATTTTTATACAATTTACGTATGGTTTATACACTTTTGCATGCTAAATCGAATTACCGCAAGTAACATGTCGAATGGTAGTTATAGTTCTGTTGCATATTTTGTAAGGTCGCGTAAGAAATTAATTGATGTTATGTGTAACATCCCGTTTGATGTCTATGAGTGTCTTGATTTTGGATTTGATAGTGGATGATATTATGGAGCTAGCAGCGTTAGAGGATGGTAGTTGGTTATGTATGGAGTTGGTGTCGTGAGAGATATATATATGTGGAGTTGATACGATATCGTGAGCCATGTTGTGGAGGTAGGAATAGTTAGTGGAGTTGGTGTTACGAGTTCATGTTTGGGTTGGAGTTTTGTTTCGAGTTCTTAGTTACGTTGTTGTGTCTTGATCGAGTTAGCATGTTTGTTTTTATGTATGGGTTGAACTTCGGGGACGGAGTTCTTTTTAAGGAGGGAAGACTGTAATACTCCGTATTTATATGTCTTGGGGTACTCTATCGAGTAGCCCTTACTCTGTCGAGTAAGGGCAAGTTGCGAAGATAAATAGTTTCGACTGTTGGGCACTCGATCGAGTAGTCAGGGGCACTCGATCGAGTAGAAAGTACTCGATCGAGTACCTTGGGTACTCGATCGAGTGTCCGGTTTTACGGGGAGTTTTCTCGGGTTTTGTTAATTACGCGATTAAGGTATTTAAACCAATTCGTCTTTGTTCTAAATCACTTTTTACAAAACCTAAAACCTGTTTAAGAGAGAAAGCAACTTGTCTTCTTCCTAATCGCGTTCTTGACAATTCCCGGAGTTCAGACGGTCGGTTTGCATCGTAGTTTGTGTCGTTGGATTCCTTGCGTCGAGGGTAAGCTTTTAATGTAATTTATATAATGTTTTGTTAAGATTAGTGAAACCCTAATTTAGGAATTGGGGGTTTTTATGAATAGTAATTGAATAGTAGTATCTATGTGTTGTATGGTAGGAGGAGAGTTCATAGAAGAGGCGTTTTGAGACAAATTGTAGATACCGTCTGCGTGTTGTGCTTTCCAGGTAGGATTTCCTACTCAGTATTAGTCCCATAATGGGATATTGGTGACGTGCTGTAGTTAGTTGTTTGATATGATGATTGTGATTGTGATTGTGATTGTGGTTGTGTTTGTTGATGGTTCTCGAGATGCGTTCTCGGCTGAGTGGGGTCACTTGCGGGAGTGATCTCACGCCCTAGTTTCGCCCTTCGTGGAACCCGCCACGAAAGGGGATGTGCACATTAATGGACAGGGTTATCGCTCGTACGATGAGCGGGGCTTAGGTGGGAACGGCTGCGGTCCCCCACTGGCAGGGCTGGTCCAGTGGACAGTCAGTATTGAGATGATGGGAGTTGGTGATGTATGTGTGTGTGTGACAGTTCAGCTGTCTGTTTGTCTTATTGTGGTTATCTCTATTGATTGTGTGATTAGTACTGACCCCGGTGTTGTTTTGTAAAACCTGCGGTGATCCATTCGGGGATGGTGAGCGGTATTGAACAGTATAGAGATGATCTTGGGATAGGCTGGGATGGCCACGACATGACGATAGAGTCTTCCGCTGTAGTTTAGTTTTATTTACATTTCAGTTGAGAACAGATAGTTTGGAATAATGTATTGTGCTTTCAGTTTGGTTTCGAGGATTGTACTTATTCATTAAATTACTTATAATAAATGTTGTTTCTGTTTTGTCTATTTGATTATCATACCTCGGGCAACCGAGATGGTGATGTCTTCATACCTGAGTGGTCCTGGTAAGGCACTCGGAGTATGGGGGTGTTACAAATGGTATCAGAGCGACGATCCCGAAACCTCAGTAACCAATGAACTTAATGAACATAGGGAGTCAATTAAAATGAACCCGGGGTAAAAGTTGTAGGAGCTAGTGCAAAGGCTTGGGAGACGTCCTAAAGCCGCAAGGGGTCGCCCTACAACTTTGAACCGGTCACATGGGAAAGTGTTTGTCGAGTCGTATGTGTGTTTGGTTAACTGGTTTATGAATGTGATGGAATGTGTTAATTGTTGGATGTTGAAGTAGAAAGTTGAGCATGTGAAAGAAAATGGTGATATGAGGAAACTTGTTGATGAAATATATAGAACTGTGGTTGGAATGAGAAACATGATGGATGATTCATAATGTGACATAATAATAACATGCGAATAGAAATGTTGTGTTGTACACGTATATTTTGTCTGCATAGAGTTGTATGATAAGTTTATGTACTTGTCCACGATTGTTCATGGGTATATGTTGTAAGAAGTGTGTAGCTGTAATTGATGAATTAGTTGGAAGAGATTAAGTAAGTAATTGCATAAGAATATGAAATTCATGGGTGGAGCATGTTTATGTGGGTAAATCGTGATTGACAAGTTAAATAACCTATGTGCATGATGAATGTTGTTGCTTGATTTTTGAAAATAGTAACGTATGATTACGAATACTGGTTTTATGAGTTTTGGACTGGTTTTGTTTGCTTGGTTGTTGTTTAAGTCGTTTGGGAAGTAAAAATCAATAGTTGTGTTTTTCGTTTATAAAGAGGTTGTCTTTAAACTGTTATAACTTGAGATGCATAAATGATTTTGATGTGATTCCAATTGGAGATGATAGCTTGTCCTTTTACGATTCTAACGATAGGTCACACGCCCAAATTGACCAAGTAATGAGTGAGTTATGACTGTTTTTCTGAAAACTGGACAGTTTTGAGAATTAGGGTACTCGATCGAGTAGCCTTGGTACTCGATCGAGTAAGGGGAACTCGATCGAGTACCTCGATTACTCGATCGAGTAGCCCTGGTGATTTGTTTTACGTGCTTCTGATCTTGACCTACTCGATCGAGTAAGTCCCTTACTCGATCGAGTGGCCTGTACTCGATCTAGTGACCCCTGTTTTGGGTAATATGCTTATCTTTTGAATTCGTTGCATATTATGTTTAATTCAAAGTTATTATTTTGCTCTTGTATGCATTGTTTTACATGTATATTGGTCTTGACGCGTAAGTTACCCAATCTTGTGGTGTAGTGAGTGGCACCTGTGGTGAGTATGAGTTCGGTGGGAGGACATGAGTTATATGTGTTGTGATAGATAGTGGAAAAAGAAAAGGAAGATTGGTATGGTGTATAGAGACATAGAGCATGTTTTGTGAGATGAGATGAGTGATATGTTTGTATGTTGAGTAACATAAAAGTAAGTGAATGTGGGCAAAGGATGATGTGAGTCTAAGGAACGTGAGAATGAAAGGATTGAGAGTAAGGATATGGATAGTGACAACCTGAGATGTGTAAAGAATTATGGAGGGAGGTAGTTAAGAGCCGCGTGGGTTAAGAATATACATAATGAAAGTTCGTTTTAAAGGGGTTGAGAAGAGTGGTATATAGTGAACTTTGTGGAGACATGTCGCGGGGTGGAGATTTGGCTTTTTAAGAGATGAAACTATTGTGGGTTTTCCTTGGGCAATTAGCGGTATGAAAGGAATTTTGATTTCTAGAGATGTAAGAAGGGAGATGCAATTGTTGAACAGTAAACGTTGATTTTATGGATGGATTAGTGGCAAGGGTGATTGATGACATAATAAGAGAATATTTGTGGTAAGAAAGAGTGAGATGATATCGATATGAAATAATTAGATGTGAGTTTTGGAGCAGTGAGAACGTAACTGGATTTCTAAAGAGTTAGCTAGAAGGAATAAGGAGTTGAACTATTAATTGGTATTATTGAGTGTAAAAAGAAAATAAGGATAAAAGTAAGCTGAGGAAAATATTCACCTAGAGTCATGTGATATAAAGGTAAGGAATCATTGAAATGTGTGATAGCGTCACGAGGATGTTAGTTAATGGTTATAGAGGAGTTTTGGGACAACATGATTAGTAATGAGTTTCGAGGAATTAAGGAAAGTAAGAAGTTGGTAGAATATTTGCACGATACGAGATTTTTGGCGGATAGTTAGATGATGATACAATTAAGGATAGTATTGGGAAGAATATTGAGGTAATTTTGTTGATGGATTCGATGTTTGTTATTTGGGATGTCAACCAAAGATAGGAAAGAAATCGTGATGTTTAGAGATAAGTGTAAGAGGTTTGATGTTCGGACAAAGGTAGTGTTATCGTTTGTGGTGTTGTCACTAGTGGTTAAGAGTGATGGTATATTAGAAAGGTAGCAATTCTAAAGAGGCTGATTTGGTAGGGACCTGATTGTTGTGTATGATTGTGAGAGAGTATAAGATGTGGTTAGACGAGGCGGATGCTAATAGTTGAATAGTAAAGGTATGGTTATATTTGGCAGGAAGTGATGGTTGTGCGAATGGGGGAATATGTTATGAGGGGCATATGAGTTAAACTCGAGCGACAGGTAACCTTTATCGAGTGGTAACTTACGTGGTCAGGATTGACTAGTTGGTTGTGATTACGGGTCTATGATATGTGTAAATGTTTGTGTGAGGTTCTGACCTCACAAGAAGTGGTATGGTGTGATAATTATAAAGTTGTTTTATGAATGTTCTGTAATATATATGTTGGACACGGTAATTTAATTGAATGATATCCAAAAGGGTAATAATTTGATTAATTGACATGGCTAGTTATAATTTTATGTGTATTAATAACACATGTGTATTCCATGAAATGGTAGAGATGATGTTCATGAGATGCTTATCTATGTATCCATATAATATGTTGCGTGGTGACTTAATAAAGTGGATTTGAGTAAGTTTTTCTTGTCGAGAAGTTATCTTTGAGTCGGTGTTTATGGGAATTGTATGCAGTTGTGATGTCTATCGGTGTGGTTGTGGTGCTTCGGGTGGTGATCCGGGCACGGTATTTAGTATTGTGATGCGGGTATTTTCGCATTGTGGTGTGGTTGTTGGTGGCGGTGTTGTGATGCCGTCACCGGTTATGGTGGAGTAGGCGGGATGATTATGATACGAGTTTTCGAAAGTGCATACCAGTTATACATAGATTGTTGTTTTGTTTCTTTGTTGTTCTTTGTGAGTTTTGGTTGAACATGTAGACAGTTGTCTTGCTTATTGATGTTTTCTTTACCAAGTTAAGTTAAGAATGAGGTAGAGTATGATATGAAATAGAGTTGAATATGTTTTCGTTGTTGTCATGGTATAGTGATGTTCTATTGATGGGACACGGTTGTGAGAGGTTGTTCTGATAATTTTGATCTTGTTCTAGATAAGGCTTTAGTAGACATGGTAATGGCAAGTGAGTCGTAGAACATGTGTGGTAATGACCCGAAAGATGCGGGTGGTTCATAATCTTTTGTTGAGACAGTGAGTGTAGGGTATTGGGAATTAGTGTCATGTTAAGTTGTGTATGAGTTTTGCGGTAATGGAAGAAAGAACTTGATGATCTAGTGTGCGTGTACATAACGAGTGTGGATCGTGAGTTATGCTTCTGGGAGATAAGTGCCTTACATAGAGAGGTATGTTGTTTTGCAGAAATAATGGAGAGTTAGTATGGTGATTTTGCTACGAGTTTTGAGGTATAGGTTAGATGGTGTGACGAATGAGTTGAGGTATGAGGAATGTTTAAGTAAGAGAGCCTTGGATATATGCATAGCGAGTGTTTAGATTATAAGCGGTTATCTTACACATGTGGTGGTAAAGAGAGTAATGAGATGTATCTAGTATTTAGTATTAGTGAGTTACGAGGACGTAACATTTATCTTAAGAGGAGTAGGATGTGATAAAAGAGATTTTGATGGGTGTGCATATGGTAGTATATTTGAAAGTAGAGTGTTGGTGTAGCATAAGATATGGATTTGTATATGTTGTGGTTGATAGTGTTAAAAGGTCACGGACGTGCTTGTAGTAGTTTGATGTTAGGAATGCGAGAATACTTCGATAGTGTTGACAGTTGGATGATGAGATTATGAGTGTGAGTGAACTTCGAGGACGAAGTTCCTTTTAAGGGTGGTAGAATGTAACATCCCGTTTGATGTCTATGAGTGTCTTGATTTTGGATTTGATAGTGGATGATATTATGGAGCTAGCAGCGTTAGAGGATGGTAGTTGGTTATGTATGGAGTTGGTGTCGTGAGAGATATATATATGTGGAGTTGATACGATATCGTGAGCCATGTTGTGGAGGTAGGAATAGTTAGTGGAGTTGGTGTTACGAGTTCATGTTTGGGTTGGAGTTTTGTTTCGAGTTCTTAGTTACGTTGTTGTGTCTTGATCGAGTTAGCATGTTTGTTTTTATGTATGGGTTGAACTTCGGGGACGGAGTTCTTTTTATGGAGGGAAGACTGTAATACTCCGTATTTATATGTCTTGGGGGTACTCTATCGAGTAGCCCTTACTCTGTCGAGTAAGGGCAAGTTGCGAAGATAAATAGTTTCTGACCTGTTGGGCACTCGATCGAGTAGGCTGGGGCACTCGATCGAGTAGAAGATACTCGATCGAGTACCTTGGGTACTCGATCGAGTGTCCGGTTTTACGGGGAGTTTTCTCGGGTTTTGTTAATTACGCGATTAAGGTATTTAAACCAATTCGTCTTTGTTCTAAATCACTTTTTACAAAACCTAAAACCTGTTTAAGAGAGAAAGCAACTTGTCTTCTTCCTAATCGCGTTCTTGACAATTCCCGGAGTTCAGACGGTCGGTTTGCATCGTAGTTTGTGTCGTTGGATTCCTTGCGTCGAGGGTAAGCTTTTAATGTAATTTATATAATGTTTTGTTAAGATTAGTGAAACCCTAATTTAGGAATTGGGGGTTTTTATGAATAGTAATTGAATAGTAGTATCTATGTGTTGTATGGTAGGAGGAGAGTTCATAGAAGAGGCGTTTTGAGACAAATTTGTAGATACCGTCTGCGTGTTGTGCTTTCCAGGTAGGATTTCCTACTCGGTATTAGTCCCATAATGGGATATTGGTGACGTCTTTGTAGTTAGTTGTTTGATATGATGATTGTGATTGTGATTGTGATTGTGGTTGTGTTTGTTGATGGTTCTCGAGATGCGTTCTCGGTTGAGTGGGGTCACTTGCGGGAGTGATCTCACGCCCTAGTTTCGCCCTTCGTGGAACCCGCCACGAAAGGGGATGTGCACATTAATGGACGGGGTTATCGCTCGTACGATGAGCGGGGCTTAGGTGGGAACAGGCTGCGGTCCCCCATCAGCGGGCTGGTCCAAAGGACGATCGGTATTGAGATGATGGGAGTTGGTGATGTATGTGTGTGTGTGATTCGGTTAAATTTGCTGTTTGTCTTATTGTGGTTATCTCTATTGATTGTGTGATTAGTACGACCCGGTGTTGTTTTGTAAAACTGCGGTGATCCATTCGGGGATGGTGAGCGGGTATTGAACAGTATAGAGATGATCTTTGGGATAGGCTGGGATGGCCACGACATGACGATAGAGTCTTCCGCTGTAGTTTAGTTTTATTTACATTTCGGTTGAGAAATGAGATAGTTTGGAATAATGTATTGTGCTTTCAGTTTGGTTTCGAGGATTGTACTTATTCATTAAATTACTTATAATAAATGTTGTTTCTGTTTTGTCTATTTGATTATCATACCTCGGGCAACCGAGATGGTGATGTCTTCATACCTGAGTGGTCCTGGTAAGGCACTCGGAGTATGGGGGTGTTACATTATGTATGATAATGGATGACAGAATGTGTAATTGTGTGGTTCACTATTCCGATGGTTTTCCTATAAATGAATCATATCTATGTAATATCAAGGAAGTATTATGGTCGTTGTGAGTCTTAATGTATAATATAATTTGTTCATAATGTCAATATGGAGTAAAAGTTATCGCCTTGTTTAATAGTTATAGTTGTCTTGAAGGTGAACTTCGGGGACGAAGTTCCTTTAAGAGGGGAAGAGTAATGTCGCATGGAAAAAATGAGAAAGTTATGGCAATCTCATAGTATGTTGAGTAGTTATTTGAATAGTTGTTAGTGATTGTTGCATAGTTGTTGGCAATTGTTGATTAAATTATCAAGTCGTTGTATTTCGTTTCCAAGTATCAAGTTGTTGTATTTCGTTTCCAAGTAATTGTTCACAAAGTGGTTAAATAATTGAATTGTGGTAGTTGTTAAATAATTGAGCATGGTGGAGTAATAGAAATGATTTAAAAGAGTTAACTTAAAAATGAATGCTATTTTGTTTGTGTGTAAGTGATTGATAACCTACTGCTTTTGGAGGATTGATAACTAATGATTGTTGACAAGTAATTGATGGAGGAGTAAACAGATAGTCGTGTTGGCTTATATTTGAGTAATGACATGAGATAAGTGCAAGAGATAGTCGAGTTGGTTGTTCTTCTATATAATGTATGTTTGGTGATTTGATAGAAAGTCGTGTTGAGTGATGTGTACTAAGGTAGATAACGATGATGGTTGATGAACATTCATATCGGGGTGGTATTCATGAACGGTTGTGTTGGTCCTTGTCGGGATGGATAGTCGTAGGTTACCTTGGTTCCTTTGCCCTATGTTGAGGGGGAGGATGAGTTGAACTTCGGGGACGAAGTTCGTTTTAAGGGGGGAAGACTGTAATACCCGTCCTTTTAGAGACCCGTTGACCAACGTTGACTGACCTGAGACACCTATCTAGACCTTCGGAAACTTTATGAGTTAAACCTTGTCACGTTGTGAGACTTTGAGTTCGTGTTACTCGATCTAACGGAGGCTAATTGATCGAGTAGCTTGGGCACTCGATCGAGTAGAGGCCACTCGATCGATTAAGTGGGTTACTCGATCGAGAAACGTGAGTTCAGCGAGGAATTATAAATCGTAAAATCGTGAAACCCAAATCATTTCTCTATCTTTCTTCCTAAACCTAGATGCCGTCATTTCACTTCTCCTTCACCATGGTTCATCTCCTTGAGGCCTTTGAGAGTGGTTACACCCTAGGGAAGGGATGCTTGAGTCGGGTAACGGTCTTGACGCCGGGTTGCTTTGCATAGGTATATTGTCATCATCATCATCGTCTCCCTTGATTTCAGTTATGGTTATGGTAGTTGTAATAGGTGGTTATGGTGGCTGCTTGTTGTCTTATGGTCGTGCGCGGAATCGCTGCGGTTTGCTAAAGGTAGGTTTTTCTACGCAGTACTATTGGTGGTCTAGAGTGTCTATTGTTGTGGTATAATTGGTTTAGTGTCTTTGTTGGTGGTGTGGATTAGTTATTGCTGACCGTGGTTGATTATGATTGTTTGTCTGTGGTTCGCGAGGTGCGTCCTCGGCTGAGTTGAGGCACTTGCGGGAGTTCCTTCACGCCCTTGATTCGCCCTCTGTGGAACCCGCCATAGAAGGGGATGTGCACATTAAGGAACGTGGGTTATCGCTCGGATCAGATGAGCGGGGTTTAGGTGGGAACGGTTGCGATCCCCCACTGGCAGGACTGGACCTTCGGGCAGTCAGAGAGGTGTGGTTGGTTGGAGGAGGTGGTGTATGTGTATTACTGTGTTTGTTCTGTCTGCTTTTGTACTTGTTACCTCAGTTACTGACCTTATGTGGTATTGTTGTGTTATCTTCTTTCACTACAAAAAGAATTAAAACAGCATCGATTTTGGCGGCAAATCGAT
This sequence comes from Silene latifolia, assembly GCF_048544455.1. Classification (NCBI taxonomy): domain Eukaryota; kingdom Viridiplantae; phylum Streptophyta; class Magnoliopsida; order Caryophyllales; family Caryophyllaceae; genus Silene; species Silene latifolia. The sequence goes on from NC_133538.1 coordinate 110,427,425, forward strand.
CGCCAAACGTCAGTCGCGGACCTTAGTCGCCTTTTCTAGCTTTGGCGACTAAAGTCGGTCGCCAAATTTGGCGACGAAAAATCGATCGCCAAATGACTAAAATGGCGATGATATGGTAGTCGCCAAATTGGCGGCGATTCTAAATAAAAAATTGGCGGCCGAAATGCGATCGCCAAATCTAAATTCGATCGCCAAATTTGGGTGACGTAGCGATTTAGTTGAGGTAATTTAGCGACGATTTGGGATTTGCGATCGCAATTGATCGCCAAATTGGCGACTACCAAAAATCAGTCGCCAATTTGGCGACTGAATTTCAGTCGCCAAATCCCAATTCAGTCGCCAAAGCTACTGTATGTTTTGGTGGTTTTTTTCGTTTTCATTGCTAACCAAATATTTACAACCTGCATACAAACCGATGTTCCACAACACCATACATCCCAAATTTCAACACACACAACACCATACATTTCAACCCAACACCTCCCAATTTCTCAAACTTCATTTCATATATTGAAACTGAAAGTTTTACAAGCTAAGCTATTCTAAATGTTCAAGTCTAAAGTGTTCAAGTTTTACAAGCTTACATGCTAAAATCATCTTACTTGGAAGCCAACACCGGCTCCACTCCCTCCATGTGGACCATGCGGATCATTTGGATCGTAGTTGGATCTAGGTCCGGGGTTACAACCTTGCCACCAATTCTCAAACATTTCCATTCTTTCCTTCATTTGCCGGAATCCTTCATCACGTTTGGCAAGTTCTTCATCACGTTTGGCATCACGTTCATCACGCTCTCTTATTTGACTTTGAAGTTGACTAATAATTCCCGGTTGATACGTGTTGCTGGGAATTGTTGAAGTCGATCTTCTACGCGTTTTCTCATAGAAAGCCGGTGTTGAACTTCCGGTACCATACACGTGCCCTTTCTTGAAGCCATCCACCAACTCATACCATATGTCATTATCCGGTTTTTCTGGATTGGCGGCTTTTTCTCGTTCAAATGCTTCCTACAATATTAAACAAATGGTTGTAAGTTAATATGGTAACCACCTTATATACAACATTTTAAAAGAGAATAAATTAACAAAAATTAAGTGTTACGGAAAACTTACATATAATTGCTTGTCTTTTGGCTTAGTCCAAGTTCTAACCCCTTTGTGGTCAACCCGGAATGCGTGTCCGAAACAGTTCCGTGCATCGTCGCAATCGGGTTGTGACTTCTTCTTTCCTCTCTGAATGAAAAAAAAAACATACATGTTAGAAAATCAACAAAAAATCTAACATAAAATAAACATGTTGCATTGAAAACCAAAAAAAAGTGTGAAATAATAGACAAACTTACACCCAACATACAATTCCAGAACGATCGTGAACCCGCGTAATGAGTAGGCTCGTTCACGGCGTCTTCCTTTCTTTCTCTTTTGTTGAGGGATGCTTGCTTAGACTTCTTCTGAAAAGCTTCACTTTTGGTATGCTTTATTAAGCCTTCATACTTGTCACCTGCAATTACACATATGAAATCATAACTAATAAGTTACTGATATTATTTATAATATAAGAGAGTATATGCTAATTAATACAAATAACAAAACAAGTTAATTAAATACCTTTCATGTGGTCTGGTTCCTTTGAGCGCCTAACTAACTTCCAAATCACGTCCCGATATCGTCGAGTACCGACGTCATTGTACACTATTACGGACATTACATTCTTGAGACGGTGACCAAGCAAATGATAACTACAAAAAAAAAGCGACAAAATTTCATATTAGTATAAAATAAAAGTATAACCTTGGTTCTTAAAAAATTTATCAAAATTAATTATTTGGTTTCTAAAACAAAGAATTACGGAAAATATATACCCGAAAGTTATTGAACCACGCCTCTCTTTGTGCATGAGAAGCTTGTGTCCACGATGTAGGAATTGGACCCACGAAATTAGTCTTCGTGCTTTTCGTGACACCTCGTATCACGCAATCGTCCATAAACCTGCATTTATTTTGAACATGTAAAATTACAAACAAAAAAAAACCGTTTTTCTGCTTTTTCAATTCTTTAAATTCTTCCTCGGTACCATCAATAGGGGATGGTAAATCACATACCGTCTTCCATATCTCATCCCCAGGCACTCGTTTCGGAGGGGAATCAAGCACCTATTTACCTTTTGTGAAAGCTTTCTTGTTCTTCCTATGTGGATTTCCCTCTCGTAAGAAGCATCTATGACAATCAAACCAGCTTATTTTCTTGCTATTGGGAAGCCAAAATGCTTTACTTTCCTCCATGCAACAAGGACATGCTTTTTGTCCTTGTGTAGACCACCCAGATAGCATACCATAGGCGGGAAAATCATTTATTGTCCACAAAAGGGAAACTTTAAGTTGAAAATTTTGTTTTTTAGACACATCATAAGTTTCCACCCCAACTTCCCACAAATATTTCAACTCCTCCACCAATGGTTGTAAATAAACATCCAAATTACGTTTCGGGCTTTTTGGTCCTGGAACAATAAGTGACAAGAAGATAAATGGTCTTTTCATACATAACCAAGGTGGTAAATTGTATGGTGTGACCATAACGAGCCAACAAGAATAATTCCTCCCAAAATTACCGAAAGGATCAAATCCATCCGTACACAAGCCAAGTCGTACATTGCGGGGTTCCTTGGCAAAATCAGGATACATCTGATCAAATCGTTTCCATTCTTCCCCATCACTAGGATGACTCATCTTCCCCGGAGCACGTGGGTTTTCTTTGTGCCATCTCATTTATTCGGCAATGTTTTTGGTGGCATAGATTCTTTGAAGTCTTGGTGCGAGAGGAAAGTAAAACAATTGGTTACATGCTATTGGTTTCTTACACTTTTTGGCCCTCTTACTACCGTTGCCTTTTTTCAACACCAAAACTGTATCTCCTTCACTTGTCTCATATCTATCCGCCCCACAATCTTTACATTTGTCAAGCAAAGCATCATCTTTCCAAAATAGCATACATCCTTCAGACATGCATCAATCTTTTCATGCGATAATCAAGACCTTTAACTACTTTTTTGGTAGTGTAGAAACTTCGGTCATGATATTATCATCGGGGAAAGATTCCTCAAGGAACGAGGCAATGCCATCAACAACAACAAATGGCATATTGAACTCACATTTCAAGGTAATTAGCCTAGAAGCGGCTTGTAACAATGTCATTCTGCTTCCTTCATACAAGGGTTTTTCTGAGGCTTTTAACATGTCAAGAAAGGCTTTTGCTTGTGGGTGTGGCGGTTGTTCTTCAGAAATAGTTGTATGGTCATCACTATTAAAAATAGTGGAATCCATAGCATCAACAACCATCTCTCTATATGGGTTCTCATCATTTTATATTTGTTGGGTGTGAGTTTGTTCATGAATTGGAGAATATGCTTCTCCATGTGAAATCCAATTGTAATAATTTGGCTTAAACCCGTTTATAATGAGATGTTCTTCTACTACAATGTCAAGTTTGGTATTTCAGTTTTTGCATTTGGCACAAGGGCACCTAAGTTTTTGTCTACCAAGTCATATTCATCTTGTTGTTTAGCAAATTCAATAAACTCGCTAACACCCTTTATAAATCTAGCGGTAGGACGTCTTTTCTTATTGGAATGGTCTAATCTTCCTTCATACATCCATGAACGTTCCAATCTCTTCATTTTAATCTAAAGAAAACCCCAAAGTAATTTAAACATTTTTTAAAAATAACAATAATATTACATACAAAATTTAAACATTATACTCCACATTATACAATAAACATATGAAAACAATATATAAATATTGTCAATAAGTAATCCATCTTCGAATGGGGTCCTTATCACTCCAACCTAAACCCATCAATGTACGTTTCAAGTCACTAGCAAACACACTTGTAATTTATTAATGAGGAAAAAATTCGGCAAAGAATTCCTTGATTCTCCAAATACACATATTCATGTATTCGGAGAACATTAAAGGGATCGCCACCAAACTCATTCCTCATTAATAAATCACAAGTACGTGTTTACTACCTAAATGACTTGAAACGCACAAAGACAATCCCAAAATGGGGACTATTCAAGAATTACTCCTAATGAGTAATTCTTGAACTGGTACTAAGTCAACATCAAATCAAACAACAACACAATCAAGTACTAAATTAATTAAGTCAATCAATAGCCCAATTCAACCACATAATAAAGGCTTCTATCCTAAAGTCCGTAACATAATTTGAACTAAAATTAGTAAATTTAAAAGGTAACTGGTAAGAGGAGGTTACCTAATCAAGTAAAAGCAAAAATGAAAAGAAAACAAGAAGCAACACTACACAGCGTGCGGTGGTGCCAAAGAAGCGTGACAACCCCGAAAAGAGAAAAGAAAAACAAAAATAACAAGGTTATTCTACCTCAATTCATCAATAACATGAATTATCAAACTAAATTTATCAAAATCAAGTCCTAAAGAAGGTTCTACTTAGCTAATAGCTAATTTCTCTTAATCCAAAAGACGGTTCCACTTAGCTAGTTCCATTAATGCAAAAGACGGTTTCACTTAGCTTAATATTAATAATAATATTAATTAAGACGGTTCCACTTAGCTTAATACTAATGATAATGAGACGGTTTCACTTACCTACCAACACCAAACACCACCCCACGACCCGAACCGCCACCGGTGGGCCCACCCACGGCCGAACCGCCAACCACCCCACCACGGCCCACCCACGGCCGAACCGCCACCCACCACACCACGGCCCACCCCACAAAAACCCCCTTAATCATTCCCTTTTAATTCAAACACAAATTAAACTAAATCTAACTACAAATTAAACTAAATCTAACTACAAATTAATCAAACATACTAACTACAAATAAATCTAACCAACTAACAACAAATTAATCAAACTAACTATAAATTAATCTAACAAATTAAACTAAATAAACTGAAATTAAACAAAAACAACTAACCTAATTAAAGAGGGTGGATGTGGCGGTGGAAATGGCGGTGGAAGGGTGGTTGTGTGGTGTTGTTGGTTGGTGTCGTCGCTTCGCCAAATCGCTCGTCCCCTTTTTTTTTCGCAAAGAGTAAAGTAGGAGAGAGGGGCTGAATGTATTAAAAAAATTGGCGACTGAATTTTAAAATTTGGCGACTGAAATTCAGTCGCCAAATTTGGCGACTACCCTAATTTCAGTCGCCAAATGTAAAAAATCGGTCGCCACGTAGATTCCCTTTTTAAAAATGACAGCCTGGTTTCTACTAAAAAATTTGGCGACTGATTGTCAATTTGGCGACTGAATTTCAGTCGCCAAATTGGCGACTACCCATAATTCAGTCGCCAAATCCAAAATTTCGGTCGCCACGTTTGATTCCCTTTTTGAAAAAGTCAGTCGCCAGATTGGCGACTAATTTCAGTCGCCAATTTGAAAATCAGTCGCCAATTTGGCGACTACTTCTTTCAGTCGCCAAATTTCGGTCGCCTGCTTCAGGTTTTCTTGTAGTGTTTTGTTGTGTCTGCCGTGATCTACTATGGTGAGCAGTCAGTCTTAGCAAGTTGATGTTTGGATCATAGCTGGGTGCTTGGAGGGACGAGTCTACCACGAGTCATGGCAGAGATAGTTTCACATAGTTGATAGTAGTCATGAGTTGTATCTTTAATTTGGTTATATCACTTGTAATTTAATATAACTGTTCTTTAATCGATATTTGATTATTATTGTCCTCGCGCAACCGAGTTGGTGACGCCCTTATCTGCTGGGGAAGGTCTTGTTAAGACTCCTTGGTAGATGGGGGTGTTACAGCAGATTTGATAGGTACATCAGATTAGTGGACTTGGGAGCATATGGGAATGTGTCAGGACTCGGGCAGTCTACCTAGAAGTCTAGACCACATAGATTAGTTAATCACTTTATTTATTTTCGCTACGAGTTGTATCTTATTTTATATTAAATTTAGTTTGGTTAACTTGTAATAAACATGTAATCGTTAAATTTTATTTAATGTACTTTGGTTTGTTGAACTTTGTTGTTCACTACCTCGGGAAACCCAGATGGTAAGGCTCTCATTTACTTGAGATGTCTACCTAAAGGCTCCTGAATAAATAGGGGTGTTACAAAACTTTCCAAAAGTCATGATAAAAGAATTTGCCAATTTGAGTAAAGCTCTTTTGAAAGATGCCTTTGGAATATTCTTTTCTTCATAAACCCTTTCTTTATGTTGAAAATAACAAAGATGTAAACTTCTCAAATAGAAGTTGGTATTTGAAAGTATGAGTATTTTGAATCAAAGACTTCTTATTTCTTCAAGTGACACAAACTTGAGCAACAGTCTTGCTTATTGTTGCTTGATAAGTAGACCGTTGTTGAACAATGGTCTTGCTTTCCATTGTACCAATAAACAGACCGTTGCTTATGACTGTTGCTTAGTACCATACTCTCTTACCCACACATTAGTGACTCTATTACAACACAAGTCTTGGGTAGACTTCATCAACACTTTGCCTTGAACATTGATTAATTCTTGATTAGGGAGATGGACTTAGTCCTGAAATGGAACACTTGAAAAATAATTTAAATGGGCATGTTATCATCAACAATTAGGTTCTAAAAACTTCCCCCTTTGATGATGACAAGCCCCACAAAATGAATGTTCCCAATAATTTCCCCCTCAAATGGTCAGTTCAAGATATATCATGAAGGTAACAAAAAAAACAAGGTGAACTTATGGGTCTAACAAATCCTAGAGCAAAGACTAACATACATAGGTCATCACAAAGCAAGAAATTAATCAATGAGCAAGCAACAGAAACATGAATTTTCCCTTTTCCCCTTCTTGACATCACCAAACGAGTAAGATACTATCCCCGGACACGGAATAAACATGCATTATACGTCACATAAAAGACAACCAAATTTGCACATAATAACAAGGTCAACATAAACAAGGTTTAAACAGGAGTCCAAACATATGTTCGCAAAAGTTAAGCAAAGTTTAATAATACACCACCAAGATAAACAGGATAGATGGGCGCGGGGTGTAAAACAAAAGGAGGCAGATTTATGGGATAAAAGAGGGAAGGGACGGGTTTAGGGAGAGGAATCTTGGATCCCATCCAAGTCATCATCATCATCGTTGGAAGGAGCTTTAGGATCCTTGTTTCCATCATCGGCCTTCACTTGAAGGATATTGGACACAATGTCTACTTCCCCTTTTAAAGTGTCAAGGGTGGTCTTGACAAATTCAATATCGGCAATGAGACTCATCAGGCTTTTGAGGCTGACCACTTCCTCCTTTAAATCCGTAATGGCTGCAAGAATGCTAGAGTTGTCCCCACTACCACCTACGGCTACACCCTTGCTAGAACACCCCTTTTCAGAAACTTTACCCTTTCCACTAGGAATAGTCGTAAGACTTCCGTTGTTTAGGCGCAGCATCATTTTACCCAAATTTCCCGAGGATATACGGTCAAACATACCTTGATAACCCACACTTTCCTTCACCAACACTCCTTTGTGACGAAGCATCTCAGAAATCCACATTCCATATGGGAGGCGAATTTGTTTGGTGTATTGGGGATCTCGGATTTTAGCTTCTATCATCACAAATCATTTAAACATTAGAGATGGGAGGTTGATTTTGTGGTGAGAGACCAAATGATAGACCAAATATTGTTGGGCAGCGGATAATCGTGCTTGGTCATTGGAGGGGCAAATTGTCCGACTAAGCAAATTAAAGAGATGTTTGGCAAGGGCAGGGAGTTCGACTCGGTTAGTGGGTTGGAAGGTGGGGGAGGATGGATTCATGGCTTTTATGACATCCATAGGGGAGATATTTTTAAGGACCGGCCAGGTGTTTTTGGCGGGGGTGAGATCATACCCGTCATGGAGAATGTTTAGAATTTTCGAGAAATGAACCAAAGACAGAGAGAATGTCTTACCATTGAACTTTGCCGTTAAAGATTTCATAGTATCATTGACATGAACCGTCGGATAAAATTGAAGGACTTCACTGGCAAAGACGGGGTTTTCCATTTGTATGAGACTCTCCCAACCCTGGACTTTAACCGCTTCCTCAAACCCAGAAAATGTAGAATCAGAGGAAGACCATGACGAGGTGTACACCAATGGAGAGTGAATGGCCTCCTTGAAGATCAATCGTATACACGTCATTTTGATAGACAGAGAAAGAGTGCTTGCCTCGATTTGTCTTTTAACAATGGTCGGGTCCCATTTACCGGCTAAGGAAACCGGATTCGTATAGGAGAGATAGTCCCCTTTCTTGTTTGTGGGTGTTCGTCCTTTGGGTTTCTTTTTCGGAGGCTCTTTCTTTGCCGATTCCGCTTCCTTTTCAACCAATTCAATTTCTTTCCCAGATTTCCCTTCCTTTGACTGAGTTTTTTCAGATTCCGTTGAAGGGTTACCCCCTTCTTCCTCGGTTTCTCCATTATCAGCCTTACCCTCTTCCTCATCATCATTCTCCCCTTCTTCGAGAATATCAGACAACAAATAGGTACCCTTTTTCTTTTTGGGTGATGCTTTATTACCGATACTAGATCCTTCAATGTTTTGATTAACTTCCTCTTCAGATGAGGGTGTTTGCTTGAGCGGATCTTTCGCCCCATTTTCCTCATCATAGATGATGATGGGTTCAGATGATGTACTGGAGGTTGAGGATGGTTTTTTCGTTTTAGATCGGGTTTTTTTCCGCACCGGGGATGGAGTTGGTATGAATGGTGGTAGAACAGTTATAGGTGTGGATTAGATGGTTGGTTCTGACGAAGAGGTGATGGGGAAGGCGTTTTAGCCTCTGGGTTTCTCGGAGGTGTCGGCGGTGGGTGTGTTGGATGAGGAAGACAAATTTTGTGTGCTGTCGGCTGAGAATATAGGCATTTTTGGAGATTGAAGGGGTAGGTGAGTATTAAGATACATTTTTACCATGGTAAAAAGGAGGTTTATAAGTTAGGTGAGGGAAATGAAGGGATTGGATAAAAACGGCGGTTATAGGACAAGTTTTAGGGTTATATGTGTGATAGGGGTAGGTGTCCGTATTTAAAGGGGTAAGTGTGCATTAAACATATGACTAACAATTCGGTTGAGTGATTATTTGATGCACAAAGACGATTTATCGATTCTGGACATGTCACGGAATGAAAAAACTAGAGTAAAGAATTGCAAACTCGGTTTAGTCAATCATGTGAGAGATTAGTTTAATTCACATAAAAATTACATGCAATTAAATAAGCCAATTTGTAACCTAAGTTTTTCAAATTGTTCTCTTGCAAGTGGTTTAGTAATTATGTCGGCAATTTCATCTTCGGTTTTGCAAAAAATAAGTTCAACATGCCCTTTTTCTACATAATCACGAATAAAATGGTGACGAATTTCAATGTGTTTGGTCTTAGAATGTTGGATAGGATTTTTTGATATATTTATCGCACTCGTATTATCACATAATATGGGAACGGAGTCGTAAATAATACCAAAATCGATAAGTTGTTGCTTTACCCAAAGAAGTTGTGAGCAACAATGAGCGGCACTAACATATTCACTTTCGGCCGTTGAAAGATCAAGCGTGTTTTGTTTCTTTGAACCCCGGATTAGACATGGACCCAAGAACGTTGCAATCCCGGAGGTACTCTTTCAATCAATGCTACACCCCGCATAATCCGCGTCGGAATATCCTATAAGATCAAAGGGACAATGTAAGGGGTACCACAAATAAAGATCTTGTGTTCCAATTAAATATCGAAGAATACGTTTAACCGCTTTAAAGTGAGATTCTTTCGGATTTGATTGGAATCTAGCACATAAACAAACACTAAAAAGAATGTCAGGGCGACTTGCGATCAAATAGAGAAGCGATCCAATCATACCTCAATACACCTTTTCACTAATGCTCTTACCTTTCTCATCATTGTCCAATTTGGACTTGGATACCATAGGTGTGGAGTGAGGGTTGCCATTAGTCATCCTAAATTTCTTAAGCATCGCTTTAATGTACTTTTGTTGATGGATCATGATTCCATCTTTCGATTGCTTGATTTGGAGCCCAAGGAAAAATTCTAGCTCACCCATCATACTCATTTCAAATTCCAATTTCATTAGTTCCGAAAAATAAGTATAAAGTATCTCATTTGTTGCTCCAAATATAATGTCATCGACATATACTTGGACAACCAACAGTTCATTGGACTGTTGCTTTAGAAACAATGTTTTATCTATGGAACCTCTTCTAAAACCATTTTCAATGAGAAATTTAGACAATATTTCATACCAACATCTAGGTGCTTGTTTTAAACTATAAAGAGCTTTATCTAATTTGAAAACGTGTTTCGGAAAATCATTTTCTGAAAAGCCCGGAGGTTGCTCTACAAAGACATCATCTTCCAAATATCCATTAAAGAAAGCGGTTTTGACATCCATTTGGAAAAGCTTAATGCCTTTGTGAGCCGCAAAAGCTATCAATAATCGTATGGCCTCAAGCCTAGCTACCGGTGCATAGGTTTCATCGTAATCAATTCCCTCTAGTTGATTGTAACCTTGCACCACTAGTCTAGCTTTATTCCTTACGATTTCACCGAAATTATCAAGCTTATTGCGAAAGACCCATCTAGTACCAATGACGGTACGATTAGATGATCTAGGGACAAGGTGCCATACCTCATTTATTTTGAATTGATTGAGCTCATCTTGCATAGCTAGTATCCAATCGGCGTCGGTCAATGCAATTGTTATATTTGCCGGCTCAATTTGAGAGAGGAGGGTGCTTTGGGCACAAAACTCATCAAGAGATGCAAAGTTGTTGAAGGAGGCTCGTGTTCTAACTATGGAATTCAAGTCACTTATTAAGTTTGAGAGTGGGTGGGAGCTTTGATGTTTCCATTTTCTTGGAACAATAGTGTTTTGTTCCCCCTCAGATGTAACAGTCTCCGTGACTGTTGTTTGCTGGTCAGAGGATGGCTCCACATCAGTGTTTGAAGGCTCTCCTTGAGTAACAGTGTCTTGGAATGTTGTTGTTCTGGAAGTGGAAGGAACAGTCGTTGGGATCGTTGGTGTCAATGTTTGATCCCCCTGAGTTGTTGCTTGCATCAGTAGGTAACGGTCTCTGTGACTGTTGCATGGCGTCATTGTTTGGAGCTTCCTCATCTTCAAATACGAAGTCTTTTCTCACAAGACCTATCTCAAATTCGTCATCTTCATCATCTTCATCCTCATTTTGTATCTGTCCAAGAATGCTAGATTCATCAAATATGACATGGACACTTTCCTCAATTAGCATGGTTCGTTTATTGTAAACTTTATAGGCCTTGCTATGGTCGGAATAACCAATAAAAACCGCTTCATCACTACGTAAATCGAATTTTCAAGTTATCTTTACCATTATTATGAACAAAATATTTGCTCCCAAAGCATCTAAAATATGAAATATTCGGCTTTCTTCCACGCAGTATTTCATAGGGTGTTTTATTGATTATGCTCCTTAACATGACTCGAATATGAATGTAGCAAGGGTGTTTACCGCTTCGGCCCAAAAGTTCCTAGACAATTTACTACACAACAACATGGTTCTAGCCATACTTTCTAGGGTCTTATTTATTCGTTCAATCACTCCATTTTGTTGTGGAGTTCTAGGAGCCGAAAAATTATGATATATACATTGTCATTACAATAAGCACTAAATGATGAGTTTTCAAATTCAGTTCCATGATCCGTTCTTATGGAAACAAGTTTGAAATCAAGTTTATTTTGAATCTTTTCCAACCAAATTAAAAAATCATCAAATGCCTCTTCCTTGGAGCTTAATAAAAGTGCCCAAACAAACCTAGAATAATCATCAACCATGACACACACATAACGACTACCACCTCTACTCCTAGTTCTCATTAGTCCACATAAGTCGATATGCAAGAGTTGTAATGGACGAAGAGTACTAACAATTATTTTGGGTTTAAAGGAGCTTCTAACATGTTTACATCTTGCACATTCATCACATACTTTATCAAAGTCAAATTTCATGTTAGGAAAGCCTTCAACTAAGTCAAGCCTCCTAATCGTATTAAGAGTTTTAGGACTAACATCTCCAAACCTTTTTTGCCATAACCAAGGATCATTTTTCATTACACTCATGCATGACATGGTATGCCCGGATAACTTGTTTAACACTACTACAAATCCAGGCAACTACAACTCCCCTTTAACAACGCTTATTCACGAAAATCACCATTGACGTTGTAGAACGTATGGCGCGAATTTTACTAAAATTAATTAAAACGGTTATGGTTATATAACCGTTGTTATAAGTTTTAATAACGGGTCAAAGATGCACAACCGTTGTTAATAATTTGGCACAAAATTGGCGCAAAGTTAGTGAAAAGTAATTACAACGGTTATTTTTTAAACCCGTTGTTAAAACTTTTTAACAACGGTTTTTGTTTAACAAACGTTGTCAATACTTTCCATACTATAAACCACACAAACACAGATCAGCTACAGCCACAAAACACAAACACAAACACAAACACAAACACAATAACACAAACACAAACACACACTTTCTCATCGTCTCTTTCTCTCTTTCTCATCGTCGCTTTATCATCTCGCCGTCACTGTTGGTTTCATCGTCTCTTACTTTCTCTAATTATCAGGTAAATCTCGCCGTCACTGTTGGTTTCATCGTCATTATTTTATTTTTCTAATTATTTCATTTGCATGTATGTATTTTTATCGATCATTATGTTATTTCTCTAAGTATTTTTCGCTTAATTAGCAACTAGTAAAACAAATTAAATAAAATAAAACAAAGAAGAAGCAAGATGATAGAGAGGAATGCATGATAAACTTAATTAATTAATTAATATATATAAATACATAAATTAAAAAAAGAATTACATTGATAAAAATGCAATTCTTATATTTTCATAGAGAGTCTTATTCTCTTCTATGATATCCATCCTCTCCTCCTTAGCTATTTGAAAGTTTCGTTCAGGAGTTGCTATATCGTCATATAGATGCAATAACTGCTGCTCTGTCAAGCCATTTTATTTGGCGTCCTTGAGTGCGGATCGAGCATCCACAAGGTAGCTTCTGAAACTGACCTCAATGTGGAGCAACCGGCGGATGAATGTTCTCGGTCATAGTAAGAGTCTTAAGGATGGTATCATTCATTTTGTTGATGAAGTTTGGAGTTTGTTTGAAAGATTAATTAGGGTTGGAGTTTGTTTTAGCAGTTAGGGTTTGGAGATAGTGAGATAATGGAATGGTGGTTTAGATAATGCATGTATTTATACTAAGTAATGTGTCATTTGAGTTGTTTTTTAATTAATATATGTTTAGGAAGTTGTGCCATAATCATCATCATATCTCTCTCTGCTGCTTCAAATCTTATAACCCTTCTCATTCCATATATTGTCCATTCATATGCAGGGATGGCTGTAATAATGCATGCATCGGAATTATAACGGGCCGTAATTATACATGCATCTAGTAATATTTAATTTAATTTTTTTTTATTTTTTAAAAACAAACAACAACGGTTATTGAGAAACAACCCGTTGTCTTTAGTTATAACAACGCTTTTTTATATTTCAACCGTTGTTATAACTTTCCCACCAAAATTGAGTCACACTTTTCACAACGGGTTTTTCTACTTAAAACCGTTGTTAATAGTTTTAACAACGGGTTCCTTAAGAAAACCAACCGTTGTTAAAACCTTTTACAACGGACGCTTTAACAACGTCCGCTTTTTTATATAACAACGGTTTTTAACTGTTGTTATAGCCTGTATCTGTAGTAGTGTAAGTCGGTTAAGTACACATCTTTGACACGTCTTCCTTCGAGAATAAATTCATGAGTTGTGGCATCAATTATTCGACACAAATTAGCACTAAATTCCATAATATTACCTCTATCACATAGTTGAGAGATGATAAGGAGATTATATTTCAAACCTTTGACAAGCCGCACATTGTCGACACAAAGTAACGATGACTTACCAACCTTCCCCATGCCTATTATTTCACCTTTCTTGTCATCGCCAAACGTTACCTTGCCACCATCGTAAGCTTATAGTGAGAGGAATTGGCTTCTAGTGACGAGAAAATCCACTATCCAAGTACCAATTGCGGTCGCCTCTCACCAAGCCCTACACAAGATTAGACTTAGAGTTTAGGAACCCAAATAAATTTGGGTCCCTTCTTATCCTTTACATTTCTCAACATATCTTTTCTAATCCATATTTGTTTTACAACTTTAATGTTCTTGTTAATATCATTATGTCTCTTCTTGCAAGCATTGAAGACATGACCGGTTTTACCACAATAGTTGCAAATGATGTACTCGGGAAGACCAACAGATTTCCTTCTTCGAAAATCGGTTTTAGTTGGATCCGGCTTTTGAAAGTAACAGTTTGACTGACTGTTCCATTTAACACCGAGACCGGCAACTCTATCACATTTCTTGGACTGATTTGTGAGGAAATTTAAGACATTTTGACTTCCTTCCCATTTTTTCGATACATTCTTAGCCTCAACAAGTTCCTTGTTTAGTTCCTCGACTTTAAAGGTGAGATACTTGTTCTTCTCTTTAGAGCTTTCAAACTCTTTATTCATTATGACATATTCAGATTTTAGCTCCATGAAAGTTTCATATTTTTGTTGAACATTAAGCTTAAGACTCGGGATGCATCTATCTAGGTGAACAATCTTGGATCTAGAAGAACCACATTCGAGAGATTCATTTTGAAATTTGACAAACTTTTCGTGAAGCATTCTAATCTCCCTTTTGTAGGCATCTATGTTGACCTTAAGACACTCATTCTCCTTTGATAGGTTAGTGACTAGTTCACTTGAAGTTTCTTTGGTACTGTCAGAAGTAACAGTCTGAGACACTGTTGTTTTAAGTTCTTCTACCTCATCAACTAAGTCATCAATAACACCTTTAAACATGGATTGTTCTTTTAAAAGCTCATCACGTTCCTTGGTTATCATGGAAATTTGCATAATTATAGCAGTGTAGACATTCTCAAGATCAGAAACATCATTGGGGGTCGACTTAAGACACTCTAGTTCCTTGGACAATTCTTTGTTCAACTTGTTTACTCTTTTTACATCATTGTATGCCTCAGAAGTAACAGTCACTTTTTCTGTTGCTTTAAGTTCATTTTTAAGGTGAAAGTTTTCTTGAGCAATTTCTTCTATCTCATCTTGCATGACATCTAACTTTTCAGTTTGTGAACGACATTTATCAAAGATGTTTTACCTCATTTTTGGAATCTGAGTCGGAATCATCGGGATGAGCCATAAGACATCTAAGATGTTTAATTTTTGAGGTTTTGGAGACTTTTTCCTTGAGATGATGTGTAAGACACATTTTTGCCTCTAGTTACTCCTCGACGGTTTCATCGTCCTCGGAGTCGGACATTCTCCAAATGACGGACTTGAGCTTATGCTTGTATTCCTTTTTAGACTTATCTCGCTTATCCTTAGACTTAATCTCATCCCACTTTGGACATTCTTTAATTCGATGTGTTTTTTCACCACATTTAAAGCATCTAATGGTGGTAGAAGGTCGTTTCTTAGGAAAGCGTTTTTTCGTGTAATTGTGTTGAACTTTTTATGTCCTTGGCCATTTACCATTCCTGCTAAGTTCCTAGAGAACATAGCAAACTCATCTTCCTCTTCATCCTCATCATTAATTGATGAGGATGTTAGAGCAAGACTCTTTGCCTTTGAAGATTCACTAGAATGTTTGTCAAGATTAAACTCGTGAGCCATTAGTGATCCCATTAGTTCATGAAGAGATAGAGTGGATAAATCCTTGGCCTCCTCTATGGTGGTTACCTTAGGTCGCCATTTAGTGGTAAGACTATAAATAATTTTTTGAATGATGTCCTCGGACTCGAAATCTCTTCCTGGACTTTTTAGTTCATTGATAATAAATGAAAAACGAGATGAAAAACTATTTATGGACTCATCCTTTGACATACGAAACATCTCATATTGTTGCATGAGAAGGTTAATACGGTGTTTTTTAACTTGAGACATCCCCTCATAGGCAAGAACAAGGGAGTCCCAAATTACTTTAGCTGTAGGACATCCGGAAATCCGACTCACTTCTTCCTCACCAACACATCTATGAAGAATCGACATTGCTTTCGAGTTTTTCTCGGCCATTTTAAAAACTTTTTCATCATAAACCTTTTCGGCCTTGACCTTAGAAGAACCCGTCAAGATGTCGGTTTCTACAACAGAGAGAGGTCCATTTTGTATGATTGTCCAACATTGATAGTCAATAATTTTCATACAATGCTCCATTTTGAGCTTCCACCAACCAAAATTCGTACCGGTAAAGACCGGGATCTTGGAGTGTTTTTCGGAATCCATATCCCAAGAATCAATCTCTTAGGCGATTAGCCTAGATCAAGAGCACGAGGCTCTAATACCAATTGAAGAGTTTAGGATTCCAAGTACCTAAGAGGGGGAGGGGGTGAATTAGGTACTATTTAAAAATTTCAACTTAATCTTTATTGTTTTAAAGTAAGTTGATTAACAAGTGGATACATCAAATAAATCGAGTAATTAGAAGTGTATCACGTTTGTTGAAGAAGATTGCTGAAATGAAAAACAACGGTTGTTCTGACTATTGTTTGTTTGTCTTAGCAAATAAGATTAAGGCTACAGACCAAAGCAACAGTATTCAGGACCGTTGTTAAAGGAAAACGCAAATGAAATACGAGTAAAATAAATGCAGCGGAATTAAAAGTAACGAGAAATCAACACAATGTTTTTGAATTGGTTCGGCCAACGCTCTAAGGGCCTACGTCCAATCTTCCTTTTATTGATTAGCTAAGTGATCTACTCCGACTACTTAAAACCCTTACAATAAAAAGGACCAACAACCTACTCCGGTTGCAACAAGAGTTCAAAGACTACTCCGTCTAAGAACTCGACACTATAACTTAGAATGTTTTAAAGATCAAGTTTCCTCAAACTGATTCAAGAAGAATTGATAAGGACAACTTATTGAACAAACAATTCTAGGTAAGAGAACATGATACTTAAAATAACGGTAGTAAAGACGGTTACACTTGAAGACTTAGAATATTTTGCAAACAAGAGAAATGTTTTAAGCTTTGCAAAACACTTTGAAATTCTCAGAAAAAGTCTTAAGAAATGAATAGGAGAAGTGCTCCTTTTATAAAGAGGTCAACTAGGGTTTCAAGGTCAAGACAATTGATTGAAAACAAATATAATTGACCTTTCCAAGTTTGCACAAGAAGGAGCATTCTTCCAAAGGTGAAAGATGAAAAGAGGTTTTGTAACCATCCAAAAGGGTCCTTGTAAATCAGTCAAAGCAAAGATGACAGTCAAAACAAGACATTTCTAGAAAAACTGTTTTGGAAAGAAACAAGTTAAACTTTCCAAAAGTCATGATAAAAGAATTTGCCAATTTGATTAAAGCTCTTTTGAAAGATGTCTTTGGAATATTCTTTTCTTCATAAAACCCTTTCTTTATGTTCAAAATATCAAAGATGTAAACTTCTCAAATAGAAGTCGGTATTTGAAAGTATGAATATTTTGAAATCAATGACTTCTTATTTTTTCAAGTGACACGAATTTGAGCAACAGTCTTGCTTACTGTTGCTTGATAAGTAGACCGTTGTTGAACAATGATCTTGGTTACTGTTGCACCAATAAACAGACCATTGCTTTGTACCATACTCTCTTACCCTTATATTAGTGACTCTATTACAACACAAGTTTTGGGTAGACTTCATCAACACTTTGCCTTGAATATTGATTAATTCTTGATTAGGGAGATGGACTTAATCCCGAAACGGAACACTTAAAACATAATTAAAATGAGCATGTCATCATCAACAATTCGGTTCTAACACAACCCATGTGTCTCACTTTCCAAATCCACCTACCTTCCACCATCAGGGTCAACCGGTCAGAGGAATCTGCCGGAGCTCCGGCCACCATACCCTTCGACCAATCCTTGTCGCCGGAGAACCATACCAACCTATCTCTCATCGCACAACGCATTTTCTCTCTCCTCCCCCATCAAACCCGTAATCACCACCTCCCGCATTTTTTACCTTTCTCATTCCTAAGTACTACCTGCTATCTCTAATCTCAGCCGCCGTCAAGTCGTCGGAAACCTAGAAAGTCAGGGAATCACTTTAAACGCTGCAAGTTTCTGATATCAAGTGTTATATCAAAGTTTCATCTTTTTTTTCTTTTTTTCCAAATGTTAGATCTATTAAGAAATACAATTAATTTTGAAAAACTAATCATAAAATTGAAATCCTTGTGAAATTTCGATGATGGTTGAGTTTTCAACGATGTTCGTCTGATCATCGGCGTGATTCCAGCCGGATTCCTACCGTAATATCTTGGGGCGCCGTCGTGCTGGTGTTCAAGGGTTAAGTTGTTATTGCTGGTAGAGGTGGTGGTGCCGATTAGTGTCATGGTGGTCAGCGTTGGTCGTGAGGATTGGCGGTGTGATGTGGTGTCGGTGGTGGTCGTGGTCGTGGTGATTGGCGGTGATATGGGGTCAGTGGTGGTCTTGTGGTCGAGCGTCGGGTTGTTGTGGTTGTCGTGGATCTTCGGTATCGTCTGAGGTGGTCGTTATGTGAAAGCGATGAATTTATGGTGTTAAAATAAGGGTGGTGGTGGCGGTGGTGGCGGTGGCGATGGTGGCGGCAGTAGATACACAAAATACTACCCTAGATACATGTGGTATTAATTACTGCTAGATACATGTGACATTATTAGTAAGATACATGTGTATCTAGTAGTTATACAAAGTGTACCTAATAGTAATACTGAGTGTATCTAGTAGTTCGTACGGTTCGCACCGTAATTCAATTCGCACAGGATCCCGCCCTATATACATACATATATATATATATATATATATATATATATATATATATATATATATATATATATATATATATATATATACATATATACACTTGTATCACCAACATCAGCTGAGAGTTACTTATGAGATTAGAACGTTAAACCTCGCATTTGACTTCGTGATTCGACCATTAGGAGACCCATAGACTAAGACTTATATCAATGGCATTATGAACCTACAAGATTTGACTATACACTTGTGTAGTGATAAGCGGCTAGTAATCCCGAGAAGGATGATATTAATGAAAAAAGTAGGTAAAGAAATAGTACGCGGTGGACATTTTGTGGTATTACTTGTCGGAAAGGAAAGAAATCATAAAGTAAAGTTGCAGTTGAAAGAAAAGTAGATCTATATACATACATATTCATATATGTTTTAATTTAATTTGTCATAAAATTAACAAATGATCTTATGCATTCAAACATTTAAACAAAATAAAGAAGAAACTTGTTCTTACATTGGAAATTTGGTTAATATGGGCACAAGAGAGATCACCTTTCTCTCTTGTTCTTGAGCTTTCCCTTTTGGATGAACAAAGACCCAAGTGTAGGATCTCTCCCAAGGATTTATACCCAAAGCTTACTCTTAATTAAAATTAATATTATAGTTACTAGTACAATATTAATCTTGTAGAAAAATGACCCAAAAATATTATAAAACACTTAATATTTTCGATTTTGGGAGAGAAGAAGAAGAGAGCTTTTTTGTCTCTCTAGAATTCTTATTTTTTTGGATGAGTAAAGAATGAATGATACACTACAACATTTAGTGTGTTATTAGGTAAATAAGATGAAAAACCATAATGGTTTTTCCATCTCAAAAACCGGGTGGAATGGGGGGATTTTGGGGAGCCAATGCATGCTTGTGTTGTTCTTTACAATAAGCAATAGGTTGCAAGGCTAGTCTATAATGAAAATGATTGTGTTTTCCACTAATTTAAACAACACAATATTTTGCCTAATCCCCTCTTAATTTCGGTACACTCATAAAATGGAACCCATTTTATTTTTGTCAAATTTGTCAATATGTCACATGTCATATGTTACATAAATTTGTTATGTATTTTTAACATATTAAAAATCAACGTATTAATAAAGTACGTCATATACAAAAATCGACTTAGTAATTCATAATTACTTGTACCAAAATATTTCTCCAATTATAAATCACAATAAATTGTATTTATAATAATTCATTCAAATTTAATTGTTTCCTTAAACAATAATTTCATCTGAGTAATGATACAATTCGATTACTCAGACCGTATCTCATTTAATCAAATTTCAATGTGATACGTAAATTTTTCCTCCAAAATCGTCCGTCAATTTTCAAGTAATTTAATTAACTCGCAACGTTATACGATTAATTAAATGATCAATTAAGAGTGTTGCCCTATAGGTATGACCTAGGGGTCAATCGATCACCACCGTCATACGACGATAATGTCAAACTCTAGTCATCCAATCATTACCGATATATGTTGATCAGTTGACAATAAAATATTACTTCCCAATTGTATTCTTTATAATGAGACTTAAACATGTGATCATCATGATCAACGATTGTTGATCGCATTATTGTCGGAGGACACATATTCCAACAATCTCCCACTTGTCCTCGACAAGTGTGCGTCACCAATTATCTTGTCCTATTACTATCTCCCACTCAATGCAAGGTGTCTTTCAGGTCGTACTTGCAAGTGATCATATCGAGAGTGGTTTCCTCGATCTGGAGAATAACTGATTGACCGGATTTATCTATCATAGATACCTTCCGAGCGTGGCCACGCATTTCCAGTTCATTACTCCTCGAGTGGCCCTGAGATATTGTTATAACCCTGACTAGGGATGGACAATTCCTATCGGACTCATTCCCTTCGACTAGCCACAGCCATCATAACCCAAAATATGCCCATTTGACCCCATTTACGAAGGTCGTAGTAACACAAATCAAAGTTAATCTGAAACTGTGCCATCTTAGGCGAATAGTCTTTAGTCAAAAGAATCGACTCATTTGAATACTATAGCAGCTCTCGCCACGACCAGGCTATATAAATTTGCCAGAACTCTATAAGCGGTCATTAGGCCCGACAAAATGTTCCTAACAGTCTGCCTATGTGATCGACTAGTCATCTCACATGACTCTATAGCACTTGAACTTGCCACAATCGCATCACACTCTAGTCACTTCGAGACGTCACCTCATGTAAGTAACTATGGGCAAATACAATGTTAATCCATGTTCACTTTAACGGGGTTCAATTGTCTCCACAACCCGTTTGGATATAACAATGTACAAGGTGAGTTAATAATAACTCAAACGACAAATATCGACATCACACTCGGGTAGTCAATACCATATTACAACCTTGTGATGTATGTCGTAAGTGTAAACACTTATTGATTGCAATAGAAGTTTAACATGCCATGTGTCCATGTGTTCAAACTTCTTATAATCGCATTTTCCTTTACATTCATGTTCTCTCTCATAGCATGAATCTTACCAAGTACACATCAAGGTTCCCGACCTCGGTTTTGGTTCTTTATCTTGAAAGAACTTCCTTATCGATTATCACATAACGAACGAATTTGTGGTGAATGATATAACTTGTACTAATCAAGCACTCCATCCACACACAATGCACTAGGTATATGTTTTGTAGAGTCTTACAACAATTTGTCAAGACGATTGGTCTAGCACTTCTCACAAGTTCTAGCATATTAGGAAGGATTAGTTTTGAATAACTTCTTATTCAACTAAGTATCTTTCCAATAACCTCTTATTTTTCCTTTTGATTTGAAAAGTTTAGGATTTTCATAAATCTTTACGTGTGTTTTAACTTTCTATAATATGTGCAACCTCTTAACACATAATAGAGTATTCTGTTAAACACCGAAATCGCTCATCGGATTCTACTTGAGAATTCATGACGTTTCTATTATGGCTTACCAATCAATCATCATGCTCTTATGCATATGATTCATAATTGGACATGTACATGATTATTCTAATGGCGGAAACACTAGTTACTAATAATCATGAGATCAACCGTTCATAGGTTCAATGAACGACCATGACTGCTAATGGCAATTCCATTTTCATCTACATGAATAACCTATGTGAATGTTGATACGATGTGTATCTCTTAATACTAATCCAACATCCCTTGATGTAATTGGATTCATCATAGTCCATTTTCATCCAGAATGGAAAACTCAAATACTTCTTTATGAAAGAAGATATTAGCTCGTCATTCCTAATGAGTAATGAGTTGTAAACATTCAGAGGATGACAGCTCCCACTAAATCCCATGTCTTCACATGATAATTTGTAAACTCCCACTTAATTCCACATGTTTCGAAATTGATTACTCAATTGAACACATTTCAAAATTTTGGAATGTATGTTGCTTTACAAAGTTATTAAGATGAAACCATATATGTTCCCATCATATCCTTTCAAAATTCCTATTTTGAAGAGGTCTCATTTTAACCTTATGGAAAGAGATTTTAAATCTCTAACACACTCATGTCATAATGATGTGTGGCAATGTTATTAAATATAAGTAATATCTAATACACATCCTTCAAAATATCCCTTTTAGAAGGATGTTTAACCAATTCATT